>NC_137463.1:87942427-88542427 GCF_964235325.1 Thermobia domestica
CCCAAATTTATCATAATACATATTAGTGTCCTGTACTATAATACCAAATATATAAAATGAGCAATTTCCAAAAATTTAAGGGATGTGCCCAGGTACCCCTCCCAAATTTTTAAAGGAGTGCACAAATATACCCATATGTTATGAAAGGTAATGGACCCTGTATACGCCCATATAACTATATAGGATAAAATCGACCAAATACCAAACACGTGGTTGTACTAAAATTTTGGCAATTTTGTACCCCTAAAGGGCAACGAGGTGGACCACCCAAATTTATAGTGATCTATATTAGTGTCCTATACTATAATACCAAATGTTTAAATTGGGCAATTTCCAAAAATTAAAGGGGTGGGCCAAGGTACCCCTCCCGGGGTGCACCAATGTACCTATGTCTTATGATAGGTAATGGACCCCTAAACATGACCATATAACTATATAGGATAATAACACCTCATCAAAGGGGATAAATTAGGTCAAAACCAAACACGTGGTACTACGTATTGCTTACGTTTATATTTTGGCAATTTGGTACCCCTAAAAGGGAACGAGGTGGACCATCCAAATTTATCATAATACATATTAGGGTCCTATACTATAATACCAAATGTTTAAATTGGACAATTTCCAAAATTTAAGGGGTGGGCCAAGGTACCCCTCCCAAATTTTTAAAGGGGTGCATTAATGTACCCATGTCTTATGAAAGGGAATGGACCCGTGTATACGCCCATATAACTATATAAGGTAATAACACCTCATCCAAGGGGATAAATTAGGTCAAAAATCCCCGAAATTTGAATTTTTGGCAATTTTTTACCCATGAAAGGGAACGACATAGACACCCAATACTAATAGAGGTACATACTATGGTCCTAGGCTACCATACCAAATTTTTAGATTTGGCAATTTCCAAAATTTAAGGGGGGTGGTCCTATGTACCCCTGCCAAAATTTAGGGGGTGGGTCATGGTACCCCTGCCAAAATTTAGAGGGGGTGGTCCTAGGTAGCCCTAGGTCATTGACCCCGGCCAGGGACCATGGGTCCTGAGGCAGGGACCCAGGGGCCAAAAAGTGTCCTCAAGTCGCCCCATTACTACTCAAGGCAAGGAAACATGTTTTGTTAATACCTGGACTCATTCTCTCTCTTTCACGTCTTAAACTACCTCTCAGCGCCTGTATTGCCGGCCACGTATGCAAAGCACTGTCGACAATGATTTTGCCGGGATTTCCACTGGCATTGCGACCTCGTGTGCAAATACACTAAGACATAAAAATACGGTAAACTAGATAATGGCCTTACAGTCAATGGCTAGATGTAGCCGGACAATAGCGCACATTCAACTGTGTAATGCCTGGCAATCGAAACGTATCCTAATGCCATTATTTCTAGCCTTCTAGACTGGGGTTCGACACCTCTTAATTCAAAGTCAAAAACAAATTAAATCTTTAGTTTAATGTTCCGTGTTATCCTTTCAGACTAAAGGCAACGCATTATTGATACAAATGAATAGTGATGGAACAATCGGTGAAATGAAAATAGCAGGGTGAAACAAGAGAATTCCTAGAAAACCCACATGTACTAAAATGCCCATCATAAATCTACTTAGCTTCTGATTGGTAGGAACTTTAGCACCAGAGGTGGGCGCTCTACCACTTACCTACTATGTCTTCTTTCTTCATTCATGCATTTCTTTAATTGCCTTATGGTGTTGGGCAGTGGCGGCGATTGGACGTTAAAAGTGGGGGGGCAAGACATGATCTGAATATTTGTATATCAATGTTAATATACAAATTTCCTTGGTTGAAACTATATACATTAATAGGCCATTTCAGAAAAGTGGGGGGGCGACTGCCCCCCTTTGCCCCCCCTAATCGCCGCCCATGGTGTTGGGTTAGTATCGAAACATCTTTGTTCTTTGAAAAATCTAACCCGAAATTACGCACGCCGAACTCATGCACACTAACTACAGGATACAAGGGAGCAGTAACAATACCTGAAGAGTACAATAATACTTATTCATATACTTAGTAAATACGTCAGACCATACCCTATGGCATGTGTTTGCAGTATACTGGCGAATAATTGATCCGCTGATATGACAGCAATGCAAGCAATAAGCTATGAACACTCCCATTTAACTCAATCACAGATACAGAATGCACCATTCCTTATATCGCAAATGTGTAAACACACCCTGAAATATAGAAACTGCTCTGTTTTTAGAAAACAAACTTGGATTAAGTCTGGAGGAAGCTTCTAGTGTAGTGTGCTAGTTGACCTAGTGCGTGGAAATTGTTTTCACGGCGATTTTTCTCGAAATTTATTTTACATTGCATTACAACATTTACTTTACTGATAATAACAATATTTGACTTGTAGTGAAATCTCTCTCTGAAATAATAATAATAAAAAAATCTTGAAAGAAATGCTGTTTACAGATCAAGGCCGTATTAAATAAAGGAATATATGTGGATTCAATACGTTAAGATGAAATTTCACGCATATATATGTCTGGTACTTATCATAATCATCATAGATATTCTGGCATTATTGGCAGGTCACTTGCCGTAACTAAGTACCTTCCATACTCTACGGTCTTCAGCTAACCTCTTCGTCTTCGCGTACGATTTTCCTATTTCGATATCATCCACCAATCGTAGCTCCTTTCCCTCTTTTTTCTCCCACCAACTCTTTAGCATGTCTCTCATGATACAGTTCCTTCTTAGCCAATGTCTTCTCAGTTTAGTTTCTCAGACTAGTCTTTCTTTCTCTTCTCAATAATATCTAAAATTGTTCAATTTCTCTTCCACCATTTCTAACACCCTCTCATTCGTTTTCCGCTCGACCCAGCCAATTCTCTCCATTGAATTGAATTGAATTTTATTGCGTTCAATGACCCTTTACATTGGCTGATTGCCATATGGTATAGAACATGTCAATGATATTATACAAAATATATATTATTGTAAAAACATAACTACTTTTACAATATCTTTTAGGTGATAGGAAAACATGATAAAATGTGGTTTCCTTGGAAGGATTATTAATAAGATACATCACTCACCCATACATTTTCTTTTTTTACAAAGTAGAAAAAAATATATACAACATGTACAAAAGTTACATTTACGACTTAGCAGAACCTTGATAAGTTTACAAGTATTCCTCCACACTGTAAAAACTGTGGTTTAACAACAGAATACGTACTGACTTTTTGAAACTTTCATGTTTGGAAAGAGATTTAATTTGATTAGGCAAAGAGTTAAAGAGTTGGACACCTTTGTATGCGATTGTTTTCGAAAACAAAGTGGTATTATGAAGAGGAACTTGGAGATGTGACTTCGTTCTCGTATTCTACGTGTGTTTATCTGAATTCTTTTTGTACAGTTCTTGTTTCTTGTGGACTAATAGTAATGTTTCGTATATATACAATGAAGGAAGTGGAAGAATATCTAGGTCTTTGAATAGCGTTCTGCAAGAAGTATAATATGAAGTATTAGTGACTATTCTTATCACTTTCTTTTGGAGTATAAAAACTTTCTTAAATTCAGTAGACGAGCCCCAAAATGTTATTCCACATCTGATTTCGCTGTGGAACAGTGCATGGTAAGCTGTTAGTACTGCTTTTCTACTTAAAATGGGAACAAGTGACCTTATTAGGAAAATTACAGAGGACAATTTATGACATAATTTTGCAATATGTTGAAACCAGGACAAATTATTATCTATCAGAAGACCAAGAAAAATTTGACTGTTTCGGTTGGCTTTGTTATTTTCTCGTCTATTCGAAGTACTGGATACCGTATGGTGTGAATTTAGTATGGTTAGAATGGAAGTATAAGCAGGATGTTTTATCTGAGTTTAGAAATAATTTATTATTTGCAAACCAGGAAACCACTTGTGACATTATGACATACTGTTATCTATTTTCTTTTGGATTTTGGGTGGTTCTGATTTTATAATGACGTTTGTATCATCTGCATACAAAATAAGTTTAGTCTCTCTAAGGTAGTCTGGCAGATCATTTATGGAGAGAAGAAATAGTACAGGTCCCAAAATTGATCCTTGTGGAACACCTACGTTGATGTATTCAGGTTTTGATTTTGCTTACTCATATATGTCGAGTCTTGGTTTAGATGGGATATTTCTACAATTTGTATTCTGTTCGAGAGATAGCATTCTATCCACGATAGTGGAATACCCCTGATACAGTATCTATACAACTTATTCTCTGGTGGTCCATGCATTAATAAAATCTGGTGGTCCATGCAGTCAAATACTTTCGTAAGTCGCAGAAAACACCGAAAGGATAGCATTTTGTGTCCATGGCATGTATGACGTACATAACGAAATCGTAGATAGCAGTTTGGGTCGATCTCTTTCGAAAAAAAAAAAAAAAAAAAAAAAAAAAAAAAAAAAAAAAAAGAGATGAGATGAGATGAGGAAATATTATTATTACATTTTAAATGTTGGTGTAATCTAGAAAGAAAAGCATTTTCAACTATCTTAGAGAACACTGACGTAAGAGAAATTGATCTGTAGTTTTCCACTTTATCCCTGCTTCCTTTCTTGTGTAATGGTTTTATGATCGATGATTTTAATTTCGTAGGAAATGTACCATTTTAAAAGATGCATTAATGAGAGAGGCAAGTGGGAAGCTACTATTTTTGCTGCCTTTTTAAACACAGAAGTAGGAATTTCGTCAATACCAGTGGAAATTTTATTGTTTAATTTTGAAATAAGATTTTATTTCCTTTGAAGTAACTGGAGTTAGGAACATAGAACTTAAGGTCATAGGTATAGATCTTAATTGTGGGCTATGTTTTGGGAGAGATGTCCGATTGGGGAGCATTTTAACAACTGAACTGAAATACGCGTTGAAATGGTCCGCAATCTGAGTTGGATTATTTAAAATTTCGTTTGAATTATCTATGTGTAATTTTATGTTTTCTTGATCCACGGCTTTTGTGAGTCTTGTTTAATTTTTTAATTTTGTTGGGGAATGAAGATTCAAATATCAATTTAAACTTTGAAATGAATGTATTATACTTTTAATCAACTGTGTAAATGGTAGACTCACTAAAAGACCAATTTTCTTCACACAACAATTGAAGAAAATTATTTAAATTGTTTTCACTGAAGTCTCGTTTGTTGATTAAAATATACGATCTGTTTGACCCACATTTTGGAAACTTCCAGTCGTTTTTCATCACTTTTGCCTAATATCTATGTTTCTGTCCCACACAGTATAATACTTTACATGAAACATTTCTTGTACTGAAATGTTTTCTTCCAGGTCTGGTGCTGAAAGAAAGTTAAACTTCAGACAAGAAACAAACAAAAACCACACTTTATACTTACGAAAGGTATAACATTACCACCTGAAGACAATACACATTGTGCTATTCCTTGGAGTACATCCAAAGCTGTCGGTACACAGGGCCTGCAACATTTAAAATTCCGAGTTAACATCTGATTATGTACGCGTTATCTATAATTATATATAATTAGGAGGAAAACGTTTAAATTTTTTCAAGAAACGTTAGCGAAGAAATTACGTTTCTGTTTGTATTTACTTACTGTGTTAATATAACTTTGGGTTTTAAATGAAGTTTTAAAGTATGCTACAAAATATTTGACTTCTACAAAAGATGAACTACTGAAATTACTTAATGACGTATAGGGAGCATATTAATAAATAAAAACTGAATTTGTGCTTATACTGAAAAATTGAATATAAGCACCCAAATAGTAAACGGCAATTTGACGCAACGTTTCAATGACTAATTGTAATCTTCCTCTTGATTCTTTTTTTTTTTTTTAATTAAATTACACTGCTGATATAAGAACTACATATTTCGATCAGTTTCCTTCATATATAAAAAAAAAGATGTTTCTTGAATCATTGCTGTTAACATTCGTTGTCAAAAAACACTTTTTTCTTTTCTTATCATTTTCTCCGAAGTACAATAAGTTGGCTGCATAAAAATTTAACTAATAGGCATCCATTTTGAATAAAAAATAACATTCAAGAGGAATAAAACAACGAAGCTTGAAAATACTGAGAAAAATGTGAACCATGTTTTAATTAACATTAATATTCATAATATTGTACTTCTTTCTTGGGAAGAAGACGAAAAAGTAGTTTGGTAGTTATGTTAAGTACAAATTCAATTTTTAGTTATGAGCAAGTGAAGTTTGAAAGAAATATAAAACAGTCTTATAAATCTACCTGACAACAGCAGAACCGCTTTATGTGATAAATCTATTACGAGAACCGCCGAGAAAGGGAAAAGGCTAATAATGGTGGGGGAATCTTCCAAATTGCCATAGCAAGGTTTTGATAAGCTTTTCAAATTTGTGAAACAGAAAGACAAAATCATTGCCTTATAAAATAGAAATTAGCAAAAAAACCTAGAATATACTTAGAATATAGAATAAAAAAAATTAGAATATGCTTAGGTATACATACTCAACTCAGCATTGCAAAAAATCGTTGTTCAATTTAGACAGACATTGAAGTAAGGATCTCAATAAAAAGTCAGTAGTTCTGATGACCATTTTTACATGAAATGTATATACGCTTGTATTTTGATAGTAAAAGATGTACTAAGTATTTATTATGATACAACGCTTCGCAAAATTCTCATAACGAAAAGCGTACTCTATGTCTGTGTTGTCTCGGAAAAGGTCATTCGAATGCGATTGATTATGTTTTTAATGATTCATCGCGAGAATGGAAGTAAATTCTATATGTTTTCATTATTGGTGTATATCGCTTAACGATATGTTTTAGATGTGCATTTACTAGTTCTATTAAACTTTTATTACAAGTTCAAGTGTTAAAAATATCATACTCACTGTTATGAATACAGACCTTTAAAGAAGTTGTGTGAATATCACTCAATGGATTTTAAAAATTAAATCCTATTAAAATATAGTAGTTGCTGCTCATGGATCTTAAATTTACTTTGGATGTGAGCTCTAATTTTATGAGTACCCCAAAATCTCCTCTATATATATGTACTCTATCGAAACTTAGGTGTTTTCTGTTAATCTTAACGTAATGTCAATGCTGGATTTAGAATTTCAGTTTTTACTTTATACCTTACGGTCGCCACGTTCGAATGGAATGAACATTTTCATCATTAACTAATGTTTAAAGCTTCCTGTAATCACTGATGGACGATACACTACTACCCCTCCTCTATATAATTTTATCAAGGATTTGGATGTAAAAAATCAGTGTGCCCTGTATTAAGATTATATGACACCTCAGTGAGAGTACTTTTACACTTTGGTAATCAGATGTCCTACAACACTCTTCACTTGTCAAAAAACTTTTTAGTACCTCCCGAATAACTTAATTTATTGGAGTATGACTTTCACTATTAGGCTCTCAAGATTCGCTGATTGGACGGGTCCCCAGGTCCCCCTCCTTCTGCATTTTGTTCTATATTCTATAAACCGCTCACTAACTTAACAGAATTACATTTCGGTTGACTAAAGTTTGATGACCAGATTTTGAAATGCTCACTATTTTCTTTTATTGTCTTACTAGCTGGAGTGTCCGTTCTTCGCACGGCGAGAATAGGTTTATGGAAAATACTTGAATTCCCTTCCCTCTTAGAATATTTATTATAATGAAAGTGTACATGCAGAAAATACTCTACTTTTGGAATAACTATTGAAACACCCTATCCCCACAGAATACGCTTTCAATCAAACTGATATGATTTAGAAACTCAACTTGAAGTAGGTCTTCCGAGAGTCATTTGAGACATTTTCTCGACCCCGAAAACTATGAATTCGACACAAATCTCAGTCATTTTGGACATTTTATTTTTCACCTTCTGTCGATGGGGATGAACTTGGACTTAAAAGCCATTCGGAGCGTCACTATTTATTTCGATGACCCCGAAAAACTATGGCTTACACACTAACATCAGTCGATTTGTATTATTCATACACGTCACTTGTTCCAACTCCCACCCGTACTTTTCCAGTTCGAACGTCATTTGAAAACCAGGTTCGGTTAAAATTACTCCAGACGTTCTGGAGTTGCGCTGACATGCCTGTTTATGTCTAAACTTGGGATTAAATATCAACGCGATTGTAACATAATAGACTGATGAATCCAAATTATGGATTCGACACTAATCTCCGTCATTTGAGACATTTTATTTTTCACTCCTTCTCACTCCCATGTCGATGGGGCTGAGCTTGGACTTTAACGCTATCGGGAGTGTAATTATTAACCTCGGGGACTTCGAGAATTATGGATTTGACGTTAATATCGGTCGATTCGGTCATATTTATATGTCAACCCACTCCCACCACCTTGGGAGGGAGGTGCTAATGGAGTTAAATATAGACTTAAATGATATATGGAGTATCGCTAATCAACTTAGGGATACCGAAAACTATGGATTGGAAACTAATATCGGTCGTTTTTAATTATTTTTTTCAGATCATCTCCTCCCTTTCCCGTGCAGTGGTACTAATGGAGGCTGAACTTGGACTTAAATGGCATTCGTAATGTCGCTATTCATCTCAGCAACCCTGCGGTACTCACGCAACAATTTTTATAGAGAGTTTGGCTGCAGGCATATAATTTGAAGTACTTACCAACTACCTCTATTAAAAATTTTGCGGAAGTACCGCAGGATTCTGAAACTTGGATATTTGCATAAGGCACATACTAATTCCTAAGTGAAGTCTTGACACGACTACGGTAGGTCCCACAGTTTTGGAGCTATGTACCTTTAAATTTCATTTTTTTCATGTATTCGGCAGCCTATAACTCCGAAAGGAAGCATTTGTGCACCCAGGTTAGTCTATACTTTTTGTTTTATCTTGATGTCAGGAATTACCTCCCAAATGTTGTTGGTGTTGCTTCGAAATACCCTATATATATATATATATATATATATATATATATATATATATATATATATATATATATGAAAATAAGAAAAAAAGTTCATATGAACGTATGGCGAAAAGTGCACAGTTTCAGAGCTACGGTTGTCCAAAACCGCGAAAAAGCCAAATTTCAATAGGCCCTATTTCGAAATCCAGAAACTTTGGATGGTGGTCCTTATCAGTGTAAAGGAAGCCACGCATACAAAATCCAAAAGTGCATACTTCGTCAATTTTCAATAGGTATACAGGGTAATCCCTACAGTGTGTAATTCTCAGATATGCTCTCAATAGAGTTCTTAGATATACCAGTAGCGGTTCATGGTCTGTACAAACACCGGTTGCAATGTTACAATATCAAAGGTATGTAGGTACGCGCAAGTGTTCTCCTCCCCCAGAATTCTTGAATCTTATCCAAACAATATTCAGGAAGAAGAGGAAAGTCTTTTAAGCTCTATTTGTATATTATTGATTAATTTATTTCTCCAATATTGATTTAATATATAAGCTATTTCCCTTTTTTCAAACAAGAACTATCAATGTACGTTTATACACTATTTATATACAAAACTTCTACACTCATGTTATTGAACAAGAGATAAATCGAATATATAGCATATGCATAAGCCATGAATGATTGCGTTATCCCAAAAAGAAGAAAGAAAAAAAAAGCAAGAAAATTGCATGCATGCAGTTAAACAAAATTATTTTAATTATAAACTATGCATTACTTTAGAGTGGAAGGTCTTTCTTCGTTCTTTTCGAGCTTGAAATTTTTCTGACTTCATTGAAATCTGAAATGCTGCTCGCCAAGGTTTTCTGAATAGAAAGCATTGCTACCGCAAATATTTTCCGCTTTATTTTCTTTAGGGTCCAGAAGCAACTCTCTCCTCCGACAATATGCATTTTGTTAGCATCTTTTTGTGTAAATATAAGGTACAAAAAGTCCATTTTCAGAAACCACGTATTTTTGTCTGCTGTTCGACTATAAAGAAGCATGAAAGCTAAGATATTTTCCTTCGAAAATGAAATAATAATAATAATAATAATAATAATAATAATAATAATAATAATAATAATAATAATAATAATAATAATAATAATAATAATAATAGTAGTAGTAGTAGTAGTAGTAGTAATAGTAGTAGTAGTAGTAGTAGTAGTAGTAGTTGTTGTTGTTGTTGTTGTTGTTGTTTAACGTTCCAGCAAATTAGGCTAAAGAAGACAGTTGAATATTGGAAGTGAATGATTTGATATTAAGTTTTTATGCTCTCCGCCGGAAATCGAACACGGAATCATGTGCACGAAAGACACAGGGCTAGGAATTAGGCCAGTGCGAAGACATTTTCTTCTTCGGGACTTGATCAACTCCCCCCCCCCCAGAATAGGATATTTTTTATTTTAAAAATAAAACTTATTCCAAAATTTTTTACCTTTGCATTATAAAAGTTAAATAAATTCAATTGACATCGAACGACCGCCCCCCAAACTTTCAGCCTGGATCCGTCCCTGCTACCACCAGACCTGTATTTGTTCTTTGCGAGTTTGTTTTGTGAATAACTTCTTTCTTCCAAGCGTCTGTATCTCTCTCACCCAATTGAGTCAAGCGCTGCTAAGCGGAGGAATTCGTAACTATTACAGAAGCTGCTCAGTTGCGGAAGAAGGTGCAACTGCAAGTGGGCAATACGGGAAGATAGGAGCGATGCAAGAATAAATCCACTTCCTCATGTTAAGAGATAGGAGCTCGCTGCCATATGCTCACTGTTACTGCTTCCAGTGGCAACGCTCGCTGCGACTGGAAATGTAAATCTCTCTTTTTCTTTCAGTTTTTTAATTGATTTTTATTTAGAAATGCATCAATACTCTTTTGTGCTCAAGAGCAAAGGTTTATTTTTTTACTGATACATTACTTTAATACTTAAAAATATTTTCAGTATTAAAAAAAATATCCGGTTGCACAACCATGAAACATATAGTACCAGCCGATGCTGAGATATACCCTGATTTCAGGGAGGGCCGAAAGTAGGCAAAAGGTAAGCCTTGACAAGAATGAACATTCAATGCTTCGGAGGGAAGTCGGAAGTGTTAGGAATCAGCAGATCCATGTTTTTTAGTATTCGGAATAATGTGTGATGCAATGTATTTCGTCACGGTATATTTCACGTTTTCGTCACTTATATAGCGTGAAAGAAAACATTGCAGCATGCGTTTTCCCGAGAACGAGAAACCGTACTGGTGACGATTCTTAACACTTCCGACATCGCACCAAAGGATTCTGTGTTCACTGCTATCAAGGCTTATCGTTTGCCTACTTTGAACCAATCATAAAGTCAGAGCAAATCTCAAAATTCGGTTGATGTTATGTCTGTGAATTTCACCCTGTATGGAATACTCTGTACATCCACTGAAAATTAATGGAATATGCATTTTTGGATTGTGTATGCGTGGCTTCCTTTACACTGATAAGGACCACCATTCAAAGTTTCTGGAATTCGAAATAGGGCCTGTTGAAATTTGGCTTTTTCGCGATTTTGGACAGCCCTAGCTTTGAAACTATGCACTTTTCGCCATAGGTCCATATGAACTTTTTCTCTTATTTTGATGTGAGGAATTACCTGTTACAGTTTGTCGGTATAGTTCATTAACAGCCTGTATATATATAGGGTGTCATTAATGCGTACAAAAAATTTAAGGGTAGATAGCTGATATCAAACCAAGAAAAAAAGTCCTCTGCAACTTTGGCCAAAAGTCCATAATTTCGGAGATATAGGGTGCCGAAAATGTGGAGAATGAACTTAAGAGATCTATATCTTCACTATCCTAAACGATAGAGCAAAGGTGGTATGGTCAAGTTAAAGACATCGAATGTGCTCTATCCAAAAATGCTTATTCCGCAATCGTGAAATCCGTGCGCAAGGGATTCCCCAAAGGAAGTGGGGAATCCTCGTCAATTCTCTTGAGAAAGAGAGATCTAAATTAGCGTGGTTCGAAGACTATAAAAACTGCAAACAGTAATTCGTTGTCGGCAATGTAATATCTTCAACGAATTCAACATGGGACGGGAATTTTGTAATTAGCTATGTGGGGTTTCATAACTACAACATCAGGAAGAAGTAAAAGCATATGCTTTAGTTAACATAAATGAGAGAGGCGGGCCATTCGAGGTGAATAGCTGCAGCAGAGTGTGTGTATACCTACAATAGGAATTGGCGTGGGGACATGAATGAAAAGAGGGTGCAGTAACCAAAAACAGGGAATATGAGAAACTACTAAAAAGAACATGCACATGAACACCGTAGTAAATACAAAAATGAACTGAAATGTGTATCCAGTATGTGGCAAAATAAACGAAATAAATAGGGATAGACCTTAGCTGCATTGTACTCACCATAAGCAGTTTCTATTTGCCAAATTGCTGTTCCATGTTTCCAATATCCGCCTTAGTCGTTCCTATGTACTTGTGGTATGTTCTCAATATGTCCACCACCAACTCGCTCACACGCATGGGCACGACGCAGCAATGACTGACGAACATTATCGAGTACTTTGGGTGTATTACGAATCGACTGGAAAGTAGCCTGGATACGTTGTTTCAGATCGTCTATATCATGAATTTCCCTTGCGTAAACTACTTCCTTAACATGTTCCCACAAATAAAAATTCAATGGATTTAAATCGGGAGAACGAGCAGGCCATGCATATCGACTACCCCTTCCTATCCATCTGTTTGGAAATGCAACATGAAGATGTTCGCAAATTTGCCTCTGAAAATAAGGAGAAGCTCCATTGTGCATGAACCACATGGAACGTCTTACTTCCAGAGGTACATCCTCTAGAAGTTGTGGAAGTTTATGCTGTAGAAAATTGAGATACAGCTCGCCAGTTAAACGCCCTGGGAAGAAATATGGCCCTAAAAGTTGGTTTCCGATTATGCCTGCCCACACGTTTACGCTAAATTGTCTCTGGTGGCGGCCTACAACAATTTGATGCGGATTTTCCTCGGCCCAGAAATGGCAATTGTGTAGGTTTAAGACGCCATCTCTCGTAAAGCCAGCTTCATCTGTGAAAAGAATGAAGGATGGAAACATTGGGTTGCACGTGCACTTTCTTAGTATCCACCGACAAAATCTTCGTCGTGGGGAATAGTCTCTCATTTCAAGAGCATGTACACGTTGTAACTGCTATGGATATAACAACTGTTCACGAAACAAACGCCAAATAATATTGTGGGATCCGCCTTCTGTTGTAGCTGCTTGACGTGTGCTGATTTCTGGCTGCCGTGATACTTAGTTAAGAATCCTTTCCTCGTCGGCAGGTCGAAGCATTTCACGTGGTCTTCCACGATCCGCGTTTCCACAGAAACTACCTGTTTCCCTGAGACATCTATCAATGGAAACAAATGTCTGATCATTTGGAACCCGATGGTTTGGGAACGTCTCACGGTATAAGCGTTGTGCTGCCAACGAGTTACCTTCAACACGTACATAAATTAGGTGAATATCAGCTAGCTCACTAAACAAGTACTCATTCATCTTGTAGCACTGAATAAGTCACTACCCTTTCGTTCGAATCACAAAATTTAAATAGTACACCACTCACACAATGAAAACCACAGCACTGCACTGTAATCGGGCCAAAATGTTACTTATTATAGGAGGACATGATTCAGTTAGTGTCAGGCACATTAAAGATAACCTGTTTCACTAATGTCTTACAGACATACAGAGCTTCTGTTCTAGGCGCGTGTAACAACAGTATACGACGATTGCAATCTGTTTCTTCCAGAACAAATTCTGCTACCTCGGTGTTCTTGTAAGTTGCACGTCACATGTTAACTGCTTGTGTAATTGAATCCAACAAAAGTGGAAAAACACTACCCCAATTAAACACAACTACACATTTGTGAGAC
Source organism: Thermobia domestica (assembly GCF_964235325.1). Taxonomy (NCBI): domain Eukaryota; kingdom Metazoa; phylum Arthropoda; class Insecta; order Zygentoma; family Lepismatidae; genus Thermobia; species Thermobia domestica. Next base: position 87,956,256 of record NC_137463.1, read on the forward strand.
TCCTGTGTGGTTGAGTATTACTCTGTGTGATTGGAAGGTTTACGTCACTAGACTTCCAATCACAGAGCCCCGTATTCGAATCTTGGCTGAAACAGAAGCTCTTTCTGTGTGTATAAGGTTATGTGTAATGGTAGTAAGCAAAAATAAACTGTGATTATTATTATTATTATTATTTCACAATTTCGTTAGTTTCGTTGCCTTTCCCAGCAAGCTTTTTCCCAGCAGTACCACCTATAACTATATTCCAAGCAAATGAGTGTTTTAGGAAAGGTGTTCTCATATCAATGCTTGCTTTCCTTGCTTTTTTTCTTTCTTTTCTTTCTTCGAACGAAATCAATTGCTATCTTCTGGCTTGCTTGGACGATTTCTCTCTCTGTATATGAAGAAAGCAAGCTTCCTTTTTATTTCTATCCACCCATTAGTTACATCAACCACAGTTTAACGTTATTTTGGTTCATCTGTACATGTACAACTTGCACGCTGATTAGTATGTACTTTTCCTCATGTGCATGTTTTTTTTAGTAGTTTCTCATATTCCCTATGTTTTTGGTTACTGCACCTTCTCTTCGTTCATGTCCCCACGCTAATTCTTATTGCAGGTATACGCACACTGTGCTGCTGCTATTCGCCTCGAATGGTCCGCCTCTCTCATTTATGGTAACTAAAGCATATGTTTTTACTTCTTCCTGATGTTGTAGTTATGCAACCCCACATAGCTAATTACAAAATTCCCGTCCCATGTTAAATTCGTTGAAGATATTACATTGCCGACAACGAATTACTGTTTGCAGTTTTTATAGTCTTTGAACCACGCTAATTTAGATCTCTCTTTCTCAAGAGAATTGACGAGGATTCCCCACTTCCTTTGGGGAATCCCTTGCGCACGGATTTCACGATTGCGGCATAAGCATTTTTGGATAGAGCACATTCGATGTCTTTAACTTGACCATACCGCCTTTGCTCTATCGTTTAGGGTAATGAAGATATAGACCTCTAAAGTTTATTTTCTCACGCTTTCGGCACCCTATATCTCCGAAACTATGGACTTTTGGCCAAAGTTGCACGGGACTTTTTTTTCTTGGTTTGACATCAGCTACCTACCCTTAAATTTTTTGTACGCATTAATAGGACACCCTATATATACAAAGGAACGTTAGTAATTACACCTAGAGATTCACCCAAGCATCAAGCTATCCCAAATAAGGGGCGAAAAGAAAGAAAATCAATATTTTAAAATGATCTCATTGCTAGAAGTGACTCTTTCCACTGCCGTTCTTCAACTCAGTATCTCATAGACTGAATCAGGAATTTCCTGTTCTGGCTATTAGCGATAATTATCATATAATGATTGAATCAGTGGCATCTGTAGCAGATAATGAATATCTTAAACACTTCATCTCTTTTCACCGTTCTAGAAAAGAAGGATCTATACTAAATCCTTTTTCTTTGTCTTTCTCCGCACCCACAGTGGCATGTGGAGAGAACTTGGATGACGAGGATGCATTCGAGAACTGACTTTGATGACAAGCGGAAATGTCACGCGAAGTGGTAGTGCCATAAAGGCGCATAGTTAATTAATAATAGTGATCACATTAATATAGAAAATAAAGAAGTCAATACAACTGCTATATAGAAAAATAATTACGTGATATAAAGTGCTACAATATCCAAGAAGTGGATTTGCAGAAAATATCAGCGATGGAACAATGACTGTTTCAAGATTTTCGCAAAAATGCGTAGCACGTCAGGGGTCTCATATAAAGGATAATGTGGAAGTAAAAATGTCAATATAACGTAAAAATATTGAAAGTATGATACATAAATAAAACTTATCCTGAAAGTTATTCATGTTATAATAGTTGAGTTGATTTTGAGCTTAACGTCCCGTTCAGCAGCGAGGCTATATGAGACGCGGACCTACTGATCAACCTAGAATCCGAACCACATGAGCTCCCTCCGGGAATCAAATACGGGTCTCCCGCACCAAAGGCGCGTACGCTAACCGCTTAGCCACGAAGGAGCTCCATGTTATAATAGTGTTTAGTGTTGATATCAAATAATATTTTGTGAAAGTGTTTAGTTACTTATATAAAAAATGTTAAGGTATGTTCAAATAATGCCTTGAATAATAATAATTATATAAATAGTAATATTAAATTACACTTTTAATATTTCCAGATCAAGATAATAGGTTTGAAAGCATAATTAGGAATAATTACAATTTTCACATCTTGTATAGTTTATTGTAGCTCCAGTGGCGATAAGTACACACATATAATAGAATTTCCGTTATATGTATATCGATTGTCACTCGCATTATTATCGGCAGCAGTGGAGTAGACAACACCGTCTCCAAAGAATCCTGGAGTAATAGTAGTTTCATCCTCGTTTGGGGGTTGTATTATAAGTTCGAACAGCTACAAGACTTAAAGCCTGTAGTCAAAACCGTTTATACGTATCTCTTCACAATAGTACAAAGAAGAAAGAAACGAACTGCAATACTTTACATTTGGCTTTTCCTCTCAGGGACTAGAGTTTTTAAATTTACATTTGGCTTTTCGCGAACAGCGACGTCAACAAATTAAATGTTTACCTTTATATCTGGCGCGTATATCCGAGACGGGATTCATATACATTTATAGAGTAATCTAAGAAATTAACTAGCCATTTAACAGACGAAACACACAAACTTAGTATAATACAAGCAAGATGGGCGGGAAATGACTTCCTATTATTAAATCTTCATGTCTCATAAAGTTATGTACCTGTTTCGATGAAACTTACGTGTGTGTCATGGTTTGTTTAACATGCTTTTATTTTTTCAGATATGAGTGATGAAGTAGTCGACTGATAATTAAGGAACGAGTTAAAATGGTAGCGAGACATGATTATGGCAGTCTCTTCGTTTACTTGTTTGTTGAAGTTTAGTGTCCTTTTTCAGTTCCGAGGTTACAAGACGTGTACCTACAGTTTAAGATGGAATCAGAACCATTGCAAAGCATTCTAAATTTCAATACTCTACCAACCAGTAATCGAACCCAGGATCACATATATCAAAGCCACATGCGCTAACGACTAAAACATGAGGGAGGTCGTATAGTAGTCTGTTATCCAAGTGCAACGGCGGAGAAGGAGTCAAGATGGTAGATATACATAACTTAGTGAACGCAAAAATAATCAAAAACTGTCACAAAAAGTTAATGACGATCGGCAATGTAGCGAAAATGTGAAGAACTAGTACATCTTCAACATCAAGGCTTAAGGAAAAAGTGAGGGCACTGAAAGAGATGTTCGATCTAAGTTATAAATCCACAAGGCAGACCGCAAGAGAAAGTAGTCACATTCGCCAAAACGATGAGTTTTATTCTTCCTGCCGACTAAGTAAGTAAAACTGCACTGTTCTTCAGTTTACTATCTAAATCGAATTAAAACAAATCACTATAGAAAGATTGCAAGTATGACAAAGTAACTCTGTTCCAAATATAAACTCAATTACATTACTATATCAACTTTGATAATAAGAGGAAAGCCATACTTACAAATCCACTAACTTCGTACTGCTACTAGAAGTGGAATCCACAAGCGGCAAGGCACAATATATCAATTCCCCATATTCCATAACGACAACAGGCCACAAAGGCCCTTGTTTCGTTGGAAGCTCAAATACTGGAAACTGAACAGGCTTATCACATCTGTTTCTTGTTTCCACAAATTCATCTAGAAAAAAAATATACAGATTTAATGCGATAGGGAGAATCTTGTGTTGTAAATTATTGTTATTAAAAGCATCACGTTTGCTTACTTGAATACGGTTAAGAAACGAACATCACAACGTTTCTTTCAACTCGCTTATGCTTTGACAGAGAGATTAAACAACAAAGATTAAAAGCTTTAAGTTGCAACTACCATAGGTATACTCACACAAAAGTTAAAGGCCAGGGAAGGACACTGCCGAGCATGCCACCCCTCATTGGACGACAGAAAATTAGCAAGACAAATCAATAATTCTCAGTTCCAAATAACAATAATTTTGGTATCTGCTACCTAAATATTTCAAACTTTTATCTTCTTTTAATCCACCTGCTAAGGAACTTTATGATATTAAATAACTATTGGGATCTTGGCTTGTGCTAGTATCATTAAAAAAAAAAAAAAAAAAAAAAAAAAAAAAAACTTGAAGTATTGTAGATGTTACGATGAATCTAGTTGACTGCATGTCATTCCTTGAATAACTTATGTAATCTCCATGTCCATGTAAAAACGCATTATATAAGCATCCAGAAATTTATCTACAACTAAAACGATTCTCTCTCTCTCTTTTCCATGTATTTGATTAATTTACATATACATTCACCGTTTATTATAATATTCGTAAATTCCTACACTCCCACATTGAATATGCATTGGCTACCTACCACAGTACTATAAATTAATTTTATTAGACTTGCAGGATTGTTTATAATGTCTATTAGTAGAATTTGGAGACAATATAGTTTTGGAACATCTCGCTTACATCAGTTACAGACTAAACCATAACAATACATTGACTGTATACTTGTGCCAACATCACACATAAGAAGCTCTAACAACCAATGATATATCACTTAGGAGTCACTGCAAATACATTCGAAAGATACACTGGGTTTCGAAAATGTGTTAAGTGCGTTGTATTTCCAATTACCATTCAGTTTACGAAATTAGTATACACAAGGAGTAGAATTCACATTCTTAACATGTGTCATTTCAGTTACATGTCAAAATATAATATAGGCACTTATATATTCCACTACATTTACCATACTACTCACGCCTCTACTAAACTACTGTATACACATGACTCAATATGGTATATTGTATCCATTAATTGCTATAATTGCTATATCCACTGAGCACGGATCTACGTTTTAATACTGAATTTTAGAAACAATATTATTTCAATTAGTTAGCCTACCATTGTTGTGCAAAATTGAAGACGAACAACATGTCCAAACCGTATAAAGATCATTGGAACGTGAAATCCGGTGAAGGTGAGGAGTGTCCCGTTTAATATACAGGGTGTCCGAGAAGTCCTTCCCTGATTACAGAAATTGATAACTCAGGCTAGAAATAAGATAGAAATATGAAACTGGTGTTGAATTGTTTACAAACTATAAAAGTTTTTGTCTGTGTTAGGTTTGTTCTGTTTTACCAAGTCACAATTTTTTGGTTTTAGGTTTGTAATACGTAAGTAAGAAGCCCAAGAAGCCATGCCAACCAACCAGGAGAAGGCACAGTGTGTCCTGTGGTACCATGAGACACGATCACCAACCACGGTGCAGAGACAGTTCCAGACAACATTTGGGAGGACTCCACCTGATGTCAAGAGCATTAAAGCCTGGTATGAGAAGTTCAAGAACACAGGGTCGGTTGCTGACCTTCCGAGATCTGGTCGACCAAGAACCTCAGCAGACACGGTGGAGGCTGTGCGGCAGTCTTTTCTGAGAAGTCCTAAGAAATCGGTGCGCAGGGCCTCACGTGAATTACAGATGCCAAAAAGCTCTATCCATAACATTTTACACAAACGTTTATTGTTTCGTGCTTATAAAGTGCAACTCGTTCAGGCCTTGTTGCCCGACGACGGTACAAGTCGATATGACTTTGCGATGGATTGGTCGTGATGGACCAACAGCTTGGCCTCCACGCTCTCCTGACATAACCCCATTAGACTTCTTTTTATGGGGTTATGTCAAGGATGAGTTCTACCGTACACGTGTACCAGATCTTGAAACCCTGCAGCAACGAATAACCACAGTCGTTGCATCGATCCCTCCAGTGATGTTGGCTAATGTGTGGATGGAAATTGAATATCGCCTAGATGTGCTACGTGCTACCAAGGGTGCTCATGTGGAAGTGTACTGATGTGACCAAAACTTTTATAGTTCGTAAACAATTCAACACCAGTTTCATATTTCTATCTTATTTCTAGCCTGAGTTATCAATTTCTGTAATCAGGGAAGGACTTCTCGGACACCCTGTATATGAATTGCAATTTTCATAACATCACTGACTGTTATGTTAAAGGTATGGAGTAAAAGAACAAAAGGAAATTACGATCATTTCAAAGCAGCGAGGCCACCAGGTGCATTGCAAGCCAGAAAATTTACATTAAGTGCAGAGTCAAGACGTTTACACGTTATTATAATTGAAAATTTTCAATGTTACATTTAAACTACTCTGGCTACATTAGTGTGTGACGAATTCCCAAACCCCCAATACAGCATGACTACATAATACTGTTTAAATATCCTACGCCCGAAGGGAACTACCTAGAACACTTAAAGGGCTATGATTATGCTTTCACACTTCATGGAAACAAAATGTTGATAATGACAAGTAGGCCTAATTAAAACTGAGTAGCTAACAATATCCTAACCTGCACTGAATTATAAACTTTCTGCTTTAGTTACAGATGTTCCCTTTTAAAAACAGCAAAATCCACCTGCTAAGTTTGGTGGACTTACTGCTTTTATAATCTGAACTTTAGACCAGAGTAATTAATTCTACACAGTCCAACACAAATATGGCGAATTTCAATCTGGAGCCGCAAGACGTCATTTCACAAAGAAATACAGGCAGTGGAACTTGCCTTGCTTAAAATAAAAGTAAACCCATACGAAATTCAACTAGTCTCTCAACTAATAGCTTTTTGCCTTAGAAATAATGTTTTTCAATTTGAAGATACCATCTTTCGTCAGGACAATGGACTGGCCATGGGCAATACTCTTTCTCCAATACTTTTGAACCTGGTATTGGACATGTTCGAAACTGTAGTAGTCGCGAGGACTCGTAAAGCTTGGGGCCGCGGTGGCTCAATGGTAGAGCGTTCACCTCTGGTGCTTGGGGTCCTGGGTTCGATCCCAGCCACCGCCAAGTGAACTTTGTGGTGGACAAACACCGTGTGCGTGGGTTTTCTCGGGGTTCTCCCGTTTCCTCCCACTTTCTTCATTCCACCATTTCATTCATTAGTCATCATCACCGTCTCCTTTAGCCTAACCGGCATAACCGTGGGACGTAAAACAAAGATTTCATTTCATTTCGTAAAGCTTGACCTAGATTTACCAATTTCACCCTCCAATAGAACGCGAGGGTGTGTCCCGGTCGTCAACCCCACACCTGAAATTTTGTCAGTGTCGTCTCTTGTGCTGTACGGAGAGCATTTCCTGAGGGTGCAGTGTTGTTGGATTGCAACTAAGTTTCGTTTCGTTGTTATTCTTGTTGTCGTTATTTTTGTTATTATTTTACATTTTGCTATTACTACTGTTACCGTTTAATTCAAATAATTAGTGTTCGATTTATAGTTTGTTTAAGTGTTGTTTCCTTCACTTGTTTGTCATGCTTTTTAAGTTTGGCAATGTTGTTTGTGTTCTCCCATTGTTTCACTTTTTCTCAAGGATGCGTTCGGAAGGCATCTCCACGAATCATACCGAATTCTTCCGATTCATGACACGTGAGGGAAAGCAGTTCTATGATTCGTGGAGAGCCCACGTTTCACGAGTCGTCGCGACCACTATAACATTCTCCCAAAATTTCCTCACATCAGGTATTTTCGATATGCTGACGATACCTTAATTCTGTACAAGGAATATCAGGATTTAAAGAAAATATTCGATGAATTTAATCAGACACATCCTAGAATCAAATTCACGATGGAACTTGAAGGAAAAAAATTGAGCTCTTAACTTCCCTGATATTACCATCAAAAGAAAAGCCAATAAGTTTGTTACTTCAGTATATCGTAAACCTTCTGCTGGTACAAAGCATATTCATTTTAAGTCATTCCATTCATGGCTTCATACTCTGAATACTTGGGAAAACTTCTTTAGGAGAGCTCTTTACTTTCTGATCTTCCTGGTGACCTCAACCAAGAAATTCAATATTTACTGTAATTAAAATTGGACAACAAAATGGTTTTCAAAAATCTTTATTACTGAAGTGGTACAAACAGGTAAAAAGGGAGATTGACAGCACCGACAATCGGCCAACAATAAATGCCGTAGAGGACAAATGGATTGGCGTCCTCCTGGTCCCACGTATTTCGGCAAAAATTAAGAAGGTATTGCATAAATATAACACAAGGTCACCGAAGTACCTCCTAAATCTATACAAAAATATATTACAAATTTTAAATAATTTTTTACTGATCCCCAACAAAGTAGTGGCGTCTACCGAGTTAACTGTTAATGTGACCAAATATATATAGGTCAAACGAAAATGAATATTTCTACCAGAATCGCTGAGCACATTCGTACATCCAAATCTCGTAGCTTACAACAGTTATCTGGATTGGCATCACATCTCAAAGAAAATAACAACATTGCTAATTCATATTTGATCGGAAAAGCAAAAACAGCAACAGAACGGAAAATTAAAGAAGCTTATTACATTCATAAAGAGAAACTGGCACTCAATTCAGATAAAGGTGACATAAATGCCATTTGGAGAGTGTTTTTACTACTCATTTCCGCCGTCTGGAAGGTAATGAAAAAAGAAAAACATTAAACAACAGTGGACAGTGACAAGTGAATTATTATTAACATATGTCTATTTCTAGTGACAAGAAGATTTTTCCTTTGCATATTTTTAAAATTATTTTTAAGCATTTTTACCTATCTATAATTTCTTTTCTATGGTTTAAATCCTTTTCGAAGTGTGCCTAGGCTGAAGATGACGACGATCTTCTTGGAAAGTAATTCCTAGTGATGGGTTTGTTTCTTGCGGTGACCATTAGCCTTTAACTTACGTTATTTCTAATTATTATTACCGCTCGCAATACAGTGATAAATCACACTTAACAATTCAGCTATTTGCGATCAGCTGATTTTATATAGGCCTACCATTTAATTTATTAGTAAATATAAATTTTTCTTTGCATTTGAACCCATTTCTTTGAACCCTTGTCTTTTAAAACACTGAACTTACGTCATAGATATAAATAGGTTGCTTCTTCTATAAACCCAGCACCTGAACTGCTTGAATATAAATTATGAGTAGCTACACAATTAACCAATACGATTGGCAGATCAAAGAAGACCGTCACCAATCAGAGCAATTTGTTCCCAGTTGTCTAGTATCCGAGTAGTTTGTCAACTAACACGACGAATTTCTTAAATAAATAAAGTTTTTTAAAAAAAATTATTATGTTAAACTTTCATTTTAGAAAATTAAGGTAATTATTGTAAGCACCTTACTAACTAAATTGTTCCCAGATACTTAAAAATATAGTTGAATTATTTAACAAAATGTTTTAAGATATAATTAGTATTAGTATTAGTTCCTAACTGTACGTATTTGTGCTTATTTAACACATTAAAACAGTTTTTAATATTCCTAAATTCCAATAACCCTAATAATAATAATAATAATAATAATAATAATAATAATAATAATAATAATAATAATAATAATAATTTGAATTTATTGATAGTAAAGACCACAGCCGAAGCTAAAATGGTCATAATGTACAATAATATACAATGAAAGACTACAAAGGAAATACAAATAAAACAAAATAAGTAAATTAAAAATATATCAAATCATCTCAACCAAATACAAAATAAAAGATTAGCACATGAGCTTGATACAAGCTAAATTGTAAAGTAAAGTTACAACATAAGCTCAATTAAATAGCTATTGAATCGACCATGATGTATTATTAAGGAGTAAAAGATAATGAAAATAATAAAAATGAACAAATTACAAAGAAAATATACAAATTACAAAGAATAGACATAAATAGATATAACAAGGTACATAAAACAAAGACAATAAGAATTCAATAGACAATATACCAAACCAGGGTGAATTTTATATATTTACTAAGTAAAAATTCCAAATATTGTCTTTTTAAGTAAAGAAAAATTCGGATCAAATAGATCAATTTTGAGAGATTTTTTATTTATATTGTCAACACTAACAAATAGTGGAGAACCAACCAATTTATTGTTACATAGTATAGATCGGTAAACCCTTGAATTATACGGAGGAACTTTAATATATAAATATTCAATTAAATTCACTCTAGCATGTATTATATCATGAATAAATCTTATTTGCCTTAGAATTCTCCTAACTTCAAAAACTAATAAATCAAGCTTAGCAAGAATCTCCCTATTAGTCATTTCATGTAATTTGAATTATATTTTAGCCAAGCCAAGAAAGAACTCTGGACTGACTCAAGAACTTGAGTGATACTTGTAAGATTACGATTCCAAATTAAACTAGCAAATTCCACATGGGATCGAACATAAGCGCAATATAAGATTTTACATGTTGCAATGTGTTTAAAATCTTTGGCAACCCATTTTATAAGTCCCAGATTCCTTCTAGCTTTAGATACGATGGTTGAAACAAGATGGTCAAATAATAACTTGTAATCCATCATAACACGTAGGTCTTTGTTGATTGAAACAGCTTGAATTGTATGCTGATTTATTGAGTATGAAAAATAGGATATATTCGTTTTCCTAGATAACGATATAATTTTTATTTTGTTCATGTTCAAGGGAAGTAAATTTTGTATGGACCATTGATAAACTGAATTAATATCTGCTTGTAATCTAAGGTGATCCTGATTACTTACTATTTCGGAAAAGATCTTCAAATCATCCGCGAAGAGTAAAAAGGGATACTTCAAATATTTACCAATGTCATTGACATATATTATAAACAATAGTGGGCCCAAATTGGATCCTTGAGGAACACCCGAAGAAATCTTGTACACAGATAACTTGCAACCCATATATCTAACTACAAATTTACGATCAAGCAAGTAGGAAGCGAACCAAAGTATCAAAGATTTAGGAATTTCAAAAGAATCAAGTTTCTTAAGAAGAATATAATGAGATATTTTGTCAAAACCTTTAGCAAAGTCAAAATAGATTGTATCGACTTGACCACGATTATGAACAACAGGAGAAACCAATGTCAAAAATTTATTCAAATTTAGTTTAGTTGATTTACCCTTCATAAAACCATACTGTTCAAAAATAATTCAATGTTCGACGGAATTATAAAGATAATTCTAAATAAGTTGATCAAAAATTTTAGGTATTACGTCAAGAATAGAGATAGGTCTATAATCAGTTACGGACCTTCCATCAGTTTTCGGAATTGGAGTTACAACAACAGTTTTCCATACATTTGGATAGAAATGAGATGCTAAACTCCAATTAAGCAATGATGTCAAAATTGGTGCAATTATTTCAGATATTCCTTTAATTATAAAAATCGGAATTTGACCAAGACCTACAGAAGCTTTAACATTTAAAGTTTTAATAACATCAAGTACCTGTTTAGTAGAAAAAGATATTTGTTCACTACAAAATTGACTGGACATAAAAGTATCATTATCGTCATTCACATTAATTTCATCTTTATGATAAACAGCTACAAATTGCTTGGCCATAGCTTCAGATAACAATCGAGGATCAGAGAAAAATTCGTCGTCAACTAATATTGCCTTATGTCCATCTTTAGCATTTTTTTTGTTATTCGTATACTTCCAAAATCTTTTAGGATTATTTTTTAAACTATTCTTAATTTTACTATAATATTTAGTTTTATCAATAGTAAGTTGCTTCTTAAAACCAGAACGATATTTAGAAAATACATTATAATCTTGAAGAGATTGTGTTCTTTTATACTTCTTATGAGCATTATTCTTTTTATTGAGCAAATAAATTACATTACGAGAATACCATCTCGGACATTTGGAAATTGATTTGGTTACTAAAGGAACATTATTCCTAATTGCATTCAATATAACATCATTAATATTTTGAGCAACAATGTCAATATCTTGATTCAGCAAAATATTGGCCCAGGGAAGCCCTTGGACTTCTTTATATAAAGAAAGATTTGGTTACTAAAGGAATCCTTTTGATATAACAAAAAAACTATCACTTGGTATCTCCTGTATTAGAGATGGAATTTAACAATAATTTCAATAGGATTGTGATAGTGATCAGGCGGAACCAGAGATGCTACAGAATTACTAGATTGAACATAAGTATTGTACAAAATTAAATCGAGACCAGACGTCCCAGAATCAACGTTCAAATTCATATCATCTAAGAAATTAAATAGAATTTTAGCCTTGATTTTAGAATAATAGTTTATATCATTTGAAAGATTTCTATTAGTCGAATCAACTTTGGATATATTAAAATCACCAATAATCACTACTTCATAGTTCAAAAAGTTCACTTTTGAGACAATATAATTAGTAACAGAATAAGTTGGATGAAAATAACAACATGCAACTAATAATTTTTTCCCATTGAATGTATCAATCTCAATCCAAACACACTCGATTTCAGATTCCAAGTCAAATCTCCTTTGACAATTTATATTGTTTTAACTACTAGTAAAATACCATCATCTCTGCTACGTTGATCAGTAATATAATTCCTGTCGGAACGGAAACATTTGTAAGTTTCAGAAAAATAGTCATCAGTATGTTGTTTATAATTAAACCAAGACTCAGTTACAGCAATAATATCAAAAGAACAGTCGGCAACAGAAGGAAAAAATATATATTACTTTTAGTTCTAAGTCCACGAACATTTTGATACAAAATATGGACTTCCATATTGAGCTAGTTATTGTTATTAACATTATTTATTTGATTTTCAGAATTAGTTGTTAAGAGTTTGCCATAAAACGGACCAATTAATATACCACTGGGCCAAATCGTAGGATCATTAATAATTCCAAAATCAGCTTCAAACACTTCAACATGAAAAGAGGCATAGGTATCGTATTTAGTTTTTAGTCTAGTACATTTGACATAAGTTACATTTCTATTTCTCTCAATATTTTCAATATTACTTTCTTTTACTGATGGGTCAAATCTATTAAGAAATAATGCCCTTTTTCTACTTTTAGCAACCAAATCAATTTTATCAGGACCACTACCAGAAGTAAACTTACGATGACTTTTTATTTAAACCAGTGCTGAAATTCCCTCTATTATCTGTCTCCCTTGATCTTTTGTTCTCTCATCTCCTTTTGTTACGTGAAATGACTTGAACCCATTGATCTTTGTTTACATCAAACTCTACTTCTTCCTGGTTACAGTCTAAAAATTGTATATTCTCATTTCTAGTTAATTCTGGGAAATGATCAGGATCACTTATATCAACAACCTTAGAATTTTTATGAGAAGGTTATACTGATACATTCATCAAAAATTTCAGGATTTTTTTCAAGTTTTTCATTTTGAGACCTTAATTGCATTATTTCCTCTTTCAAGCCTTCGAGTTCCCTTAAAAATACTCTCTTCAGATCACTCAGTTTATTTTCCAAAATTTTTTCCAAATAATCTTCAAAATTTTACTTTTCAAAATCTCCAAGATTATCATCATTCTGAGCTACTTCAGAAACCCTGTCACCCTTTATACAGTTATTACATAAAAATTCAGATAGCTGAATGGAACTACTGTCCATTTTCGAATATGATTCAACACATGCAAAATGACACTTTATTAAACAAGTATTACATTTGATGGACTTTTATCTATCATAAATGGGCTGACTACAAAAAGGACAATTCTCGCCAGTAGGAACCATAATATATTGTCTATTGAATAAGTTATGTATTCACATGCACATAATAATAATAATAATAATAATAATAATAATAATAATAATAATAATAATAATAATAATAATAATAGAATTACAGTAGAACAAAAATTTATGACTAAATCCTATACAATAAAATATAAATGTTACCGGATCATTTATTCCGTAGCACATTCTGTGATTCAGTTATACAGATTTGGGGTTTGACTTAACAACTACCAATACTAACGTTGTAGTAGCTACTATGTTAGCTAAATAATAAAAGGTAATTAGTACTATTCGCAGTAAGTGAGTGAGTTAGATTTAAGTATAGTTTAATTTTTAAGAGTTAGCAATAACATATTGTGATGGTTATTGTTAGCGAGGCATTTTTATTTTGATTATGGTAATGTTAGAATTGCAAAATAGATTATTAAAGAAGCACAAAGTATCACTGGAGTAGAACTTATTTCTGTATTTAAGAATTTCTAAAGTATAATCCTACAGTAAAACGCCTGGCCACCGTTTTCTTTTTAAATAACTATATTCTCGCAAAGTTTTAAAACCTTAGCTTGAAATAATGAACTCAATCAGCCAAAGAAGATTCAAACTTGTGTAATTAATTCCTGTTCATGAATAAAAACACAGCTCTTTCTTTTTTTAAAAAAAAAAAAAAAAAAAAAAAAGTGTATCTTCTTCTTTTCCCTTTTCAAACAAGATCGTACATTTTAATAAGAACTCTCTATGAAAGGTTTCTTTAATTTATATTTGAATCGTACAGTAATACGATATAGTGTACAGTAGTACAGTATTATGCATAGCATTTATAGGCACATTAACAGCTTTATATACCTCCACTGTCTTCCAGAAGGTACAAAAATTAAGACTATTCTTCAGGAGTAAGAAGAATTATTTAATCTCACTGTTATTGATCTGTCGTAATCATATTCTTCTAAGCAGTCAGAGTTCACTTGTCCGTCAGTCAGGAGCAGTCAGGAAATTGTACATACAAATCTTCCGCAAATGCTATTTTTCACATTTATTTCAGCTTGGGTAAAGAGCGTATTAAAACTAATGTTTAGACTTTCTTCAGTTCGACAAACTACGGAAAATATTTTTCCAATTATTTAAGGGTCAAGAACATCTTACCTTTCTTCAAAAGTCCTACTTCTACCAACAATGAATTCACGAATTCTTCTTCAGAAGGAAGCGATATATAGTTCTCACCAAGCAAAGATTGTGACTTCACCTCAACAGTTCCAAAATACCTTAAAAAAAGGAAAGATTAATTTCTTTCTTTGTTAAATAGTACTAAATTTAAATATATATATTTCTTTAATGTGCATTAGACTTTCTCTTGTATTTGCGATAGATTCTTATCATCTTGATTTATATATACTTGCAACATATTTCTATAAATAGGCCAAGCAGCTAGTATTTGATAAAACAAAGAGTACACAAATTGAACTAGAATGGAATAAATAAACAAAGAAAGATAAACTTACAAAATTAGAATAATTTTCGATCATAACATTATGTACAATATACAAAAATACACACAATATTATCTAAAAAATACTCTTCAATGCTATTACACTAGTATTTGGTTCATTGTGACTTTGTTTTTCTCGTTGGGTATACACTTAAACAACTGGAAACACTCAGAGAAAAGCTAAAGCATGTAAGTTTAAATATCAACGATCGTAGTTCCAGTGTATCATAAGTGTTATATACTCATTTATTTCTTACAATTACTAATACAAATTTTAATTTGACATAAGTGTTTAATGTCACATATGTGTGTTACAACTCAAGAGTGTATATATATAATGCGTTCAAGGAAAGTACTCCACAGTGGATGTTGGAGTTTGTGAGAAATTGAAACATTCACTTTTGAACTTGTGTATGTGTATGTTACATTACGCAAACGTCCGACAAAGACAGAAACGAAGACGACTTTAACTTTCAACTCAATACAGATGTCTGCTCACAATAAAGACAGTTCGTGCTACATTATAACCATTCGCTGTGCTCGAAAGTCGGTCAGAGTTCTGTTGAGTATCGAGTTATACAAGTGTGTGTTACAATGTTTAAAATGGAGCAACAAGTGTTACTTTGGTTAAGCATGTGTTTCGCGCCGGTGACACGTACAGAGAACATGTGAAAGATTTTTTCACTGGAAAGTAGTTCACAATATTCATTTAACAGTATCAGGATCCACTTGAAACTCTCAAAAGTACCGAAGGACGATATTACATGTAAGATACACACAATTTACATAATTATCGGTCACCAAACTTCAGTTCGAGCGTCAGCAAAAATGTGTAGGAGGATTTGGTTGTGTCTTCAAGCTAAGACACACTATTTTCAACATTTCCTGTACTGAAGTGTTTCTGTTTCTCCCTTTGCCATAATCCATCGTTGAGCGACGTTTTGAAAGCACTGTATATAACTAGCTCACAAATAGGTTTCATTTTAAGCTTAGATAAATTGTACGAAAAAAATGTCATGTTTTTATAAACAAAATCGAGGTTCATGTGAATGACATCTTATTAAGGTTATATTATTAACCTATTGACAGAATTAAGCGGTCAAAGCTGCTTAGAAAAACTCTTACAGACACAATCAATAAGATGCTTTATTTATCTGACTTGAAATCTAGAATTTAAAATGTGACAATTACAGTCTTAAACATTTCTATTGTTTTAATCTCTGAAGACAATAATTATGTAGAGATTAAGAATCTGTGTGCTAATATTTAATAAATATATGCGTAAAAGCTATTAATTGACACACACACAGAAAGAGGGGAAGCGGTGGCTCAGTGGTAGAGCGTTCACCTCCGGTGCTTAGGATCCCTGGTTCGATCCCAGCTCGCGCCGTGTGGACAAACACCGTGCTCGTGGGTTTCCTCGGGGTTCTCCCGTTTCCTTCCACTTTCTTCATTCCACCATTTCACTCATATCTCATCACCACCGTCTCCTTTAGCCTAACCGGCATAACCGTGGGATGTAAAACTTAAAGATTTCATTTCATTTCATTTCATTTACACACACAGAAAGAGTAATAGCTATGCAACTTATTTACACAGGTGGGACATATCTAACTAAAATAATGAAGTAGAAAGATTATAAAATGACAATTGTCATTGCCTTGTTATCACTCATAAAAGAAGACTTCCACATAATAAAACCCTCATAATACCTTGTAACTTAAATTGCGTCCTAATAATCGCCACCCTAACCCTCTATGCTACTCTCTTATCTTCGCTCACGTCGACGGATTATGAAATGAATCCCCACGTGAAAGTATCTCTTCGTCCCGCTGTACGCTATGAATTAATACTGTGTCTTATTAAAAGGTCTAAATATTTACACCTAGCATTTTTATTTTTATTTTAAATCTGCGCATCAACCACCCCAAATTAGAGATGGCCTTTTTTTTTCGAAAAATCGGTTTTTCAATTTTCAGAAATTTCATTTTTCGTTTTTCGCTTAAAATTATTCGATTTTCGTTTTTCGAAAATAATTTTTTTTTCGTTTTTTCGATTTTTTAAAAGTTTTTTCGAAAATTTCGGAATTCATGGAATGATAATGTGGGAGGAAATGGGAGTACCCCGGGAAAATCCACGAACACGATATTGTCTGCCACGAACTTACTTGACCTAGGATCCCATGCACAAAAGGTAAGCATTCTAACACAGCTATTGTGCCCACTTGGATTTGGATTTAATGAAAGGATAGTGTATAATGCCTACTATTGACGAAACTCATCCAATCACGACCAAAATTAGTATGGTTATGGACTGCGATGTATTTAGTACGCACGTTAAATATTATGGTGTTTGGGACCTTGGTTCCGGAGTTATTGCTAATCAAATTAGTGTTGTAAGTTAGTGATATCAAGAAATTTCCCTAAGATGCATTTGATTAAACTCAAATGATCTTGACGAAAGTTGGTAGGATCGTAAATATTGACGAGCTTGGTATGCATGGAAGCTCAGTATAAAATATTATGGTGTACAGACTTTTTGTTCCTGAGTTATTAGCTATCAATGTTAGGTTTGGAATCAGTGAAATCAAGAAATTTCATTAAAACGCGAAAGATGGAACTCATCCAATTTTTACGAAACTTGGCATGGTGGTAGATCTTGACGAGCTTATTAACTATAAAGGTAACCACGAAAGATCTGTCGCTTTTTCACCCACCACCTTCGAACATCGATATGTAACCTAAGACGCACCTGGAAGATCAAAAATAGTCTCCATTAGCATCGACGACCTTCTGCCAACGTTTTGGAAGGACATGTATTCCATCGCGGTAGAACTTGGTGGGCCGTGAAGCGAAGAAGGAATCAAGTGCATTTTGCACCTCTAATAGGGATTTTAACTGGCGTTCTCTAAGCTGATTGTCCAAGGAATGAAACTGGTGATAATCGGACCGTGCAATGTTCGGGGAGTATGGCGAATGCAATTGTTTCCCATCCAAAGTGTAGAATGGTGTCCCGGGTCATCCTAGCCACGTGGGGCTTAGCGTTGTCCTGTAACAGGACCCCTTTGCGATTCAGAAGTGCTGGCTCCAGAGTTTTGAGTTTTTTCTTGGATACGGCTCAACTGCTGACAGTAAATAGTTGCATTGATGCTCTGACTAGCTGGTAGCAGTATTTTTTTTTCAAAATACTGTCCAGAAAATTTGGACTTGAACTTAGTAAAATCAAGAAATTTCATTAAAACGCGTTAAACTCATCCGATATTGGTCAAAGTTGATACGGTCATAGACTTTAACGAGTCTTGTACGAGTGCGAGCTCAGCACGAAATATTGTGATGTACAGACCATTGGTTCTCGGTTCTTGAGGGATATAAATTATGAAATGAAATGAAATTTTTGAGTTTTACGCCCCACGGTTATGCCGGTTAGGCTAAAGGAGACGGTGATGATGGGAGATGAATGAAATGGTGGAATGAAGAAAGTGGAGAAAACTGGAGAACCCCGAGAAAACCCACGCACACGGTGTTTGCCCACCACAAAGTTCACTTGGCGGGAGCAGGGTTTGAACCCGTGACCCAAACCACCACAGGTGAACGCTCTACCACTGAGCCACCGCGGCCCGGGATATAAATTAGAAATAATTCACAAAGGTAAACATGTAAAATTTACATTTTACAGAATATTAAAATATAATTATTTACTAATAGTGACTATCAATGCGTTATCGACAATATATTTTATAATGTAAAAAAAAGACTAACAAATTACGAAGTAGTGATCCTGTATAAACTGATCGTGATAGTATCAGGCAACTCTGTAATAAATTGACTTTTAACAATTGGTTTTAACAAAATATGAAACATGAAGTGATTATATGTACTGATACTGATTCTAAAGACTCCTCACTAAAGTCCCCCATTCATTTCTCTTATTTTCTATAACTCACTAAGTCAGTATCAAACACAATTTGATTGTTTTCAAAAATAGGCAATTAAAAACTAACAAAATATTATTGAATGGTTTATTTGTTCTAAAGATGTTTTATACACGGTCGGAGAAAAAACTAAATATCTGACTATAATTATCTCATCAAACGAGAATTCAAATTTTAAATAGGTGGGTCTTCGTTTTCGTATTAGTTTTTACTGCTACTAACTTCAGTAGAATTATTAAGATGAAATAGTTTTTATTTGGTTGTTGAAGTTCAGCGTCCCTTTTCAGTATCGAGCGAGACTATACAAGGCGTGGACCTACATTTTAAAGTGGACTCCGAACCACCGTAACACGTTCAAATACACGCTAGCCTCGGGACCCTACGCATCAAAGGACGCGCTAGCCACTAGACCAATGGGCAGGGCTTGAAATCTTTTCTTGGGATTATGAAATTATATATTTAAAAGAAAGGATTGTAGCTTCCCAGTATCTCTCTCATTCTATGAGAATCAATATTATAACCGGGGATTTATTAAGTATTTATCACTTTCCGTTGCATTAAACTTACAGATGAAAACTACCATTGTGGCACAGAATTCATATCAAAAAATGCTTCCGGCTATGGTTTTTGTTTATTATGAAACTGGAAATTGTAGCTTCTCACCATTTTCGGTTTACATAGAGGGATAGCGATCGAGGTGACAATCTTCGAATTCTGGATTCATATATATATATATATATATATATCCTTATCTCATCATTTTTGCTCTATAGTGATACTATTGCAATTAGAAGTGGCAGTAAATTTCTACCAGAGGATAAAACTTGAAGATAGTCCTTTCCCAAGGTACTAAATTCATGCTACTCGCTAGTGATTACCATGCTTGCTCTATGGAGATCAATACTGAAACCAGGAGTTGTGATCAGGGGCGGATCCAGGACGGACTTCTGGGGGAGGGGTGGCGCGGGGTTTAATATTGCCACTTAGACCTACTTTTAAGAGCTCCAAACTCTGGGATGGGTTTTATTTATATATAAAATAAGAAAGTGTCCTTCTGGGGGAATCGCCCGATCGCCCCCCCCCCCCCCCCCCGCATGGATAGCTATGGTTGTGATACATTTCTCCTGCTTCCTGTTTTTTTAGAGAAACAAGTGAGTTTCATTTCACAATGTAAAACTACGGTAGACTTCCAATCTAAGCGAATTGAATACTCAAACTTCAGTACAACAAGTAGCACAAGTAAAACTCCTGGTTGGAATAGATTAATAAGATCAAAGATAGAATATGTTCCTCGGATGCTGAATCCGTATCAAAAAGCCATTATTAACTATCACTTATCGTTTTTGTTCTATGGCGATAAAGATTGAAAGCAGGAATGGCTAATTTGAACCACTTCTGGCTTGAATTCTTAGGACGCTAAATCGATTTCAGAAAAACCTCTTCTCGATATCTTTTATAGTTTTTGCTCTATGAATATAAGTACTGGAACCGAAAGTAGTAGTACATTTCAAGCATTTCCAGTTATAAAAAATGATGCAGGTTATGACGATATGTTCTCTTAAAACCCTGAATTGATTCCAGAAAATTGCTTGTCGCTATCTATTAAAATTTTCGTTTTATCGCGACAAGTGTTAAAACCGAAAATGGTTAATTTGAACACTTTCGGTTCAAATAAAGTGTTAACGAAGAAGATGGAATCTATTCTTGGAACGATGGGTTGATTTTTAAAAAAATGCATCTCGATATCTCTCGCCGATTTTGCTCTATGGAACTTATCATTACCTATAAAATCAAAAATAGTAATAAACTTCAACCATTTCTGCCTTTGTGGAGTGTTGCGGATTGTAATGGTATTTCCTCTTGAGACTCGTGAAGCATTTCCCGCTATCTATTACCAATTTTATTCTGTGGCGATAAAAATGTTGAAACTTGTAATCGCTAATTTGAACCACTTCTGGTGTGAATAGAGGTCAAAGGAGAAGGTAGAGCCTATACTTAGGACGCTTAGTCGATCGCGAAAAACCGCATCACGATTTCTCCTAGTTTTTGCTTTATAAAAATCAGTATTGAAACCAATAAACTAGTAAATTCAGCCACTTTCGGTTTCGATAGTATTATGGGATATGATGATATATAGCTTATATACTCTTGAGACGCTGTATCTATTCGCTTAAAAAAAAAAAAAAAAAAAAAAAAAAAAACTTGTAGCTATCTATTACTATTTTTGGTCTATATCGATTAATGTTAAATCCGAAAACGGTTAATTTGAACAACTTCCGATCCGAATAGAGGATTAATGGAAAATATAGACCTATTTTTTGGAAGTTGAATCGATTGCAAAAATCTACATCTCAATATCTCGTAATTCAGTATTGATACCGGAAATAATAGTAAATATAAACAATTTCTGGTTTTGATTGAATGTTGTGGATAGTTATATGTTGTCTTAAGACGCTAAATTGTTTGCAATAAATCGCTTCTCGCTATCTATTATCCTTTTCGTTCTATACTGATAAAAGTTGAAACCAAAA
The DNA here is from genome assembly GCF_964235325.1 of Thermobia domestica. Taxonomy (NCBI): domain Eukaryota; kingdom Metazoa; phylum Arthropoda; class Insecta; order Zygentoma; family Lepismatidae; genus Thermobia; species Thermobia domestica. Next base: position 87,977,812 of record NC_137463.1, read on the forward strand.
GAGGGTATTTGAACCACTTACGGCTTGAATGGAGGGTTAATGGAGGAGATGGAACCTATTTTTGGGGCTCTAAATCGACCACAAGATACGACTTCTCAATATCTGTTATTGTTTTTGCTCTGACACCTGTCGACAGACAGACGGACAAAGCCATTCTAAAGACTTCCGACACTTATGCATAGCTTAAGCTGCAAGTGCAATAAGGGCGAACATTGAATATACTCTTGGGACATTGAACTGGTTCTGGAAAACCGCGTCTTTCTATATATCACCGTTTATGTTCTGTGGTGATCAACAATGTAACAGAAAGCGATAGATCTCTACCACTTCTGGATTAAATAAAAGTCAAATGGATTAGATGAATCTATTCGTGTTGCAAAAATATGCTTCTCGCTATTTCTTACCGCTCTTGCTCTGATGCCAGCCGACAGATAGATGAACAAAGCCGTTCTATGACTTCCTATACGTATGCATAGCATAGTGTAGTTTGGAAGTCCTAACAAATAAAATGAATTCAGTTTGTTTTACGAAAGTTATCCGTTTTTCGTTTCTTGGCAGTTTTCGTTTTCAGTTTCTCGAAAAATTTTTCGTTTTCGAAAAATTCATTTCTCGAAAAAAAATGTGGCCATCCCTACCCCAAACCCCATACAAAATTTCTACTATTATCCAAGAAAGCAATAGCGCAGATAGTGAACTCACTCAGCGTATCTGCTCATTATTAATTCTTGAAGTAAGGATATGGGAGCTTTCGTTTCACTTCAGGTGTACGTATGTATGGATATGATTGTGTCTGTATGTGGTAGATTTTCTCTATAATTACTGGCCACATCTGAACCGAATTTGCTGGACAAGTAGCTCATAATCTAAGGTATAAAGAGCGCTATATTTTTGGCGATATCGGCCACGGACATGCTCGGCTTGCATGAAGTGCTTTATTTCTCGTTAACTATTGTCCTGATCTGAACCAAATTCGGTAGGCAAGTAGTCCATCGTCTACGCAATAAAGATCGCTATATTTGGTGACCGAGCTCAGGTAGGGACAGGCTCGCCTTGGCAACAGACGCGTCAGCAACAGTGGGTATGCGCGTAAGCGAGGATACTGGAAACACACTGTGCTCCCCATCTTACTGGATGCCTTACTTGGGCTACTTTATCGTTACGGATTGTAGTGTAGACTAGATTAGTGTGTGTAGGCCAAGTTTAAGCAAACCACTCGATATAATTGCTGAAGAATTACAGTTCTTTCACTAGTTTCCTTCTTATTGTTCTCCAAAAGATATGCGGTGCGTGATAAGACAATGCCTCACTTAACATAGACCAAATCTAATGGGACCACAGAAGTATTTGTTACAAAATTACAATCTTTCACGATTTGCACATAAGTACAGCGTTGGGACATATGTCATAAAAAGCACATTGCAAAACCCACGAAATAATCTCTGCTAGGTGGCCAATAAAATTAATGCAATTTAATCAAGTTAGGGCACGATGACATCCGTACAGTAGTGAAAACACAGTATTCTCACAGTGTTACCAGTTCCTATAGAACTTGTAAATGGTTTAACAGTAATGACTCTACACTTGTAAACATAAAATATAGAAGGTTAAGTGCCGGAGTATAAGTCCAGAAATATGAAAAATACATAAAATTTACACGAAAGAAATTATAAATACCTTAGTTTTCGTGAAATTCATACAAACTAAATAACTTTTAGGTGCTGTTTTGAATGATAATAGCTGTGTGTTGGTTGGTACTATTTTAAGTGCAGGCATGCTGAAGTCACACATTAGGGTATAATGATGCAATTAATTCTCCGTACTGAAAGATAACAGTTTCATATGACAAATGAAACATTTCAATTTTTAGTTAAAAACGTATTTTAACGGGGAACAGGGGTTAATACGTTTTCTGGAGAGCCATGGATTATTGATAATTAACAGAAAGCGTGGTAAATATAGGAAAATCTTAAAAATAAAGAAATGGAGAAACAACCACACATTTAAATGTGAAAACCGAACTGAAGATGAGAATAATTGCAGTAAACGAATTATGAAAGCAACTGCGGAAGATGAGCCATGTATCTTTAAATGCAAAGTGATCAAACTTCCAAGTAAATTTTGAAAACTATGGCGTTCTTAAAGTAAACTTGCACGTATATTTTTGCTAAAAATAATCTCTTAACAACACATCAGTTTGCATGCATACTATCAACCTGCACGCAATTAGGAATGTGTCAGGAAAAGAAGACTACACAATATCTTACGGAATCATTTAAAACAGAAAATGAAGATAAAACTAGTTTTTAATTTGATACTATTCAAGTTTAGGGGCACCATATTTTGTAAAATATACAGGTAAAATTCAATATCCTCCATTAAGGACACGTTTATGAGGAACAAATTTCTGCAGGCGGCAGAGGCAAAAGAGGTATGATTAGATGAAGGATGCCACGAATAGGTAAAAAATAAAAAAAATAAAATAAAATAAAATTACAAGGGAAATGAGTTGAACCAAAGGAAACGTAATAATTTTGTGTCTCATATAAGAATGGAATAAAAGTATGTGTTGTAGAAATGAGAAAAGCAGTAAAGATTGAATGGACTTACAGGAAATGCACATAACAGAATATGAGTACAATGATGCAAGTAGTGAGCCCAAATCTAACCTAATATTATCATAAATTAGCTAAATTGTAACATTTTTTCGAAAAAAAAATGCTGGCCCCCTTGAACTAAACACAGCACAAATTAAATATTGGGTTCACTCAACAAATGGTTCTACCATAATTTATAGGTAAAATACGATGTGGAACAGTTTTCGTGAAGGAATGAGAGTGTAAATATAAGAAATTACTGTCCGTGTGAAGCATATTTAAATCAATTGTGAGTAATAGTGCAAGTATTGTACCCTATGTATAAATGTGCTCTTCCACTATCCCTGTTTATCCGTGTACTCCCGTCGATGACACGCCTACTCCTTACGAACGCACCCTCTCGCTGCCGCTCGGCCCCCTGCTGTGTTCCTACCCTGACTCCGTTAAATAGCATTCGTGCTTTTTAGTGGCACAAGTTGGGCGTCCGCTTTCGACACGTTTTTTTGCTGTTATCTCCTTTCCACACTTTCTGCAATTTGTTACTAGGTTCATTAATCCGTGCTCTTCACAAACTTTTAAAAGATTTTGTTCGTTATCAAGGTATTGCTTCACAAATGTTAAAACTGTTACTTCATTGCCCTCATACATTCGCCATGTTGATAACATAAATGCTCATCTCTTTCCCACAATACACTGTTCGGTTACCTTGCGCCAAGTAGTTCCCTCCGCTCGCCGTATAGTCCTATGTTTACAACCGCTTATAAATAACAAATAAATAGATTTTTCGAGACTCTTATATATTATCAAGCACACAAACGATCAAATTATCCATATCTTTCCTGTAAATTTTAAAAATTTTGCTGGAAACGGACGCCCAACTTTGGAACTTAACCCGATTTGCGTATACATATAGCGTCTGGATATATGCCATAAAACTGGAATGCAAAAGACACAAACCAGTCTGTGGGGGACCTGTGTTCTAGAACCTTTCCCTAGGCGTTTAACCGAGTCAGAATTGAGCGGATGTGGCGTAAGTTTGTAGTGATACATGTGCCTATAGCTCTTATAATGGTTCCACACTAGTAATGCTACACTTACAATAGAGTATAGCTTTCCTACACTTTCAAAATATTCCTCTTGCGCAGAAAAAAAAAAAGTATTTTAATTATCTTTGGTATCCATTTCCTTAAACCGTCGTAAAGCACTTACAATGATTTTATTAGTAACGTTACATTTGTATAAATATAAAATACAGGTGTATTAATTACCATATTTAGGCATTAATCGAGCAGACGGTTCTACCAAATTTTGACACACTTTTTACATTTTCAGGATAGGTTAGATCTTTGTATTTCTTTTAGCAGAGCATCCTCTAAAGGAGGTGTTCTATTATTATTTGCAGATTGATTTCAGGAGGACTCATCATAAATACAGTTTGGACGTATTGCATAAATCCTACCGTGAATAAAACAATAACCCGCAAATCTTAATAAGAATTGCAATTTTCAACACTTTTCTGTAATCTACCTGAATAGGGTACCGGTATTGTCATGTTGCTCAGCGCGGATGTTTTGGAGGATGGTAAGAAGGGAATTAGTGAAAGAATTTTCAACAACTGATTCCAGTGATTTGCTGATCTGCAAGTTGAAGGTGACAGGTTATTGTAAATCTGAAGAGCATTATTTGTAATGATTACACAATAGCACCCAAATTTTGAACTGCACGAATTATTGTGTCCAATAGATTGACCTACTATTTACCTCGCAAATAATGGTTCCTTATGTTTTACAGATACTATCCATACGGCTCTGATACTCATGATGATAAATGTATATATACATAATTACTCGTACTCAATTCTATTTACTAGCAGAATATTCATTCAATAATTCCCAATTCAGTGCAAGGACAATTATTTGTCAATCAGCTGGTCTTCTTCTTCTTTAAAAAATATGTGAAAGAAAAAATAATATTAAAAGAGAGGCAGACATAGCAGCCATGTCCTTTATAACACTAAAAATTCTTCATCATTCTTCATCATTCTTCATCATTCTGTTAGAAGATGAATAAATTGTATTTACCATGAAAAGGTTTGGACTTAAGTAAAAACGTGGTCATGAGAGAGCATAACTAAATTAGGGGGCGCGGACAAAATCCAAGCTAAATTCTGGCAAGGCGGACAAAATCCAAGGAACATTATCATGTGAGTAGTGCCTGTGAACACCCTAATTAAATTGTAAGTTTGTTTCTTTCTTCAATTGTCATGCATTCTAAAGTTTTATCTGTAATTCTTCAATTTATTCCGGTGGGAGGCAACGGACAAAAAAAAAAAAAAAAAACAGCATTCTAACATTACCATCAGTGACGTATTTAGGGAGGGGGTTCCGGGCTTAAGCCCCTCCCGAAATTTTATTTACTATATTAAAGTAAATGAAATATCTTGCAGAATTTTCACATTTCCAGTATTACAGTTAGCAAAGCCCTCCCCGAAAGAAAATCGTATATACGCCACAGATTACCATATTCATATTTTGATCTTGATAGGTACCAGTGTTGCCAATTTGGGGGAAAAGTCGCTAAATCTAGGGGATTTGCCATCAAGGATAGCGACAAAAATTATTTTTTCCGATTAGCGACTTTTTTGGTGATTTTGGAATGACGATTTGGCGACTTACTTACAAATCTAGCGACTTTTGTGCTTCAAACAACTTGTCCTAAAATAAGTACTATTAGCTCGAATCAGTTCACATATATATGTCTTTTTTCTTTTGCTTATTTGAATCAGTGTTGGTGTTAACGAGCTGGGAAAGTACACAACATTTATCTGGGAAAGTACACAACATTTTATCTGGGAAAGTACACAACATTTATCTCTATATTCCCACTTTGATTGCCGTATCTCTTACCTTCTACCGGGGACCAACTCCAGCTTGTAATGACATATAGTTTACAGAGCTTCCGTTTAGAGGCACAAATAGTACATTACCGATAGCAAACTAATTATCTGTAGAAGCGTGAGTAGAATTGAAGTAAGATTTTTTTCTAGACCTTTAATATTTTACGTTTTTCTGAACTCATTTTTGATTTTGTTGAAGCAAAATTGATCATAAAGTTAAAAATATTTAAAAGTGAAATTATTGTTAGTTATATATGAGTCTTTCATATACGTTCTTGTAGATAGTACTATAGCTTGAATTAATCACGAATCTTATATATATATATATATATAGGAGGCAAAATTCCACGAAAAATATTTTAGCGACTTTTCGCCCAAAATTGGAGTCATTTCATCTCCTATTTAGCGACTTTTTGTAACAACTTGTTGGCAACACTGATAGGTACACATGAATTAAATTTTTATAAAAGAAATCATACAACACTACAAAAAAGGCTTTGAACTTGATAGGTACATTTGAATTAAATTTTTATAAAAGAAATCATTCAAATGTACCTATCAGAATTAAAGGCTTTTTGTAGTGTTGTATGATTTCTTTTATAAAAAAATAATTCAAACGTACCTATCAAGATCAAAGCCTTTTTTGTAGTGTTGCTCTAGAATGCATGACAATTGAAGAAAGAAACAAACGTACAATTTAATTAGGGTGTTCACAGGCACTACTCACATGATAATGTTCCTTGGATTTTCTCCGCTTGGATTTTGTCCTACACTCGTAAATACGCCTCTCAGAGGTAAGTGCACATCATATTTCCATTATTTACACATTACTCTATTAAAATATTAATGAGTAATTCTGTAAATTTTACAAATCTATGGACCCGTATAGGGAATCTGCACCTTAGTATCTTAACATTTTGAATAAAACGGGCAAATTCGAGTTTCTGACCCGGGCTCATTTGGGTATTTACATGGAAATATACAAATGGAAGTCGAAAGTGGTATCCACTCATAAGGTACAGTTCGCAGCAAAAAGCCTGCAACATGAGCATGTAAGTTTACTGTGAAACTACGCCTAACAGCGCAGGGATTCAAAATAACGTCAAAGTGGCACCAATAACGCCAGGAGAAACCTCGGTGTCCTTCCCTGCACACTTATTTTGAAGCAAAAGACTTCGTCGTTTCACAATAAACTTACATGCTCATGTTGCAGATGTTTTGCTGCGGACTGTACATAAAGCTGAATGTGTAGTTTGTGAAATGTATATAATAAATTACAACTAATATTATATAAAATTAGTTTCTAAGAATCGAAGTAGATTGTGTTTTACCTCCAACAGGGAGCAGTACGTTAAAAAAAAAAAAAAAAAAAAAAACGAAAATGAAAAATAACATTTTACACACACATTCACTTTCAAGCAGCCATGATGTCCAATGTATAATCTAATTGAAGGTGAATCAGAATATGCGAAAGTCAAGAGTTACGAAGCGAAACCAGTGAATTCTTCGTAATGTAGTACTATACACTGGAAGATTATTTATTCTGTCTTTTTCCGGAGTTCTGAATAATACTGGTAATGATTGATGTAGTGCGTAAGTACCAGTGGAAATTGATGAGAAAACTGGAACAATGTATATTGGGAGATATAAACGTTGTCTAAATCGAGATAAGGAAGGAATCAACCTAGCCATGCGGGCCTTTAACTTCTTCGCTCCCTGTCCTCGCTCAGCTATATTCTGTGGATGTTTCATTGGTTCTTCTTAAGGACCACCTTGTTTTATGTAAATTGTGATAAAGGTAGGAAACAACTAGCCGTGCGGGGCTTCAAAATCCCTCGGTAGCTGTTTGTCGGTCGTCTATGTTTTGTTAACATATCATTTGTGCTTTTCAGTGCCCACCTAGCAAAGGTTGGTTGGTGTTTTTGGAGTAGACCACTTAAGGTGAATATGCAGCGGAGAATGCAAGTGCACACCTGAGAAGTGATTTATGAATATACCAGTGTTGCCAACGAGTTGATACAAAATGTCGCTAAATAGGAGATGAAATGACTCCAATTTTGGGTGAAAAGTCGCTAGAAACAATTTCGTGGAGTTTTGCCTCTTATACATATAAAATACGTGATCAATTCAAGCCATATTACTATATACGCTAAAAGAACGTGTATGAAAGACTCATATACAGGGCCGGATTTAGGGGAGTGCAAAGGTGCACATACACCCCTCCTTCGTTGTAAATATACACTAACTAAAGTGAGAAGGTAGCAGAAGAAAATAGCAACACTTTCCAAAAAATTCTGCTGTCATGTTTTCGTTTGGGCTTAAAACAAGGGAAGTTTTGCAAAATCGATAGTTTAAGTCAATTTTCTAAAAGTTGAAAGAAAAGGATTTACCGAGATTAGACACTTAGCCCATGGCTAATCATAAGCATTCACCACGCGTTTTTATTACTCATGCGTACGCTTGGAATATGCTGACCATGTTTTTAAATGTGGGTGGCTAATCACAAACGCGAAAGCAATAAAAACGCAGAAAAAACGTCAGCTCGAGCGTATTTGGTGCATTTCGGAACAATAGACCGCCTGCTGTTTAAAAGATGTCTAAAGGAGGGAAAAAAAGAAAAGACGTGTTGCTAGGCAAGGGAATTTTAGCAAGAAACAGCTGCTTGGAAGATGCTTTGTGCAGTGTTGGAACTCTGCTATTATAGACCTGGACCTGGAAAAAAAGACCTGGAAACCCTGACTGGTTCGCAGTATGATTTATAGCTCTGGAGAAAGTAAAATTACCGAATAGCCACTTTGGTCGGGGGGTAACGCTTCGAAAATGCATTCTCAAATAGCCTAACCTTTAGCATTTCCAGGGCATTTCCTCACACACTACAGATGCCTAAAGGCATTTTAAAAATTCCAACTGAATTCAAATGTACTAGTAGTTATTGGTGCACTCTCCCTCAGAAAATCGTAGATCGGACCCTGCACATATATAACAAAGAATAATTTCACTTATATATATATAACTTTATGATCAATTTTGCTTCAACAAAATTAAAAATAAGTTTAGAATAACGAACAAAATTCAAGGTCTTGGAAAAATCTTACTTCACTTCTACTCACGCTTCTACAGATAATCTGTTTGCTATCGTTAATGAAATATTTGTGCTTCTAAATGGAAGCTCTGTAAACTAAAGGACATTAAAAGCTGGAGTTGGTCCCCCTTAGAAGGTAAGAGATAACAGCAATCAAAACGGGAATATAGAGATAAATGTTATGTACTTTTCCAGCTCGTCAACATCTGCATGGATTCAAATAAGCAAAAGGAAAATAAACATATATCTGAACTGATTCGAGCTAATAGTGTATATTTTATGATAAGTTGTTCGCAGTACAAAAGTCGCTAGATTTGTAAATAAGTCGCCAAATCGTCATTCCAAAATCACCAAAAAAGTCGCTAATCGGAAAAATTATTTTTTGCCGCTATCCTGGAAGGCGAATCCCCTAGATTTAGCGACTTTTCCCCCAAATTGTCAACACTGGAATATACACAAAATTAATGCAAAGAGAAAGAAGTACCGGTATGTGTTTCATGTATTTGCGTATGGATTCGTATAGAGAATCTGCACTCTGGATTTTCATGTGCACCATCATAGCTATCAGAACTTCTGACACTATTTAATTTATAATTCAAATATCTTTTTGGTGATTTGTCAAAAAACAATTTACCTTTTGTAGCCTATATAAATACTTGTCTGAGGCATCCTATTTATTCTTATGTGGTTCTTGAGAAGAAAAAGAAGAAGATAATACACGTAACATCCGTAAAATATAGTACAAGGAGGAAATAAGACTTGGGCAACATGAAAAAATATTTAAAATGGAAAGGAATATACGAATGTAATGTTTTCTTTTATTTTTGAAAAAGATAGTTACGTATACTGAAAGGTAAATATTAAGAATAGAGGAAGATTTTTATTAAAACTTACATCTAGAATCTGTTACCTCAGGATGGAAGAAAAATATTTTAAGTAACTTATTTATCTAAGCGGAAAAGGCGTCATTAAAAAAAAAAAGTTAAGAATTGTGGTTTATTATTATACAATTTTGGTTTATTATTATAGAAAATCCAAAGTCTTGTGTTGCTGGTATTTTAGCAGTTATCGGTGGAGTTTTACTATACGGATCCACAGATTGTAATGTGTACAAAAAAAAAAAAAAATGGGGAACTCTTTAATTTGCCCATTTTATGTCTGGAACAGAACACAACGAACTCCTGCGGGGCTTCTAACTCGTTCCTACCCTACTGTTACTCGTATTGCTACTTATACTATCTATGGATACGTACCGGTATAGTAAAACTGCACGCAGTTGTCTTCTTTTATGCAAATACTCACGTTTGCTAATGTGCCTACCCCATACTGACGTTCCCATGCACTGACATGCAGGCCCGTCTGCTTCACCCTCTCACTGGCAGTGCAGATGAAGAATATGCGGGATAATTTATTTGTACTTAGACAGAAGTTAAACGAATGAAAGCATATAAAAGAGACCTGTATAACATATCCGCCGGAGTATTTCTGTAGGGCGTAGCATAGAAATATTTTAATCAAGTTTAGGGTTACTAGCTGGATTGGATTGGAGTTTAGTTTAGCGTCTCTTGTAGCACAGAGGCTATATAAGACTTGAATCTGCAGTTTAACGTGGAATATAAACCACTTGAGCCCCTGCTGGGAGTCAAGTCCAGGCTATCGATGCTACTGGTTGAAAACGATTACAGGGGCTATAGGATTTATCGGTTATTTCTCGTGGATAGATTTATTTTACGTAGGCTTAGCCATCATGCGTTTAAATTACCGTATGGGCATATGCTATGAAAACAGTGCAAAAACAGTTCATCCTGTGGTAGATGGCCAGTAAAAAATATGAATTACATCCAAAAGAGTAAACACACTGGCGGAGCAGGCGTGTCAATAATAGTGGTATACACATGTACTAAAATAGTGGAAGAAATACTGCCTTCGTATGCCATGCATGTCCCATATAATTAGGACTTTCATCGTTATTGCATTTAGACAGGTACTGAGTACATCATGGCATTCTTCTGTGCTACTGCATCCTTACAAGCAAACATTTTGGATTAGATTTTTAATATTGTTAGGAATGTTAGAGGTGACATCTCCATATATTTTGATTAGTTATATATTCTTGTGAAATAACCTTAGATATATCTTCTGTAGATTTCTAAAATCCTGCGTCCTTAAAATAGGAAGCATCTGTAAGAGACTTTATTAGATTTTATTTTCGTCATGTAAGGAAGATGTATTTTATAAAATAGTACAGGGGGATTATTTAGTTTCTTCTCCAATTCACTTAGTAGATGGCGGGAGTTCACATTTCGTGTCCATAAAGTCCGTTGCTACCCAGTGTATCTTCGAAACGACTGCGAATATGAGAAAACGCAAAAACACGTCCATCATTATTTTAAGGGGCTTGAATTTTGAGTTACAAAAGGTCCACCTCAGACACCCCAGATGGGGGTACGAAGGGTCGTGTTTTTGCATTTTATCATATTCTCAGTTCTTTCCAAGATACTCGGGGTGGCAACGGACTTTATGGACATGAAATGTGAACCCCCGCCATTTTGGATGGGTCAACATAGGGACTTGAAACTTTCGGGAAAATATTTCTCTTGTCGAGTCGTTTCCAACGATATATTACTCGATCCACTTTGCCATTTAAAATTTTCAAGTTGACCCCACGTACCCCTATGGGATGTCTGGGGTGGACCTTTTATAGCTCAAAATTTAAGCCCCTTAATATAATGATGGATGATGGATGTGTTTTTGCGTTTTCTTATATTCGCAGTCGAATCGAAGATACACGGGGTGGCAACGGACTTTATGGACACCCTAGATTTATATATATATATATATATATATATATATATATATATATATATATATATATATTGGTATGTTCCTTAATTTTTGATTTCCGAATTTCTTTGGACGAATCCCCTTAAATGGTTCCATATGGAACTAAATTAAGGTAGGAGAAAAATTAGCTTCATTGAATAATATTAAATGGTGCCTCAAGCGACCTAAAGTTTTGAATCCGATTTCATTACATAGTATACGGGAAAAATCTTGAATAAACTCTTGTAATGTAAAAACGGCTTCAGGGAATGTGAAAATACACTGGATAATGGAACTAGAGGAAGAAACGTACCTAATTTTTGTATGGTATTGTCATAGCGGCCATCTTGGTTTCATGTCAAAATTTTCAAATAGGAAGAGGGTCATGTGACACATCGTTTTGAGGTAGCATTCCACCAGAAACACAAATCTGGAACTATTTTAAATATAACTTTATTCTTACACGACTACTAGTAAAGACATGAGTTTGACGCGAAAAGAACGAAAGGAATATGCACGACTTCGAAAGGAAGAGGAACACAAAAGAAAAATGCATTTCTGAAAATGATTTGTTTGATCTTTATACATCAGAAGACATGGAGGTAAGCATTTCAAGTGATGAAGAGGAAAACCCAATTGAGAATGCTAGAGAAAATGTAAATATGGATGCATGTGTGCCCGGACCCTCCAAGAGATGTAAATGAAGGAAAAACTAATTTTATTACTGCAAGACTGGTTGCTACTCTTGATCGATACAAGGTCACTGATAGAGCAGCAATATATATTCTGACAGCGATGGTAGAAGTATTAGGCAATAATATACAGGAACTAGTAATAAATAGGTCTTCCATTCACCGATGCTGAGAGAAAATCCGTAGCGAAGTTGCAGAGGGCCACAGAAAGCAATTTCAGAGTGCACCAAGTGCGTTAGTTGTGCACTGGGACGGAAAACTACTGCCGAATTTGACTGGCAAAGAGACCGTCGACAGGTTATCAATAATTATTACAGGAAATGGTTATGAATGGGTAATTGGTGTTCCCATTTTGTCATCATCGAGAGAAGAACATATTGCATTTACTATAGTTTATTCGCTTGAAGAATGGAATTTGGTAAAATTCGCGCAGGCAATTTGTTGTGACACTACTCCCTGCAATATGGGTCATGTCAACGGTGCTTGCATTCTGCTAGAGCGAAACCTCTAAAAATAACCTTGTGGATACCACATTTATGAGTTATTTTAAAAATGAAATGAAATGAAATGAAATCTGTGCGTTTTACGTCCCACGATTATGCCGGTTAGGCTAAAGGAGACGGTGATGATGAGTGATGAATGAAATGGTGGAATGAAGAAAGTGGGAGGAAACGGGAGAACCCCGAGAAAACCCACGCACACGGTGTTTGTCCACCACAAAGTTCACTTGGCGGGGGCTGTAGTTATTTTTAAAATGTGTATTTGATAAGTGTTGGGTTTTGTTTGCATCTCGACCGGACGCTCCCCTATTGAAGTGTTTTCAGAACGAGTAGTCAAAATAGATTGTACTAACTTTATTCCAGGAATTGATGATGATAATGTAAGGAACATGAAGTGTTGAATTTTACTGTCAAACTTGTAGAAGCAGACACCGCAGAGAAGATTATAGGGAATTTTTGGTACTGACCATCATATTCTTGGGTGGCATACCTCCTCGAGGAGTTTTCTTTCGTTTGCCTGGAACAATTCACCGTGCAATCTACTGTTTAAAATTATTTCTCTTTCGCCAACAGTTTCGTTTAACAAAGCAAATAGAAACGGTTCTTCGGAGAGTATGCATTTTGCTGATACTACTATATGTTCAAGCTTGGTTTAAATATGATCAAGCATCCCATTCACTATTACAAGACCTGTAATTTTTGAAAGGTTTGTACAGTTATAGACAATTAGATGCTGAATTATCTGAAGTGTTTCTTTCTAAATTTTCTCGCCATCTCTGTGGTACTTGACAGAGAAACATGTAGCATTGGGGTTTTTTGATGTTGATGTTAGCATGTTATTCCCGGCGGAGATGGGTTAGAAAGTGATATTTTATTTTTCACATGTAACAGTTAAGAATATTGTGTTTTGAAAATTCTGTAATTGCTTAAATGTGTTAGACGATACCAGCTACATAGTATTATACATAATGTAAGTAAAAGGCTAATAGTCACTGCAAAAAATAAACCTCATCACTAGGAAGTACTTTCGAAGAACATTATCTTCATCGTTAGCCTAGGCACACTTCAAAAAGGATTTAAACCATGAAAAGAACTTTAAAAATGTGCGAAGTAAAAATCTTCTTGTCACTAGAACTAGACATATGTTAATAGTAATTCACTTGTCAGTGTTCACTGTTGTTTACTGTTTTTTTTTTTTTTCATTATCTTCCAGATGGCGAAAATGAATAGCAAAAACATTGCTTCAAATGGCAGTTATGTCAATCATTATATAAATACTATTAGCCTTTTACTTACATTATTTCTAATCATTATCACCGCTTACAATATAATGATATTACATAGCATTATATTCGTACAAACATAAAAATAAAAGAAAGTCTGAGTTCAGTCCAGAAAGATATCTTGAAATGAAAATCTTGAAAAGAAAGAGCAAGTAAATATTATTCTTATTATTAAGTAATTATTATTATTAAGTGTAAAGTTATAATTTATTTAATTAAAATAAGCAACGATCGTCTATCACCAATATTATTAAATTTTTTTCTGGTTTACACTATAAGGAAAATCAAAGATAGCAAACAGGGTCTAAAACTGAATGGTAATCACCAGGTTAAGGCGTGTGGTGATGATTTAAATCTGATAGGAGATGTTATAAGAACAATAGAAAGAAATGCAGAGGTTTTATTAATCATCTGCAGGGATATGGTCTTAGAAGTAAATGCAAAGAAAACTAAATGCATGGAAATTCGCATAACATTGCAAGTAATTGATACGCTAAAATATCAAATAATACTTTCGACTAAGTGAATGGTTTCAAATATCAAGGATCAGCATTAACAAACCAAAACCATAACTAACTAACTCTATGGCCTATGGAACCCGGAGGTTCAGTGCCGCGTTCACAAAAGCTCTCCACTGACTTCTATCCTTAGCTAATTGGATCCAGTTTCTACTTTGTATTCCTATCTCTGCGAGATCCATCTTAATATTATCCTCCCATCTGCGCCTAGGTCTTCCTAATGGTCGTTTTCCTATGGGTCTACCAGTCAAGACTTTGAAAGCGTTTCTACTTTCTTCCATTCTAGCTACATGACCTGCCCACCTAAGCCTCCTAGACTTGACGACCCTAACAATGTTGGGTAAACCGTATAAACTATGTAGTTCCTCGTTATGAAGCTTCCGCCATTCCCCATTCTCGTTCCTCTTGGGCCCGAATATTCTTCTCAGGATCCTGTTCTCAAATACTTTCAGTCTATGTTCTTCCCTCAGAGTAAGCGACCATGTTTCGCAACCATACAGAACAACAGGCATGATTATCGTTTTATATATTTTAAGCTTCAAATTCCTCGACAGAATTCGCGACGACAAGAGATTTTGAACCGAATAGTAACACGAATTCCCTGCTTTTAGTCGACATTTAATTTCTTCGTGAATATGATTTTCGTCTGTTAATATTGATCCTAAATATTTGAAAGTATCCACTTTATCAAAAGTATTATTTAATATTTTAACGCCTCCACAATTTGCCGTATTACGGTCCCGACGCATTTCCATGTATTTAGTTTTCTCTGCATTTACTTCTAAACCCATGTCCCTGCAAGCGTTTAATAATATCTCTGCATTTATTTCTACTGTTCTCCTATCATCCCCTATTAAATTTACATCATCAGCATATGCCATAACCTGGTGAATGCCGTTCAACTCTAGGCCCTGGTTGCTATCTTTGATTTTCCTTATGGCGTATTCCAGCACAAAGTTAAATAATAATGGCGACAACGCATCTCCTTGTTTCAGGCCATTTTCGACGTGGAAGCTCGTGGACAAAAATTTTCCTACCCGGACTTTACTTTGGGATTCACTTAAACATATCTTAATTAATCTAATTAGCTTTCTCGGTATTCCAAGCTCTGTAAGAACGTTGTATAATGTTTCTCTCCTAACCGAGTCGTAAGCCTTTCTAAAATCAATAAATAGTTGATGTACCGGGGTATTGTATTCCCACTTCTTTTCGAGTATTTGGCGAATGGTAAATATTTGGTCGATAGTTGATCGATTTCGTCTAAATCCGCACTGATAATCTCCAATAATTTCATCTGCGTATGGGGTCAATCTTGCTAACAGAATATTTGAAAGGATTTTATAGGATGTTGACAGAAGAGAAATGCCTCGATAATTATTACAGTCAGTTTTGTCGCCTTTCTTGTGAATTGGAACAATGATTGACTCTTTCCACTCTTGTGGCAATTCTTCCTTGTTCCAGATAAGGAGAATGAGTTTGTGTATCTTGTTCCACAATTTTCCGCCTCCAGCTAAGATTAACTCAGCCGGAATTTCATCTACACCCGGAGATTTGTGTTTCTTTAATTTCTTTATAGCGGCTTCCACTTCTATTCGATTGGGTTCTGGAATATACGGTTCTGCGGTGTGTATCTCCTTTTCTCCACGCACATTAGTTTTTGGCTGCGTGTTCAGCAAATCGTCAAAGAAATCTTTCCATCTATTTAAGAGGCTATCCGTATCAGTGAGAACTGTTCCGTCAGATTTCTTTAATATATAAGCACGAGGTTGATAGCCTTTCTTAAATTCGCTGATCCCCTTATACATGTCCCGAATATTTTTATTTTTACTATTATCTTCAAGTTCCTTAATTTTAGCTTTCAAAAAATCCCGTTTCTTTGTTCTAAAAGTTTTGGAAGTTTCCCGCCTGATATCTGCGAAATTTTGTGTAGTTATTTCATTCGGATTTTGTAGCCACCGTAATTTTGCCTGGTTTCTCTTCTCTACTAGTTTAATGCATTCTTGGTCGAACCATGGTTTGTTCCTACGTATTTCCGCGTGTCCCAATTTTTCTATTGCTGAACTTTTAATGCTATCTCTAATTTCAATCCAAGTATCCTCAACACTAGTGCACTCCGAGTCTTCTAAAACCGAGAATCTATTCGATACTTCAATCTGGTATTCCTCTCTTACCTGGTTCTCTTCTAATTTCTTTAAATTAAATCTCTCCGTTTTCGGACATTGAGTATTACATTTATGCAACGATAATCTCTCCCGTATTATCGCTGCTACCAGGTAGTGATCAGTGTCACAATCAGCCCCTCTAAACGACCGGACGTCAATTATGCTAGATTGTCTTCTTCTATCTACTAAAACGTGATCAATTTGATTATGTGTTTTTCCGTCTGGTGATGTCCAAGTGTATTTATGAACGTCGCGATGTGGGAATTTTGTACTCTTCACGATTAGGTTTTTGGATGTTGCAAAGTTCACGAGTCTAACACCGTTGTCATTACTTTCCTTATGCAAACTTTCGTTCCCTATAATCGGTTTGAAAATATCCTCTCGTCCTACCTTCGCATTGAAATCCCCTAATAGAATCTTCATATGGTATCGCGGGAGTTGGTCAAATATCCGTTCCACTTCTTCGTAAAAACTATCTTTTATATCGTCACCCTTATCTTCAGTTGGAGCATGTACATTTAAAACAATAATATCACACCACCGTCCCTTAAGAGTAATAAAGAAAGTCTGTCAGTAACAAATTCAACCCGTTTAATTGCTGGTAATATTCGTTTGTGAACGAAAAACCCTGTTCCTAACTGGTGATTTTTGTTTCCTTCCCCGTAAAAGAACGTAAAATTTCCGGAATTCTCAGATCCATTTCGCTCCCACCTAACTTCCTGAACTCCTACTAAGTCCATCTTGTATTTCTCTAACTCACTCGTTACAGATTTTAACGCGCCTGCCCTATAAAGACTTCTAATATTCCATGTTCCAAATCTCATGTCCATTTTCTTTTGCTGAGGTCGTGCCAAGTTATCAGTCCTTGTCCGAGGCTTTTGTGAATGTTTCTGAACAAGTACCTTTTTTTTTACAGGATGAGGGTGTTAGCCTTACCCAAACCCCCAAGCTGGAGGACCACTCCTAGTCGTCTGTCCGCGACTGCTTATTCAGTATATTCGCAGCTAACCTCTATATCTAGAGGCCTTCTCCTCGATCCGCAACCTGAGGACGCGCCATGCCGTGGTGACAGGAACCCACTCCACGAAGAAATTAAATGTGAACTGAAAGTAGGTAATTCCTGTTATTATTCAGTCCAGACTCTTTTGTCTTCGCGACAATAATGTGCTATCTGGTTTCGAAATATAGTCTCTTACTTTGAAGGAAGATCTCAAACTGAAAGTTTTTGAATATAAAATCCTGTGGCCAATATTCAGACCTAAGAGGGACTAGAATAAAGAATGATGGAAACTTCATAACGAGGAACTATGCAATTTATACCGTTCACCAAACATTTGTTAGGATCATCAAGTCTGGGAGGCTAAGGTAGGCGCGTCATGTAGCCAGAATGGAAGAAAGTAGAATCGCTTCTAAAATTTTAACTGAAAACCCAGTCAGAAAAAGACCATTAGGAAGACCTAGGCGCAGATAGAAAGACAATATTAAGATGGATCTCGCAGAAATAGGAATATAAAATAGAAACTGGCTAAGGACAGAAGCCAATGGAGAGGTTTTGTGAATGTGACATGAAGTCCTCCGGGTTCCATAGGCTATAAAGTTAGCTAGTTTACTAACCTTATATCCCAAAAGATTTTTTCTCCTTTCATTTATATGATTTCGACCCTCTATGTGCTCTCCCTATAACTCCTTTCAAAAACACAAGCTCAAAACTTAAAGATGTGTGAAGTTCAACAAACTTGGTTGAAGCTTCGTCAGATGATTGGTTGAAGCTTCGTCAGATTCGTAGTTTTGGTATAGCAAGAATGTCTCCCTTGTGGATGAACATTCAAGAAAACAAAAGAGGAGTTACTTAGGAAGACTCCAGAGGGGGTTGAAATTATATATATTAAAGAAGAAACATTCTTTCGGGATACAAAGTTCATACTTATTTTAATTGTTAATGTGTGTCCTATAGCGTCCATTAGCAAATAGTATAATTTGTTTCTTAAGAAAATATATCTGATATTAGCATGAAAAAAGGTTTAAAAAATAAACACAAAACCATAAAAAAGGTATAATAGTAAATTAGTTTTGCTATTTGAGGGTACCTAATAGCAATTTGAAAATTATGGTGTCAATATACTTAAGTTGTATTCCTTTCCTTCTATACTTTTCAGGGGTTTTAATTTCATTGATATCTAAGTTAAAATCAATATGATGGCGAACATTAGTGATATTTTGCGAGCGCTTTGTGCACAGAGGACTATCTGGTGGCTATTATTTGTAGTTGGGCCATTTGTAAGTGTTTTATGGAACTTTCGCAATCGTACTGTAACAATAGAAGACTCTTATAAGACTTTATCAAGCCAGGATTTGTTGCATGTGTTCTCAGCATATGATGAAGACAAAGATGGCCAGTTGAGTATGTCAGAATTCTTAAAACTGAGCAGTTTGCTCAGAACAGTCGATCTAGAAGAATTCAATAAAGCTGTGGTAAGTTTTTGACAATTCGTGACCGTGATAATTCAAATCGATGTTTTTTACTGATTATTGTGTTTTTTTTATGTATTGCATTACGATTTTATCATTGAACAATTTTCATTATAAAATATAGGCTTTCGATCAAACTTTTTGTGCTCTCAGAAAGAGATAGAAACAGGCTATACGACGTCTGTCTGAAAAGCAAACGTACTGGGATACTGACAGTTTATTTCTATGCCGAACTTTAAACATATTGTTCTCTTTAAAGTAATTTCCCCTTCTCTCTTAACAGATTTCTCCATCCATCTCTGCCACGCCACTATGCATTGCTTCAAGGCTTTTACTGGAATATTTTGAAGCTCAGTCGTTACAATTTCTTGATAACCTCCTCGCCCTCAAAATGAGTCATCTTAATAATCCCCTTCAGTATGGGAAATTAACAGAAAATCACTGGAGACAGGATCTCGTGAATTGGAGGGTTAGTCCAAAAAAGGCGATGATCTTTCTTAGCCAGAAACTGTCTAATGTTAAGAGCATTGTGACTTGGTGCGTTATCGTGATGGAGCAGCCACGATGTCCTGCCACAAGTGCTGTTTCTTCTCGCCCCTGAGCGAAGCAAACACCACAGGATCTTTTTGTACGCGTCCTGATTGATCGTTTGGTAGGGCAAGGCCGTCATTTATTTTTTTTCTTTTATTTTTCTAAACTTTCTTACCCGTTCTTCCTATTTAGCCATTTTCACATTCTCCATTATTTCACATTACATCTGTTGTATCTTCAGGTTTCTCTTCAGCAATTTTAAACAAACCCAGTTTTCAACTGTTTCTCCTCTCTTAATATCTACTAAGATTTTGACGTAACTACAAGATCTCCCGTCAGAATATTCTAGCATACCATTTTTCAGTTTGGTCGCCGACCAGTGCCGTACCTTTGGTTCATTTTTTTCTTCTGTTAATGCTCTTTAATTCTGAATTTAAGTTTTGAAATCTAAGTTCCTTTATCTAATGTTTTGCATAATGTGTTTCTGTTCGTAACTATCATATATATATATATATATATATATATATATATATATATATATATATATATATATATATAAATGTGTGTGTGTGTGTGTGTTTGTGTGTGTATGTGTGTGTGTGTGAGAGAGAGAGAGAGAGTGAGTGAGTGAGAGAATAGAAATGCCATTTAGAAATAGAGTCGAAATGGCACTTTCTAAGTTTTCAAGACTGGTCGTCATTAGATGATAGAATGAAGAAACCACGAGAGAAAATGAAAAATGTATATAAGTGAAATTAATTAGGCGTACTGCTACTCTTGACAGAATATTTTTCTCTTTTCTGTTCAGACGATGAGACGAATTCTTGAGAACTTGGAAAGTATGTATTTATTTTCTTTACAATATGTTTGTATTTTTATTTCATTCTAACAAAAGCAGATTTTTTTTTCGCGTGTGATGAATTTACAGAAGAGATTTAAATGTATGTAGATGTTTATGTACGCAGCTTGTTGACGTCGAATTTATCTATATTGCACTTAAATAGTTTAACTTTCAGACATTTAATTCTACACCTAAGAATTAAGTATAATGTAGTAGAATGTGTAAGATTCCGAGTAGTATATTTACTTCTTGTTAGAAAAAACAATGAAATAGTATTCGTTTAGATTTCCATTTGCTGATGTTTTCCAGTTGAACGCCAGATCTGTTCTTGAAATTGGTGAAACCGATGCATTTATTAGTGTAGAAAGTTTCTTCACTCCACTCAAGTTAGAAACAATGACGAAGGATCTGTCAGTAAGTATTGTTCTGTACTTTTACTATAGTTTTTCTATGAAATAAATTGTAATTAAGAATAACATGTATTTCTTCTCTTCATTCCTGTTAATTTTCTTTTAGTATACTCTAGCGTTTAAACTAGAGATACTGTTTATAGGAAGCGAATTACCGTTTCACATTTCTACAAAGAAAGATCATAATTGTAGGACCTTAAGGTGAAGATTTCATTCAAAATAAATATGAGGTTAATTGTTGCGTCAAAATACAGAGTTCATTCAAAGAGGAACTAAATAGCCTAAGCCCATGAGGGTAGCCAAGCAAAAATTGGCTTAAGTTGACCTTCCAGTTTTAAATCTACAAAAAGCAGTTAAAACATTAAAAATTGTTAGGTTAGTTCAGGTTACCCGGTAAGGCTTTAGTTAGACTAAAACAGCGGAAGGTTCTAGAATGCTGGTTCCCTATATAGGTTACAGTAGTACAATCGCCTTTCTGTACCATAACTCAATACATAATTCAAACAATGTTAGCGAACGAGCGATTGCGAGTGAAGGCGGGTTCGAAGACCCGCAGGGCACGTT
This sequence comes from Thermobia domestica, assembly GCF_964235325.1. Taxonomy (NCBI): domain Eukaryota; kingdom Metazoa; phylum Arthropoda; class Insecta; order Zygentoma; family Lepismatidae; genus Thermobia; species Thermobia domestica. Next base: position 87,999,177 of record NC_137463.1, read on the forward strand.
GTTTTCTATCATTATTACAATTCAATGGAGAGGGAGACCAATGTTCTAGAACGCTGCTCTAGAACAGTGACTGGAACCGGTTCTCGTAGAAGCTTCAGTTGTCACTTTAATCCAGTAGTCCGTGGTTCTCATAAAAATTTATTAGGTCTTCTTCATTATTTTCATATAATTCTCTAAAACTCAATGCGGATGTTTCACATTCAACGCACAGATTCGCCATCCTATACGACTACCATGCTGCTGGATCATCGAAACTTCCGCGTCTTTCAAATAGTATCCACTTCCACATCTTTCTCGTAATAAACATAACTTTACACACCTAAACATCACGTAAGATCTCCAAATCATCATTTCTTACCTCATTTCTCCTGTAAATTCCCCCCCCCTTTTTTTTTTTAATAAGAAAGGAGAGGCAAATCTAAACTTTACTCCAAAAATTAAACATAATGATAAATTTTAGTTATTGAAAAATAAATTGTGGGTGAACATTTGCTAATGGACGCTAAAAGATATATATGTATTTAATGCATAAACAGTAACTTACCTCTGTACGCGGTGACAAATTTCCTGATTATTCGTGCATAATGTCGGTCTACTTAGACCTTCCTCAATACCAACACTGGTTAGCGTTCATTAGCAAATATTTAGATTGGTTGCAAGGCAGAGCACCTTCCTTAAGTTTGAAACTCTGCGTTATAAACTTGATTCCATCTCTGAAGGTACAGAAGTTTTTATGCAAGGATCATGAAACATTTCCTTCAGGTGAGAAAAAGCAGAAAGGTGCGGTTTTTTTTCATAATTTTCCAGGGCAACATCTTTCAGCAATAATTATGTGAAAAGTCGAGTTCTACAATCAGTGTTGGTGTCGAGGTGGGTCACAGAGCAGACAGACATTATCGGGAAATTCATAAATATATACAGCGGTAGGTTATTGTTTATTAATTTGGGTGAAAATATTTGTTTTTCTTGAACGAGAGTCATATTACTCACTACCATTATATTTTGGAAATTTGTGTGTTACCAGGGTGGCCACTCACCTGGAAAACCGGGAAAAGTCAGGGAATTTTTTAACTCTGGAAAAGTCAGGGAATTTTGATGAAAAACATGGAATTTTTACTCGGGAGAAAATTTACGTTCTGCTGTATTCCTAGCCATTTAGCCGGTTTATTTATATACAAAATAGCTTTGGTCGCTGGGGGCTTTGCCCCCAGATTTCTCCTTCCTTCCAGATTTCGTTTATCTAGCTCTGCTGGTTTGGGCTGCGCATACTTTCTTCATATTCTTTTGTCATTTAGTGCTGCCCATGAATTGAGCTGGAGCGAAATCGGGACCATTTTGTAATTAACACACTTGTTTAGTTCGATGGCTGCTTGATTTCCAGAATTCGCTCGGGGCTGCGCCCCTGCATCCCGTTTTGGTAGTCACGTGATTAATATAAAGGCTGAACGATAGTTGAGTATTTCTGCCGGAAGAGTTCCGAATGTGTGTCGAATTCTACAAAATGTGTGGAATTTTGGTTAATGCGTGTATTTCTATGTGGAATCAAAACTGTTTGGATTCCACATGCATTTGTACTCAGTGGCGGCAGTACTTTTTTGCGCCACACTATTAATTGGCCATGCTTTTTTACAGATATTTGACCTTTTGACCACCAATTTGAAGTAATGGCATTCCCCTCCCCCTAGTTTTTACACCCAATTCCGCTACTGCATGTACTATTGTTCTTAAAAAAAAAAAAAAAAAAAAATCAGCTTCAAACAAATTTTTCTGATTTCTTAAAAGCACATTTTAATAGTGCTCATTTACTTCAGTTCCGTTGTTTTGTTACACAATATTTCCCATCTATGTCGACCTGTTCCCCGGTTGCATAACCACCGCATGCCACTGCTGGCACGACAAAACCTTTGGGACCCGGGCCTACCTAAAGTTGTTAATGCCGGCTTTCTAGACCGAAGTCCGCTACTTCTTAATACAGGCAGCTCCATAATTGTCCTCCCCATTCATTTGTGACGTCAAAGAACGATAGCATAACCTTGTACTGCAATATGACAGTGGTTGCTAACAAGGTATATAAAATAACAGGTAGCCCCAGTTCGCGATTAACGTTCTGATTGGCTCCCTGTGGGTGACGTCATTTGGAGGTATCGGTGAAGATTTTTTCGCTTGCCTGCTTGTTACACTTCGCGCTTTATTCGTAAAACTGGATTCAAAACAATTATGATATTCCTTGTCTTTGCAAATACAAATAATGAGTTATTTCTACTCACAGATGAGACAATATAATGTAATAAATATATAAATACCGTCAATAATGATTAATTATGTATACAAATAAAAATGAATATAATGTTTACTCGCTAATTCATTCCACAGCTTTGGATAGATTTTTATAATTTTTAGTACCGTACATGAGTTGACCTGGCCCTTATTACGTTGATTAAAGGGCAAATCCTAAAGGGTAGAAGGGGTTCAAAATTTGTACCTAAAATACAGTATCTCACGAACCTATCAAGTTAGAAAGATGAAACTCGGTATATAAACTCCTCATTAAGATTAAAGAAAAACATGTTCCATTGTTTTTGAAAATTTTCGTTTTAAGGAGAAGAGGGGGCATTTTCTATTCATTGTAACAATGTTTGATTGCTAACTTCTCGTCGACCAACTTTAACGATTTTTGGTACTTTAATGCAGCCAGGCCTAACTTAGGATCTTATCATTTTTTCGCTCGAGGTGAGAGGAGATAGGAAGGAGGTGACAAATAATCAAAAGCAGTCGAAATTGGTGTCCAGTCCATAATTTTCAGGATCACTGAAATGAATATTGATCATTCCGATACCGTTTAAAACAAAATTCATCCACTTTCGGCGTGGGGAAGGGGTGGCATTATGGATTTTTGTCGTTGCACTTTCATTGAAACGTGAATTCTAAGGGTGGAAGGAGTTCAAATACTTTCCATAAACCAATCCCCTGAATAAGAACATTTCAGGTAGTAAAATACATAAAGCAAACATTATTCAAAATTTCAGAGATTCCGGGTATGCAATAACAAATTAGGTTAGGTTGTGTTAGGATAGGTTAGGTTATGTTAGAAATCTAATCTACCCTAACCTAATATAACCGAATCTAACCTAACCCATTGTATTTAGTGTTTATTAACCAAATTGTCAGAAATCGTGACTGCAAAATATTTCCTTTACATTACTAATGTTTGTTTATTACTCAATATAACACATTTTACATTATGTATTACAGGTTATAAGTTGCACAGATATCTATAGAGTGGTATACATACATAAAAGAACCATCTTCACAGGGGAAAATTTGCAGTTATTTGTCCTACACTTTGCCCTTCGATTTATCGGAATTTAGTTTTTGTGGCTTAGCCCCCTCTCTCGGCCAGCCCTTCAGTTACAAGAATATGGTAAGGGTGCACTTTGATCAGAACAAATGATTTTGTCACACGATGTGGTATTCGAGAAGAAATAAAATCAATGTGATTTGTACGTAACAGGTATGGTTCGGTTAAACAAGATTAGATTAGGTAAAGTTAGGTTAGGTTCGGTTCGTAATAGGTTCCTACAAATGTTCTGCTCAAAGTGCACTTTGCTAGAATAATGTTTCAGATACTTAACAAAACTTACGAATATCATTTAAACTAAAGAATATATGAGACAATACATTTATATTCTCGTTGGTACCCCCTTCCACTTCGCTTTACGTACATAAACTCCTTAAGCTTCAGGTCCTCAGAAACAAATGTCATAAAAGTAAAATTAATTATTGTTGTTATACACCTGTTTTTCAACTTGACTCATGCCAGTTTGGTATCAATAATGAAGGAACAGCGTCAGATCTTAAATACTACTTTTGCAGGAAACTTAGAAGCTCGTTTTTTCAAACTCTTTGATAATCCTCTGGTGAAAAGTGAGAAGAACATATTCGTGCGTTATCCACATTAAAAGTGTTCTTTCGCTTACAGCGGGAAATCAATCTTCTTCGAAGTTCATCATTTTTAGGGAATCGATGGAACTTATTTCATTTGTATTGCTTCCTATGTTATTAGAATGAGCTACTGCACAAGTAAGATAACTTTTCCCCATCTTGAAACAGTAGTGTTATTGTTTATACCGCGATACCTCCACATGACGTTACCGACCGCAAAGTATCCTGGGAAAATGAGAGCAGAAAAGCTATCCCGAGAGTCCCTAATAAGCACACCTGGTGAAGGTATTGTATATTTGTTGTTAAATCCGGAGAAATATTTGATTGCAAATTAACGAATAATAAGTAGATAATGAGTAGAACAGTTTCTTGATTTGAATTTTGCAATTTTAAACCGATTTTATGTAAATTCTGTAATGGTGTTTTTCCAAGAAAATAAATTTAAGAATTATTGACTACTTATTTTTTAAACATATGTTTGTTTAAAAAAGAAATCAAAATTTCAGTCAAGGGAGTTGAGGATTGTCGCAGAGTGCGGGCTCCACCTACATTGGCCATTTCCTAGCTATGGGCCTGGATCAAAATACCATGTTTTCGAGTAATTCTTTTTCTTAACACATGGACTTCTTTGCCGTATAATGGTTTACGGGTTTGCAGGGCCGGCGACAGGGGAGGGGGAATAGGGGACAAATGCCCGGGGGCCTGGAATCACAAAAGAATAATTAAAAGCAATAATTTTACTGGAATTTAGGGGTTCGTGTCCCTGAGTTGCCCAAGGTTCCTATATATACCAATTTTAGAACTCTCTAGAAATTTTTCTGGAAAACCGGGAAAATTTCTGGAAAAGTCAGGGAATTTTGAAATTCCAAATGAGTGGCCACCCTGGTTACGTAACTCTTTATTAAGATACTACTGTAACATTCTTGACAAATGTGTTGATCTATAGCTTTTAAGTGCTGTAGAGGGTCACATTCTAATACCGGTGTCTTTAAAAGAGATAAGAAGACCGTATGTTCAAAATTAATTGAAAAATAAATGGCTGAAACAGTATTTGTACTACAATCATGAATAAATATTCACTATAGGGACAGAAATGGAGAGATCATCCGAATCAAAGGCTTCTAGAAATGAATTTTTAGTCGCAGGATATTTCTAAGGAGGGGTAGAACTTTTGAGAAAAGGAAATATTCATTCATGCTAGATTTTGTTCAAAAATATATAACTTATTCGAAAATAAACCTACACAGCAAGTTTATTCTGTGACGTAAATAGAGCGTTTGAAACTATTGATAATTCTACGAAAATTATTTATTTAGATTACTTGCTATCAAATTATTTGAAAAACAACAGATTTTGTATATTTCTTATTGTGATAAACTAAGTAACGTAAATGATTTTCAAGAAGATATAAAGAAAATTAAATTAAGAGTGCCTCAAGGGAGTGTCCTAGGACACTTTTTGTTCCTACTGTATATAAATTATCTCGATTCTGTGGAAATGTCCATAAACACTTTTTACAAATGAAAAAAAAAAAAACATGTAGGTGTAGATATAGAAGAATTAAAAATAGCGTTTGCACAATGATTTGATGGTCGAAAAGATGTGATTATACACTGTCTAGACCCGTTACACACAACAGTAATCAGTGATTAGAAATCTATCCACAAAAGTATCCGGAAGATAGCTAGTCAAAATAACAAATTCTGTGCCGTAAACAATGTCTGGCTGACAAAGAAAACCCATCGCCAACTCAACGTCAGTCAATGCCAATGTTGCCATTCATAAGCGTTTTCAGAGAAACACAATTGCAACAGTATGTACGCGTGCTTCAATCATGCGTCCTTCATCAAAGTTCAAGCACAACATCTGTAAAGCGCATAAAGCTATCTGACGGATAACAAGTGGAATTTGTGGTGAAGCTGAATAAGGCATATACCTACTTATCGGTTATGTCAAAAGAGAACCCATTACTTAACCCCAATATCAATAAAAACAGATGTTGTAACATGATTCACTAGTGCAAGAAGGAAAGTTTCCCAAAGGTATAATGATTTTTGCATGATTAGTTATATTTGACAACATAGTATGTGCCTATAGCGCGTGGCAAATTTGTGAAGTGCAGACTTTATTTATACAAATTAAACGCTTACTGGTTACAATGTGTCGTTATCTTTTTTTTTTTTTTTTTTTCATTTTTCCTTTATATAAGAAAACCACTTTAACTCATGAGAGGATATGCAAAATCCAAAATAAAACAGTCTTTAAAATGACATCAACAAAAAATAATCATCTACCAGCTGGACAAAATGAAATTCCTTCGACTTCATCCATATCCACAGTAGAAAGAAGAGCAAGCATTGAAACATTATTCCAGCAGAACAAATAAAAGAAACCAATGCGAATAAAATGATCCATATACAGAAATACAAATATTAAATATTACAAAACTATTACCGCAGGAAAATTTATAAAATCCTACAAATATCTTAAGGACCTCTAGTCTGATTAGTCTCAGAAATGAAATGTAAACGTTCAAATGATATGCTTGGCAAAACGGTGACTCAAATTGGCATCATTCTACACTCATATTAAAGACACCAAAGTAAGGAACATTACAATAGCAATCAAGTGTGGAAATTTCAGTTAATCAACCTAATCTAACCTACAACTTTGATTATACATATGAATAAGAATAATTTCAAATTGATTTTAGTATGACGAACATTAACTCCTTTATTGAATTCTCTTATATCAAATTAACAACTATTCAGTTGTAATGAAAATATGAGACTGGGGCAGTCCATAATGTGATGACAAATACGTTGTAACAATTGACATCCAGAAACTTCGACAAATCATGAATCTATATTGATAATTGATATTGATATATTGAATCTATATTGATTGAATCTAGTGGCTTGAATAACTGCAGCAAAACTTGAAACTTATTTTGGGGTTGAAAAGAGAAATAAGAAAAAAATAACTATTTTCTTTCTAATATACTTAAGTATATACTTCTTCAATTTTGCTACTTTTATTTCGTATTTACTAGTGAAAATAATTTGGCTTTCCTCTTCTTTTAATAAAATTATATTTATTGTAGTTATATATTAATCTGTATAGGTATGAATAAATTTTAGCTAAAACCTAAGAGAATTTGCTCAGGTAGAGCCACTATATCTGCTGCTAAAGATCATAGTTTCGATATTTTATAGTGAAGATTTTATTCTCATATAAAGCTTAATCTCAATGTATGCAAAGCTTAATTTGGTATAACACTTTTTTTTTTTTTTTTTTAATTTGTAGGAGGGCAGTATATTTCTTAAAGGCCTTATAGATTGGAAATATGCAGCTGTGTCGAAGAAAAATTTTCCTGTACGGAGTTTTCGTGCATTTTTACCGGAAGCGGAGCCAAAACTTGGACAGACCTGGCATATAATACCGGCAGACGAGCAGTTATCTATTTTGCCGAGGTATGTTGATATATACATATCTAATGGCATTTCTATATGTCATTTTACTGGGCTCTTTACAGATACTTCTTTATTCTCTTTCTTTTTTACTTCTTCCCCTTCCTTATCCGAAACTGTGCTTTTTTCCGTTTTATGTAACATGTTTAAAACGAAAATCGTGGGTTGTTTGTCAACAGAATGTAGAGATTAGAGAAGAAAAGGATTTTTCTTTTTTAAATTAAACTTTTCCGTTATTAGATGCTGATTATTTCTTTGTTTCAAGGATATATCTTTGTCTTATAGTCGCTGCTACTAGGCAATGGTCAGTATTACAGTCTGCTTCTTTAAGTGACTAAATACCAGTTATGCAAGTATGTCATCTTCTATCTATTAATACGTGGTTAGTTTGATTATGTGTGTTTTCATCTGGTGAGGTCCAAATATATTTATGAACGTCGTGATGTAGGAATTTTGTACTCTTCATGATTAGGTTTTTGGATGTTGCAAAGATCGCGAGTCTAACAGCGTCTTTATTACTTTCCTTATGCGAACTTTCGTTTCTTATATTTCTGTTTGAAGACATTCTCTTGCCTACTTTCACATTGGGATCTCCTAATAGAATGTTCATACACGTTCTGCATCTTCGCGAAAATTGTCCTTCATATCATCATCTTTATCTTCTGTTCAGGCATGTAAATTCCGAACATTATTATCGCACCACCGACCCTTAAGAGTAATGAAAGAAAGTCTGTCATTAAAAAATCCGACACATCTAATTGTGCTGATATTCGTTTGTGAACGAAAAGCCCTGTTCGTAGTAGCTGATTTTTATTCCCTTTCACATAAACAAAGAAGAAGAAGAAGAAACACAAAAGTTCCGGTCTGCACCTGCCCACCTAACTTCCTGAACTCCTACCTGGTCCATTCTGTATTTCTTGAACTCACCCATTACGGATTTTAATGCACCTACTTTGTAGAGACGTGGTCTTTACGTGTTCCACGTCTGGTCATTACTTCTTCATAAAGAAAACTCGAAAGAATCTATTGCGTGCGTGTAACGTATGTTTCTGTTTGATTCGTTAAAATATTTCTTAATAATCATATAAAACTGTTTTGTAATGCGTCGAGTGGTTCGAGAGATCGCGGATTCTGGCAATCTTCGAGGTTTTCCTCAACTCCGATTGTTAGTAGTTGTGACGGTTTTTTTGTTTTTAAATGAACAATAACTATTTTCGTAGAAATAGATAAATAAAAGTTTATTGGTTAAATTGAAAGCAAATACAAGGCCACTCTCGTTTCCAGTTTAAGAACGCTGAACAACTTAATTGTATAAGTAATAATTTTCACGAGATAACAGTTATTTAAAGTGTTGTAGTGAAAAGTTCACTTATACGAATGAGATGCAATCGCTAATGTCCACAGAATATGTAATTGAAACTGAAGTGAGTCGAACACACCGATAGAGCAAGAATATAATTTTGAATTGAAGGTCGAAAGAGATGAAGTTAGAAACTGAGTCTGTGGAAGACAATCCTAATACTGTGTTCAACACACACACGCGGCCCTAAGCGGTAGATATTTTAGAAGTCGACTTACGCTTGGAGAGCGTCTCCAAAGTTTTAAACTACCCTTAGAATTGGGCGTTGGCTAATTTGCATATTAGCCCAAGTTTAATCTCTTTCTCATTGTATTTCAGAAGGGCATATTCTTTTCTTCTGAGTGTTTAGTTTTGTGCACAGCGTTCCTACACTCTTTCGAGAGGAATTTGATTATACATATTTCCATATATAGTATTACACAAAATACATAACATTTGGTTTGGGAGGAAGCAGCTGCTCTCTTCTCCTACTCTAAAGTTACTATCTTTTCACTCGGAATTACACATAAATGTTAACTAGTACCATTCTACATTCTTCACACTCTATAAGGATAAATCTGAGAAACATTAGGAATAGTCATTCGTTAACTCACAGCTGCTTCTTCCAGTTATGGGTTTACAAAATCTTATTTACAAGTCCTTCCTTATGGGAAAGGTTTCTATTTAATGTGTTTGTAGGCCTATTTTTATAACAGTACCAAAAGCTGAATATCCCACAATATTGTTCACAACTGTTACTTCCGTTCCTTAGACACTATATCTGTCTCCGAGTATGCGATTGGGTTGGTCTTAGAATTTTCTTAAAGCAGTGCAATTTATTTTGATTGCGCTAAGAAAGTTCAGTTGCAACGTGTTGACTATCCAACTCTGGATTCCTTCTTACGGAGAGGGTGAGGAGCTAACATAGCAGCCGGTTCGTATTGATGCTATTAGTATTTCAGCACAAGATATTGATTATTTCTTCTTTAGCCTACACAGCATAATCGTGGGACGTAAAACAGAAAGATTTCAGTATATTTTCATTTTTTAACAAAATATTCATACCATTTACTTCATTAATATGCAAATTATTGTTTGTTTTTTTTTTCAGTTATCGATATGATTCAGTAGAATAAGTTCATTTTTGTGCATATTTTATTCGAGGCTTTTGCAGACTAAGCAGTAAAAATGAACAAATGATGCCGTTGTTTAATGGTTAGTGGATAAAGCTTAATTCCACAATAGCTTTGGAACTTTATATACCACATTGTATATATTTTTTTTCTGGTGTATACGAGAGTCACTACGAAAGTTTTGAGATACGCATTGTTGTGACAGTATTTGAATTCCAACAATGGCGTTCGGTAGTGGTATCCAGAGCGAAGAAGCGAAGCAAGTTTCAACTCACCTCGCTTATCGGCGTGGCCGTATCGCCTTCACTTGTTTGTTGATGTGAGCAGTATTCGGCTGTCTAGAATGGAGCTCGAAAGGGAATATTTTCGGGCAATGATCCTTTACGATTTCAAAAGTGGTTTGAACGAGACACAAAGCCTTGACCGTTTGTAGGGGGCATTTGGGGACCTTGCTCCTTCCCGTGCTACAATTTTTCGGTAGTTTGGTGAATTTAGAAGAGGTCGGACATCGCTTAAAGATGAAGAGAGAGCTGGACGTCCGGCAACAGCTGTGTCAGATGAAAACATTGACGCTGTGGAACAAATGATTCGAGAAAATCCTCGAACAACTTTGAAGAACATTGAATCTACAGTGAACATTGGATCGACAGCAGTAACAAAAATTCTTCATGATCATCTTCGGCTCAGGAAGGTTTCATCTCGTTGGGTGCCTCACCCTTTGACTGAACAGCAGAAGCGCATGCGTGTGGAATGGTGTGAAGAAATGCTTGCAAGATTTGATGGAGGCAATTCTCGACGCGTCTCTGACATTGTTACTGGTGATGAGACTTGGATCTATCAATTTAACCCTGAAAATAAACGCCAGTCTACAGTTTGGTTCTTTCCAGACGAAAATCTACCCACGAAAGTGAAGCGACCGCGAAAAGTGTGGGGAATAACATTGTCGCACCTTTCTTCTCCAAATCTGTCCGTGTTGCAACTGTTCCACTTGAAGAACAAAGGACTGTTACTGCTCAGTGGTACACCACTGTTTGCCTAACAAAAGTGTTCCAGAAGCTTCGGGAACGGCGTCCAAGAACTGGATTGCGTGGAATCCTGCTTCATCATGACACACACGGCCAACATCACGATTCAGTTTTTAAAATCTACGGAGGTCAAACTTATGACTCATTCGCCGTATAGCCCTGACCTGGCCCCGTGTGATTTTTTTCTGTTCTCCAGGACCAAAGATCGCATGCGTGGGAAGAGATTTTGCAGCCCTGAAGAAGCTGTAGTGGCTTACGAGAATGAATTTTCAACACTTGAAGAAAAAGACTGGCAACACTGCTTGCAAAAGTGGTTTTCGAAGATGCAAAAGTGTGTACAGTCTAATGGTGAATACTTTGAGAAAATATAAGTGTTAAATTGATTTTAAGTATGTAAGTTATTTCACATCTCAAAACTTTCGTAGTGACCCTCGTATATGTTCTATTTAATAAATAATTACTAATTTATATTTTCTGTTCTACCGAATATATTGATGTAACTGTACTGTGAGTATTATGTTGATTAATTTTCACAAATTTTCCCGTCACTGCCTTTAAGGTCTCGAGCTTCCCTTTCGCACTTCATGAAATAAAATAATTTCTATTGAAATAGAATAATAGCATATATATATCACTTAACGCTACTACTTAAGTTTGTTGACTGAGGCTTCATTCAGAAATGTTAGGAATACTGTAAATAACCAAGGTGCAGTCACTACAGGTTGAATCTAGAATTTCTCAACTGAGAAAGTCATGGGTTAAAGAACCAAAGCCATGACAATCTAATGTGGCATCCTGAGATTTGAATCAAATGTAGATGTTATATTCTTCCTTACTTCCGTTGTTTGACAGTGTGGTAAGGCTAATATGTATATTTGTAGAAGATGCACAATGATCAGGTACTAATTCCCCGATAATTATTATTTTTTACAGTAATCGGTATTATCCTCCACCAACAAAGGGTAACGAAGTTATTTTGGAGCATCTTCTCCGAATGTTTCATCGTAACCCTTTCCTTTACACACGCTTCCATCCACAAGGAACAGTTGCCGTCCTGAGAGCAGAAAATGACGAATTTCTAGATATCTTATTCAGGTAAGATTTGGAAGTTACAACGAGAAAGGAATGAGTATGTTGACAAACTGCTTTCAAACGTATGCGACTGCTACTTCCAAACTATACCAGGAGGTCGTCTAGAAAGTATTGACCCTTTTGCACGCAAGGCGGTGTTGGTATCCCAAATCTCAGGTTATATTATGAGTCGCAGCGGGTCAAGGCTAACATCATTTAACTGCTGATAGTTGAAACTAGTACATATGCAATAAAATGTGTTGGAATTCTTGTAATTACACGTAAGGTATTGCGCCGTGAAGATAAGTAAACTTGCTGCAAAACTGCGTTACATTTTACAATTTTATTTCGATAAAAACACAAATACGGCGCAGGCCTGTGAAGTAATATGTACTATTTATGGGGAAATATGTATGTATATGTACTCGACGCTGCTGTCAGTTAGACATGTTTCAAAGTCGCATGTTATTGAAATGACACAGAAGACAGTTTCATACATATACACAGTAAGCCTTGAAATACACGAAAAGAAAGAAATATGTACAGAGACTCGTAAACAGTAGATAAATAAAAGTAAATTGCGGTACTTGCTTATGGAATCTATTGAATATATGTCAGCTGTGTTTGCTCAATCGCAACTATTACTTAAATAAAGTAAGGATAGTTTATGCACAATTCAACAAACTTGCATAAAATAGACAATATTGTTAAGAATTATGTAATGTGTATTTGGGTAGCTTGTACACAATATCAGACTCCACAATCATTATTAAAAGTTATTGTGCTGTTATGGTGACCCTTATTTTGCGAGGTCTCTCCTACGTAAGTAGGGGCATTGCTCACGATGGCGATACTACAGACACAACCTGGTGTGATGAAGAAAATGTAGAATATCTATTTTAGAAATATGACACAACTGACAGCGAACATTTATATGCTACAGTACGATTTATTACTGAATATCGGTACTATAAACATAAATTATATCGGTACATCATTATAAACTGTGCTACCAAAATAACATTCAATCTTGAAATAAATAGTTTTGTAACGGATAAAACTATTGAAACAAACATTTACCTCAGGCTCGTAATCAGAGCATTTAGATAGGAAAAGCCGAGATCATTCAGCGTTACTAACTTTATCGGGCACGGCCCAACTGTACCAGACCCTTTTTCATTCGTGCTTTGGAAATCTAGGATGACTGTGCCGTTGAAGTTCCTCCCTAATGTCTGTGGTGTATATACTAGGGAGGAACTTCGACAGCACAATTGCATTGTATACTAACGCTACATAAATTTATGTTTCATAATCTTGACGAATTTTCTTCGTGTATATATATATATATATATATATATATATATATATATATATATATATCACTTTCAAGACTTTACTGCCTTATCATTGATGGTTCCAAACATGCTTGTTTTGTTGAATGTTTTTACACCCACACGTACTTATGCTTTTAAATTACATGCGTTTTCTTCAATACTGGGGTACTTCAGTTTAATTTTACAAAATTTACGCTAGGTCTCTACACGTCATATACCGGTGACCTTAATCTGTTGTGATTCTGAATAGCCTCCTTGATGTGCAAAGTAAACATACGTTCGTCTGACAAATCCTCCTGTCATGTCATTAATTATTAGCACAGGGATCTGAAATACAACTCTGTTATGTTCTAAATCTTGTTGGCATAACTGGTAATGAGAAGGCAGATCATGCAGCAAACGCTGCTGCTCATGAATGAAGAAATTCTCCGTCTCCCATACCTAGCACAGACTTGCGTTCCTATTCAATGCTCAGTTCCATGAGGGCTTGGTGCGTGCTTGAGTAGAATCAGTTGTTAATAATAAATTACATGTATTCAAATCTCAACTTGGTGTCTAGATCACCAGCTCAAGATCACAGCGGAAGAAATTAATTATAACTCCATTTCGCATCAGACTTCCGTACTTAACACTTGGATTTCTACTTTGTGGCGACGATCCACCATTTTGTGCATTCTGTAGTGCTAGACAAATCTTCAACATCTACTTGTGTATTGTCCTCATCAGGCTCAGCTCCGAGCTGATTTTGGTTTACCAGTTTTGGCAGTAAATATGATAAATATTAGCACATGCCGAGTTAAGTATTGGTTGCCACGTAGTTAGTCTGTGGGACTAAGAATAACAAGACAGAAATAAAATTAAGAAGGAATTGTGCGGACACTTACTGTGAAATATCAAGATCATAAAGATTAATGGAAGCGATTATTGTGTATCAAGATGCAGATTATGTAATACATTAAAATAAGGTTTAAGGATCCACCATCTTATAGGGACCAGTGGGTAAGATAAAATGTAAGAATGGTGATACATCAAAATAAGATTTAAAGATTTCTATGAGTGTAATTGACATTACAGGTCACCAAAGTTTAATTAGTTGGAGTACGTGTATAGTCTGCAATGAAAAACCTGCAACAAGAGTATGTAAGTTTATTGTGAATCGACGAAGTTTTTTGCTCCAAAATAAGTGTGCAGGGAAGGACGCCGAGGCCTCTCCTGCGTGATTCATGCCACTTAGACGTTATGTTGATTCCCAGGGCTGTTAGGCGTAGTTTCACAATAAACTTACATGCTCATGTTGCAGTTTTTTGCTGCGGACTGTACAATAGTTTTAGTAACTAGCATTATCTACAATATCTCTTACATCTTACAAGTGCCATTCGTTTTTCAGTTCTCTTTTATCTTAATTGAAACTAAAATAACAATGGTGCAGTCGTCTGCAATCGATCTACATGCTCCATATGTTTGAGTCAGATAGAGATTAACGTAAAACAGTGGATGGAATCAGAATTGCAACAGACACACCAAAAAGATTCTTGCTTTACAGAAACAAATAAGTTAACTTTAAAAGGCAGTTTCACAGGAAGCTCCGAGAAACAGATCTAGATAATGATACCAACCCATATTAAACGTGGCCAGTATCAGTGAAGTTTAGGGCGTGTGCCAAAAACATAAGATTGAACGCAGAAACGTTTGCTCAGCAAGGAATAATAGATGTTTTTGATATCTGTTTTGGGAACACTACGCCCGAGTGTGTTTCATCAAAAAGTTGAACCCGAAATTTAAGTGGAAGAAATCCATCAAAATCCTTGAAGTTTCCATTAAAAGTACAAGAAATTGAATCCAACCAAGTGGACTGCAAGTTATAACAACATATGTAATGTCATCAAAAAAGTTTCTCGTACACTAGATAGTTCACAGTCTATACCAAAGACATCATACTGGTAGGTGGAGGAAGATAAACTAAATGAGTGTCCGGAATCGACTCTCACTACAGGCTTTTATTATTTTAAAAAAACTCACTATATAACAGTAGTTATAGAAAATACTACAATGTTATTCTCCTCTAAATTATTGGGTTAGAAATTAAGTAGTCCTTGACCGTGAGGCCGTGGACAAGATCTCTACAGAGCCCTGTGGCAGGCTAAAAACGGTGGCGAAGGTATCCCCAATGCTCCGTGGCAAGTAGTGAGGGGGTTAATAGTCACAAAGCCTCATACCAAGCTAAGCCAGGAGGAAAGGAATAGCCAAGAGTCCCGTGGCAGACTAGAGGCTTAGGGTTACGTTACTCATAATGTTTCAAGACAAATAGTAGGAGGGACATCAGAGATCTGGTAAAGAACTGCCGGTTGCATCATTATATAGGTGTCCTGGCGGCGGTGGCGCTGCTGCTCAGATGTCATCATGTGCTTCGTAGGAGGAGCCAGTGATCTGTCGTTTGCTGCTCGTAGTAGATCCACGTCGTGCGTAGTACATTGTCGTAAAACCATGTGCTGGTTTTTGTAAACACAAGCGTAGAGTATTGTTTGTATACAATACCACGTGGGATATTACAGTATGCTTCAAGTCATATGTCTCTACTGAGATCCAGAAAGTCAGAGTAGATCACAAAAAGAAGCCTGATGAAATCTTGCGAAAATCGAAGCACAAGTTCAAGAATGTTGAGGATGTTGATGTGCAGTCATGTAGGAGGAAGTTCAGAGTAGGTTCATCGATTGTTGATCACAAGTCCAACTGGAATGACATTTAGTAAGTCCAGTCAGAAGAGGACAAATCTGTACAGTTCGCAAACAGTGTTCCGATCCGTGTTAAAGAAACCTAAGACGTACGAGTTAAGTTTCCTTAATTCGCTTAATATTCTTTTAGGGAAGTAGTATTCCTTGAAAAAGAATTGTAATACATAAATAAATCTGATGTAAGATTTGTATTGTAAGATATATGGTTATTTGAAGGACGTAAAAAGAGGAGAGTATTCAGGTAAATGTTACATACTGAATTAGGCACTGATTGCCAGGTAATATGTGGGACTAAAAATAAGACAGAAATAAGATTAAGAGCTCCTCCGTGGCTAAGCGGTTAGCGTACGCGCCTTTGGCGCGGGAGACCCGGGTTCGATTCCCGGCGGGAGCTCATGTGGTTCGGATTCCACGTTAATCAGTAGGTCCACGTCTCATATAGCCTCGCTGCTGAACGGGACGATAAACTCAAAATCAACTCAGAAATAAGATTAAGAAGAGAGATGTGGACATATGTATGAAATATCAAGATCATAAAGATTAATCAATGAGATTATTTTGTACAAAGATCCAGATTATACTGTAAGAATGGTGATACATTAAAATAATAATTAAGATTAGTATGAATGTTTCCAATTGGTATTACAGATCACCAAAATTTGATTACTTTAGGAGTACGTTTGCAATAGTTTTAGTAACTAACATTATCTAAAACGCCTCTTACCTTTTATAATGGTATTCAACTTTTAGTTCTCTTTGATCTTAATTGGAACCATCGTAATAACCAATAGATTTACCAACATTGCGCGGAGATGACCATCGAATGGTCGTCCAAACTCTTGTGTTTCTTCGTCACCTTTATGTCCTAACCGCATTGTGATTGTCTTAGTGTTCATACTTATTGCTCACTCCCTCCTATGTATTTGTCCACTGTCTATTGTTACTTCTTGCGTTCTTCGTTTCAAGTTGAAGAGACAGTCTGGAAAAGAAGTTTAATATCCCACTGTACTATTAATCTTACCCTTTGCTTTTATCACTGTGTTTCGTGTTCATATATATATATATATATATATATTGTAGAACGCACCCAATCTCAAAATTTTACTCTTACTCTAGTGTGACGAGACCCTAGTTTAATCTCCGGTGACGCGAGTTTGTGGTGGCCAGTGTCGTGTCCGTGAGTTTGCACTCAGTTTCATTAATCGTCCATCTCCTTTAGTCAAAAGGACATAACCATGAGACAATAAACTAGAAATGTTATTTCATATTCCATGTTTCAAATACAAGTTTACGCTGGGAAGTCCATTTTACCAAGAACAAAAAGATGATTCAGCATTTCAGAGAGTACTCAAAATAAAATTTACATTTTAGATTACAGTTCTTCATTATCTACCACCTGCGACTCTTTTCAAAATTCCTTATTAATTTTGAAATAGAAATGTAAAAATGATGAGTCAATATGTTTACAAGTATATTTATCATTTACATTATCAGAAATTAAAGAGGTACTCTAATGAATTTCAAATAAAATTTACCATATTCAGTGTTCCTGCTTCATAATATTTTATGACGTGTAAAAAACACTTGTTGAACTTGTAAATTTTGGAAACTGGGTCTTGCTGGTGTATATCTAAGTATGACAAGTATTAATTATATGTGGTTCCTCGATTCCGGGTTCGATTCCATGTGGGGGCACTCGGTCGAAAAACTGTAAAAAGCTTTTTCAGACCAGTCATCCTGAATGAGGTTTTCCTCATTCACACTAGGCAAATGCCAGAGTGGTGCCTAGATTATAGATCCCAGGTTGCTCCCTTCCTTCCCCAATCCTTTCTTCCTTCCCTTTTCCCGGGTAGTATGTTCGCTGAGGGACATCATCCCTCATACGTGACGGTCCAAATGGTCCTATATGCCGAAAACTCAGAAATCTAAATCCTAAAATCCGTATGTCTAGTTCTCTCTTCTTTTTCTAACGTTTCCCTTATTTGATCCTAGTAGAGATACGAAGACTTGGATAAAAACCCTAGTAATAGTTCGGATCCCACTTTAAGCAGTGTTAGAAGGAGATGCTTAAATCAAATCATTAGTATATTTTCAGTTATAACAGTGAAGTCGTCTATATTGGGCTAAAATCTAATTCGACGAGATAAATCGTAGATTTTTTTTTTTTTTTTTTTTTTTTTTACCAATTGCTTATATATTTTCTGTTAAATGTTTTATTTCATTTAAATGTTTAATTAGACGTGAAGTTTTATGTTTAGTGTATTTAGCATCTGTAATATGTTTCTTTATTCTATTACAAACGTCCTTTTCGGTAAACTTGATATACATATTAACCATCCGTTATTGTGTTCATTGTAGGCTATTTCTTTTATTTATGATGCTTCTAAGGTTTATACTCTTACAAATAATGATCATGTCACGCTCAACGCCACTTTTAAAAAGGGTATGTTGTTATTATTCATTTTTAACGAAATATATTGGTGATTTTGATTTTTTACGTAATATTTTTATTTTGTAAATACTACTACAATCTTGAATTTGATTTTGTTATAATTTCGTTTTTAGCAACTTTCAAATATTGCTTTGTTTTGTCAATTATAGATGCCACGCAGAATTCCAAATAAATGAACCACCATTGCCTCCATTTTGGTTTACACCAGGGCAGTTTCAAGGGCGTATTATTATTAGTCGAGACGGGCAGCAGGTTATGTATTTTAGTATGATGGTGCCAAACGAAAGAAAGCTCAATGTAGGTTAGTAATTGATAGGAAAAACTAATTTTATGTATTTATTTACTTATTATTTTTTTCTAAATATTTTCTGTAAATGGATCTAGCAGTGATAATTGACATCCGCTCTTGGGCTGCCACTTTTGAGAGTATTACTTTTTTTCTTTCTTTCTTTTGTACCTCAATACTTTTCCATTTAAGTACTCTATATCCAATTGTATGGAACTCTAAGGGCTTTTTGAACGCTCTTGCGGATATATGGTTAGTGAGAGACCCAAGTTTGATTCTCGGTGGGAGGTCAAGAAATTCGGATCTCACTTTAAGCTTTAAGTTCACGTCTTATATAACTTTGATACCGAAAGGATGGTTAAACTCCAAACAAGCAGAAAAAAAAACTAAATGTTGGTGTATCTGTGTATGGGTGTGTTCGGCATTATTTAAGTTAAGACCACTAAACTGCTTTTAGTAATACTTTCAACAATATCTTCATCGGAACGTCAGAATGGTTATAGGTCATCTACCATCATGTTTAGCCTGAATGAAACTGATCTATATTACAAAAAATGAGGCAAGGTTGAAGAAAATCAAATAATAGCTCATTTCTGTTGTTTCAATTCTTTTGATTATAACGATTTTCTTGAAATGGGACGAATCCATCGTTTTTAAGTATGTAAAAACGATTTAGCTAGGTCTCGACTTGGGGAAAATCGTTTAGGGAAAACTTTAAGGTGATGAAAATGGCAGGGGTGTTCCAGTGAATCCGAACTCGCTTCATTGAGTTCTTTTAGCCGGTATACGGACAAAATCTCGTGGACTGAAATCTCTCGCCCAAAACCCCGCGAACCAAAAACTCGCCGCCTAAAGCCTCGTGGACCAAAATCTTACCATCCAGAACCCCGCGGACCAAATCTTGGTGTGCCAAAACTTGCAGACCGAAAACTCGTACGGACAAAACTTCCCCATAACAATATATGTTAGTTTTTGAGGTCAAAATAATAATAATAATAATAGAAAGAAGAAGAAGAATCCGAAAGTGTTTGATTTAGGAACTAGAAGCAAAAAGTAGGGGGTTCAAATTGTATGTGGATATGTAATCGTAAAAGAAACCCAAATTGGGAGAAATCTTATTCATCGGCTCTATTTTAGTTAAATTATTGGTAAGAATGAACTGAATTCCGTGAATTGGAGAGTGTGTCTATTAATAAATGTTTAGTTGTTGATATTTTGAACATTCTACGCTGAAGAAATCGCTATAGTGAAATTCATCCCGCGAGATTTTGAATACTCAAGGCGAACTTTTATCTCGCAAGGTTCTGGCCCGGCGAGATTTTAGTTAGGTGAGATTTCTGCCCGCGTAGTTTTGGGTGGCGAGGTTCTGTACCCAGATCCTTTCAACCAGTAGCAGAGAGTTAACGAGATAAGAACGATATTTCAGCTGGAGAAAAATGTTCGGAACAGCACTCGATGATAAAACACCGTTGATTAAGTGCAATATTTATCGTGAAACATATTCCCATATAATTCTTAATGCTTCCTTATATATTATTATACTGTCTCACGAAGTATTTATTTTATGTACAGTAGAGTTGAGAGAAGAATAACAATTTACTCTCTTTTGAATAGATTATAACAAAGTATGAAATTTTATTAGACTGATAATTTAAATATGGAAATTGTCCAGAACATGATCCCTTTTCCCTTCTCAACTTTAGATAAGCCATGCATATTCTCATGTGTAAATATTATCAACGAATGCGATCCATAACTCACAGTATGCTGATGTTAGGTAACTATACAGTATTGCGGGGCCATGATGGCTCAGTGGTAGAGCGTTCACCTCTGGTGCTTGGGATCCCTGGTTCAATCCTAGCTCGCACCAAGGGAACTTAATGGTGGACATTCATAGTGTGCGTGAGTTTCCTCGGGGTTCTCCCGTTTCCTCCCACTTTCTTCATTCCACCGTTTCATTCATTATTTCATCATCACCGTCTCCTTTAGCCTAGCCGGCATATCCGTGGGATGTAAAACTCAAAGATTTCATTTCTATACAGTATCTGCTGCAGGTGTTAGTTGCCAGGTTGTGATCGATGATAACGAACATGTGGGAAAAGTTCCAGTGGAGAGGCAGGATTGTATTACCTCAACACAAGCATACCAACATGTTCCTTTTTTCAAACAAAAGCTTCGTAACCTGGTTTTCGAGAAAATAACGAAGGAAGATTTACTACCCAGTGTGCGTTACAATTCTCCAGAATTATGTGAATTCTGCAACAAATCTCGACAAAGTGTAACACGCCGATAATCTTGTTTTGTGTGGAAAATGGAAATATGTTTGAGGTCGTGTGGACCATCGTAGTCGAGTGGCTAACGCGCGAGGTTTCTGTGTGCGTGGTCCCGGTTTTATTCCTGAAGTGGATGCGGCTTCGAATACAAATAGGAGTAGGATTGAGATCTTTTTTTAAGCAATAGGTCCCTTTCTTATATAGCCTTGGTACTGAATAGGCACGTTCATCTCCATTCTGCTAACCATTTAAGGTTATCTAGACTGAAAGCGAAGCATCTGATTATGTACTACAGCGGTTTCAGTTACATGAATCTTGGGTTCCAGGATTCACGTGAATAGCGGGGAGCACGGAATTGTTACTAATGGCTTTTGATTGTCCACTCTCAAGGTATCCACACCAACTTTATTAAATATTTCATCATCATTATTATTATTATTATTATTATTATTATTATTAAGCACTAAATTATACATTTTTTGTTATAGATATGGAATGGTTAACAGCAGATGAAGAAGAAGGAAGAATGGAAGTAGATATAGGATTCCTTCCCGAAATGAAGCTATTGGCTGGTATGTAGTAAATAATATAAAGAAATTTGTATCCATTCGTAGAATTCTCTTTTCTAAGGTTGAGTGGTTTAGAAAAAAAAGAGATTGTCAGCAGTGTGCTTAAGCGGACCATCAAGAGACGATTATATTTAGAAAGAGTATGAAAGACATGTTTACTATTTATCGATTATTGATTTGTTATGTTGCGTTTATGTTGGTGTGTTTTATGCGGATGTTCTAATTGAGTTATAACTAAATAGTTAAGTTTTATATAACGTTTCCTTCGTTTTGTAAACTACAAGTATGAATCATAAGTGTTGAAATATTTCCATCACCTAAACATTAAGCACGTGTGTACGCCGTGATCGACAGTAAGTACTAAATCAAATTGGCCCAAGAGCTGTGTGGCAAGCAGACTATTTAACACTCCGTTAGCATATTCAGTCGGTTTTAAGTGCGAGTGATGATGAGTACTCAACATTGTTTTTGCTACATGAACTGTTACTGTATGAGTTCAAACTCGGCAGTAACCCAAAATATTATCATGCAAAAGGGGAAGGTACAGTGAACCACAGCAGTGTAACTCATTGTTTCCAGAAATTTCGTGCAGGCTATAAAAATGTCGAAGATTAACCAAGGTGTTGCTGCCCCCAGGGTAACATATTCTGACGTCATACTACATGCCGTTGAGGAAAATCCATCCACAATTGTAAAGCCAACTCAACATGGCCCTGTCCACTGTAGTGCGTCATTTTCACAAACTCGGAAAACCATCAGGAGCTGTCACATTGTGCCACATGAGTTGACCCCCAACTCAGGCCCAGAGGAGAGTGAATGTGTATCGACAACTGCTACAAAATCCATGTGATATGCATTTCCTGAAACAGATTGTTACATACGACGAAAAGTTGACAATTTTGTACAAAGAATGGTAGAAGCACATTGTCCTATGTCAGAAAAGCAAATAATGAAGAGAACGAGGTGAAGATCTTGAATGCTATGACGAGGAAGTTCATTCCTTATAAGACGCTTCAATGTATAAAACGACACGTGGACAAAAGTTGTTATTTTAGTCATGGTTCAGTGACGAACAGTATATTAATGCTATAAAAATACTAAGGTAACAATAAGAACTGAATGCCGCAGCGTATTATATGCAAAAAGACATCCGAAACTTACTACAAATTTTTCTATTCGATCAGATCTATTATACCCAGTGGAGTTTTCATATGTATATCCAGAAAAAATTCAAAAGCTGAGTCAAATGAAGTTACTGTTTAAAGATACTATTATCTGAAAGAGGTTAAATCTTGCCGCTTTCATCCCAAATGAAGGGTTTCTAATAATTGCGGCACAAAAGAAAAGAATTGAGTTTAAACATAGTGTTGGCCGATTTGATTTCGTGGAGGATGTTTTACTAACACACAAAATTTACTCTCTTTGGAAATCAAAGAGGAATATCTATATATGAAATATACTTCTGCCGATTATCATGGGACAAAATTCAAAGCTCTGTGAGTATAGTGCTGCTTTGAAAACTTTGTAATATGTTTATTGGAAGTGTTTATTTGGTGGTATGTTTGTTAACGCTCTGCGCCTGTTATAGAATTCACATATTGCTGAGGTACTATGTGATACTTAAAGGTGGCACTGCAACTTCTTATGAATTTCCTTCCAAACAGAATCCAGGTCAGAAGCGTGTTACCCCTGTTATGTACGGTTCACGGAAGGTGGTTTTGTCCCCTGCTCTTGTATAAATCATATATACAGGGTGTTTAAGATAAAACGTCCAGTGCTTATAAATCCGAAACGGCTGAGAATAAAAAGATGAAACAAAAACTGAGATAGGAAAATGTCATAGGGCGCATCACATGGTGTTGTTGTGGTGACTCCCAGGGCCCTCCTTCAAGGGGGCCCAGGGGCCAACTTCTGATTTTCAAATAAGAACACGTATTGAATCATACCTCATTCAATAGTACTTGAAAAACGAAACAACTTTTGTAGGAAACCATTTTCGATTTGGGCCAACGTTTTCAAAATGGCCGCAAAAAGTGGGTTCTGTATCAGATAAAACGTCCAGTGCTTATAGGCCTAAATCAGAAACGGCTGATAATAGAGAGATGAAACAAAAACTGAGATAGAAACGATGATAAAGCATATCAAGTGGTGTTGTTGTGGTGACCTTCAGGAAACTCAGTGAAGGGGGCCTAGGTACCAACTTCAAACTGATACAGGACTTTTTGCGGCCATTTTGAAAACGGTGCCCCAAATCGAAAATTGTTTCCTACAAAAGTTGTTTCGTATTTCAAGGACTATTGAATGAGGTATGATTCAATACATGTTCCCATTTGAAAATTTGAAGTTGGCCCCTGGGTCCCCTTGACGGAGGGCCCTGTGGGTCACTACGACAACACCATGTCATGCGCCCTATGACATTTTCCTATCTCAGTTTTTGTTTCGTCTTTTTATTCTCAGCCGTTTCGGATTTATAAGCACTGGACGTTTTATCTGAAACACTGTATGTGTGTCACCAAACTTTTTTTTTTTTTTTTTTTCATTTTGTGATCAGGGTTCCTAGTATATCAGTGAAGAAGAGCAGAACTGTCATATATATACAATTGGAAGTGAAACATTTATCCAGTTATCTCATGCTGGTTCGGTAAATAAGGGTCTTGATAACGGGAGAGGATTTTTAGGGGCAGTTTGCGTAAGAAAGAGGAAGAGAAAGGGTAATAAATTAAATTGATAAAAAGTACGGGCCTCTACATTAAACACTCTCGCTAAAACTCCTTAAACTATTTCCACTTATTTACCAAATAGTTCCAAAGTGGTGGAATTTAAGCAGAGCCTTCTACACCCTGTATCGACAGTCCGCCGCGACTTACATGACATGGACATACGAGATCGGGTTGTATGAGTGAAATTGCTAATAGGGGATCATCACGCTGTAGCACGACGCCAATGGTGCCGCGTACATGCAACATGGAGCGCTGATGACAGGAAACGTTGGATATGATTGAATGAGTCATCGTTTACCTTATTTTAAATCAAGACCGTGTTTATGTACAGCGGATGCCCAAAGAAGCTTATGATCCGCAATTTCTCCGCCCAACTGTGAAACATGGCGGAGGCTTAATGACGTGGGCCGCAATATTCTGGTTTTCAATGGTGTCCTGCGCTGGTACTTACTGGTCGCGTCACTGCCCATAATGTCGCCATTTTAGAGAACCGTGTGCAACCTATGTCCAGATGTTGTTCCGGGCCATGAGCCATATTATGTGATGATAATGCGCCCATTTTACGCAGCTGGAGCTATTGCGGCGTAGCTTAAGGAACATAGAAATAAAGCTGAACACGTCCCCTGGCAAACCCATTCCGGGAGCAAAACAATTGAACATTTGTGATCCATTTTGGAGATAACGAAGCCAGCGAAATTTTGCCTTCGTTCTCTCTCACGGAATTGAATGATGTACTACACGTAGAGTGGTGTTATATTCCACTTGTTACCATTCACGTCCTCTAAAATCTCCATTCCACGTTGAATCAGTGCTGTTCTGAGGACGAAAGGTAGCTCATATGTGGCTCATCATATTAGTCTTGTAAGTTGCAGTTTTGAAGATATTAAATATACTATATGTATATATTAATTCTCATTACTGCAAGAAACATAAAGCTTTTGCACTTAACAACACTAAGCATTTTAAGTTGTTAAGTATCTGTCTGTGTGTTAAACATTTGTTAAACATGTCTTTTTAAATATAAGACTTCCTTCCACATTTACAGAAGCCTATGGGGTAAACCTGATATTCACTCGAAATAGTAACTCTGTAAATGTTACGAATTCGACAACATTCGGATTTTTCTGAAAACTAATCTCAAGCTTTTCTTTGACAAAACCATTTAACTGTTGCCTCATGGAATAGTTAGCCCATGTTTCATTTTCTAAGAGTTGTTGCAGTAATTTTAAATGTAAGCCGTCACATATTCGTAAAAATACATACGAAACAGTTCTATCTGCAAATCATGAAGAATTTCTCTCTGGTTGAAAAATGGGTGCGTATTGGAAATTACACCTGTATCGTTTTGATTCACTGGAAAATTATCTCTCTTACCGACTGGAAGCAACATTTGATACATCGGGTACTGTCGCAGAGCTTATGTTTGCTTTGGAAGAAAAAAAAAGAAAAAAAAAGTGCACACATAAATTCCATGGTAGTGTCATGTTGGAGTGTAACCACCTTGTGTAGGTGGAGTTCAGTGAAGGAATATAAAACTAATGGGAGCGTTCGATCGCTACGAGTTCAGGAGAGAGAAGAAATAATGAATGAAAAGAAAGATAAAAATTAATTTAGGGATTAAGAAATAATAACAAATAGTAACAATAATGAATTAAAATAGAATAGCATAATGAAAATAAATGCAAGATCACGCATAATGAAAAGTGAAAGAAAGAAATTATGTAAATAATAATAAAAATAACGTAAAATAATGATAATAAAAGATGTTGGCAAAAAAATATGGCAAACAGAATGAGTATAATAAAGCATGGTATTACGGTTAAGACAAGTTATTCTTTGTTCTGTTCTTTTCTCTCTATCTTTCCATTCGTATCTGATGAAATGTTTTACGAAAGAGTTCATAATGTACTTTATTCCATGTTTTTATTAGGTTTTCATTGTTTTCTGGAAATTAATTGTATAAATATATATATATATATATCAGGTATTCTAAAAATGGCGCCCATGGACCACAGAGCACTATTCTACAGCTCAATATAAAGCGAAAATGCTATATGATGAAATGCCCTCTGCTGCTTCCTTCAGCCGCTACAGAGAACTAAAAATTCACAATGTGGAAACATTGTAGATTAACTTTGAAACATATGCAGTTGCGCTACGAGTTTCCATCAAGTAGTTACATCGATTGTCGACAGATGGAGTTACAGCTGACAAGTGCAGAGTAAATGGAAATTATGACATATTTCATAACCGTCATGTTGAGGGTATCTGAGAATTATATCGAACATCTGATTGGCTGATCGTCTGTTTCAGCGTTCTTCATTGGCTAATCCTTTCTCGATTTCAGAATAGATTATCATTCCCCGTATTTTCCTTGTCTCGAAGATGTTGATACTAACGCCATCTCTTAGCATCGGTACGTTATATCATGAAAAGGCACCACTAGAGTAATTTATGTGTGTGTGTGTATTACTCAACTGAGGCAGCGGATTGATACAAAAGCGAGTCTCGTGTTGCTAACTTGTTTAACGTCATAACAATAAAATCCATTTGTAAATACGTGTAGTAGTGAAATAATTGTCATGTTAACTATAACTGTAGAAATTGAAGAAAACATCCAATTGAAGAAGACAGTTTTTTCATCATTTCTACATTAGTATTACCAGGATTGTACTTTCTGTGGAACAGGACCAGAAATGCCAATCCTCAGAAATATTTCGGTGCAGAAGCGCCGGTTTTTGTAAATCAGTAGGAGCCCTTTAATTAACTGTTCAAGAACGGGAATCTAGGGGTACTGAAACCACTCTGGTTTATAGAAGTGCCCATTCCCAGATAATTCTGGAAATTGGCTCTCCTAAAACTGCAATTTCAGATATTTTGAATGAATGTATTCTTTTCGTGTTTCTTCTTTTTTCCACAGTGGAAAATATGTATTCATGGATGAGAATATTGAGGTGTAACTAAGGATATTCTAAGATTCTAACCCCCAACCTTAGTTCTCGCCACGCCATTTTCAACGTCTGTTGTTTGTGATATATGAATCATAAAAATTATAGTTCAATCTGTCATGTAAAGGAATCGCTACTTCGTTGAGAAAAATACAGTGAAGATGATTTTTGCTGTCTTTTCATCATTAGCACCACAATTTCGGATTTTTTCATCCCTACTTAAATCTCAGCTCAAATTATATATATATATATATATATATATATATATATATATATATATATATATATATATATATATATATATATATATATATATATATATATATATATATACTAGTGCTTTTATTAGTGCATATATTAGTGCTTTTAAGGTATAATATGAGTAGCTACTGTAGTTTCCAAAGGATCTTCGTTTGCGCTTATATATTCACCGTCGCTTTGCGCCTACACCCTACAGGTTCAACCCTGCACAGGCCCATAAATTTCGTCCAGGAATGAAGGAGAATATTTATATAATTATTGCACAGTTGCTGCATGTTTTTTACATTAACATTTTTAAGGCATATCAGTTTGCAAGCATATTATTGATTGTACATATTTCAAAAATGTAAATCCGGGACGTTATTAAATTACGAGAATCTTTGAAATGCTTGAAACGAAAAGAAGTGTTATATACTAATTTACTTTCTTCCATTAGATGGAATAGAATAGAATAGAATATTTTATTGTCATTGAGCTTTACAAGCAATAGACAACGTCCGAATGAAATATACATAGCTATAGATACAGATATATATAAAATAATCTTTACATACAGACAATCAGTTATTGGTTAATATTATTATGAACAACCTAATAATATTTGAAATAAAGTGATACTGCAAACTAGGACACAATGTCTTGACATTCACTAAACTCTTGAATCGAGTAAAATGGATTCGTTATTAACCAGTCATGTAACTTTTTCTTAAAAACCTTAAATGGCAGCTGTTGTATGGAGGATGTTAGTTTATTAAATAGCTTTGGTCCTATAACTAAATAACTATTTTTGATCTTCGATAATCTAGTGAAGGGTATATCAATTTTCTTACACAATCTAGTATTATATGTATGTACTTCATCTCTGAGTGTCATATTTGCCAGGTTTTGCTTAGTGTAAAGTAGCACTTGATAAATATATACATTAACTACTGTCATTATCTTAAGCCTGATAAATAGTGGTTTGCAGTGTTCTTTATCATGTGTTCCAACAATAATCCTGATGGCTTTCTTTTGCAAAACTAGAACATCATGTGCTTGGCTACTGTTACCCCAAAGCAAAATCCCATATCCAATTATGCTGTGAAAAAATGCAAAATATGAATTCCTCAGATACTCATAGGGAACTGTATCTTTCAATTTTCTTAACAGAAAGAGCACTCGGGAGAGCTTTGTACATACATATTTGACATGTTGTTCCCAGGTTAGTTGGCTGTCTATACGTATACCAAGAAATTTAACCTCAGATACATCATAGTTTCCTCTATCATTGCAGTTATTAAGACTAAAGGTTACTTTTTTTTGTTTTATCTTGATTTAGCACAAAACCATTTCTTTTAAACCAGGTCGCTGCCTCTCTTAATGCAGCTTGAGCTTCTATATACACTTCTTCAAAGCATGTATTTATGTTAAGTAGCGTAGTGTCATCCGCGTATAGAATTGATGTGGTATTAGTATTTAGAGGCAAATCATTTATCATTATTAAAAATAGTACCGGACCCAGAACAGAACCCTGCGGTACCCCATATTTCACTTCTAAGATGTTTGAATGCATGTTGTTAACACTGACTATCTGTTTACGTTCCTTTAAATAGGATTTTACAAAGTTTAAACTGCTACTGTGGAATCCGTAATACGCTAACTTATCACATAGAATTTTATGATCTACACAATCAAATGCTTTACTTAAATCGCAGAATGTAGCTAGAGCAAAACCCTTATTTTCAAAAACTTCATATATTTTTTTTTCGTTAGTGATTCTACTGCATCAATTGTGGATTTCCCAGATCTGAATCCAAATTGAGCTTCTAGAATTATGTTTTGCTCAGTCATATATTTATATAGCTGATCTTTAACAATAGTTTCCATAATTTTAGAAAAAAACTGGAATAAGGGATATTGGACGGTAATTAGATGAACACGATCGATCTCCCGTTTTGTATATAGGAATAACTTTTGCTATTTTAAGTGCTTTAGGAAAAATACCTTGAGAGAAACATTTATTGAAGCATATTGCAAGGGGTTGCGCAATTTGATTAATGATAGCTTTTATAAGGTTGTTCGATATGTGAAATATATCCTTACTGTCCGAAGTTTTCATTTTTTTAACTACTTTTATGACATCATCAGGGCTAACATGGTTAATAACAAAAGAACTATTAAATGGACTATGTTGACTTAAATACTGATACATATTTACATTAGTATCTGCATTGTTTTTCTTGATTTCCTCTACGGAAGTAACAAAATACGTGTTAAGAGTATCAGGCGACAGCGTAACATTATTGTTGTTATTATTATTACTATTGCTTACCTTGTTGATTATCTTCCATGCAGTTTTGCATTTATTTGATGGTAATTCAATGCAATTTTCATTGTATGTTGCTTTCGCTACCTTTATTGCAGATTTACATTTACTCCTTTGAGACTTATAAATATCACTGGATTCACTAGTCATTTTATTCTTATATATATTATAATACTGCATTACTTTAGCTTTCATGGCAGAGAGTTCTGGGGTATACCACGTTCTTTTACCTAACTTTGTTTTCTTTGATGAATTATATCGGACCACCTTTTTAGGCACACACATATCAAAAATATTTAGAAACTTTGTTAAAAAAAGATCAAATGTATCGCTGGCATTTAAATTATCATACTTAATGTTTACTTCCCAGTTTATACACGATAATTGTTGAATGAAACTTTGCAAATTAGTTTCTGTGATGGGCCTAGTTGCTATAAGTTCGGTGGTGGGAAAACTAAAGTTGCAGGATTCTACTTTTGTTGTACTTAGATTGACTAGCAGGGCATCATGATCTGAGAAAGGAAATTGACATACATTACTGGTTAAATATTCCGTTTTTACATTGGTAAATGCATTATCTAAGCACGCTGTGCCTCTAGTCGGTTTACGATTAACCACTTGAAGATTATGTTGTCTGAGTAGATTAAGTAACTCATGGACAGTTCGTTTGTCAGTAGTCACATCAAAATGTGCATTTACATCGCTCCCTATTACTATCTCATAATTATGCCAGTTGCTGAGAAATGCCAATAACTTCTCCAATTTTTCTAAAAAAATAAAATTACTATCAGGAGTTCTATAAACAGATACAATTATTAACTTGTACTGATCCAGAAAAATTGCAGTTGATTCAAATTCACGTTCAGTATTAAGAAAAGTTATATCTAATTGACGATATTCTATTTGGCTATTAACATAGATAGCGATCCCACCATGTATGTATATACTCCAACTGTAACTATTTGCCATAGAAAAACCATCTATATTGTTGTATT
The DNA here is from genome assembly GCF_964235325.1 of Thermobia domestica. NCBI lineage: Eukaryota > Metazoa > Arthropoda > Insecta > Zygentoma > Lepismatidae > Thermobia > Thermobia domestica. Next base: position 88,030,032 of record NC_137463.1, read on the forward strand.
GGAGTTCACTGTCTGCACTCCAATGTTCACTCACACAGAAAATATGTAAATCGTTTTCGTAGGCAAAATCTGAAATAAGGAATGATTTGTCCTTCAACCCTTGTATATTAAGAAAGCATAGTTTAAGAGCATTGCTGGTCACTGAGTGTGTATCGTCAGGTTTATTAGATAGTTGGGCTAAGTGGACAGCATTGACTGAAATCGATTCTACTCCCTGACTCATATTACCTTGTACATTTGATCGTTTATTAACAGTTACATTTCTACTTATATCATTAATTTTAAGCCACTTTGTTAGGTTCGAAGTTTTCACCCGGCCCCACGGAATTTTAAATTCATTCATGGAGTCGGGTAATTTGGGTTTTCCTGTACAGACCAAGGCATCGCTATTGCCTTTTTACTTTCTAATGTAGTGGCTATGCTCTTATCAATTATTTCACAGATCTTTATACTTAATAGATTCTTCCCTGCTTGATTCAGATGCATACCGTGTTGAGTATACATTTCCCTACCTAACTTACTGATATCCACCATATCAACATTCGTGAATTGATTACATACTGCTTTTAGTTTTAAGTTAATGGCTTGTACAGCTTTATTAACACACGACTCTTTAATAAGGTCGTACCGGTAAGGAATGTTTACTACTATTAACTTACATTTATTCAAAACAGCTAGTTTATTTCTAATCCTACTCACACAGCCTCACAACCTTCATTCCTAGCCACATCATTTGTTCCACTTAATATTACTACACAATTACCTTCTTTATTTACATTGTTCGGATTGATGCCAGGTAACACATCAACACTTTTCGCTCCAGTCCTGATGTTCCCTTGTACTGCCAATTTGTGTTTAGAATTATCGCTCACTTTCATAGACAGTCCTCGACCATGACTATCACCATATATGTACACGGAGTTGTTCAAGTATTACGTAATCACATTTTTTAGGCATTTTAGTAGATCATCTCCCTAGGTAAGCAAACGTGAGCAGATGATTTACCCCCTCCCCCTGATTTTTAAAAATTTCTCAGGGTCTGTTTTGTTTCAGAGGACGTTTTCCCGCACCTCATAAGTTTCTATTTTATAATAAAATACTCCAACATTTTCCCATTGTTGTTGGTTCAGTTTTATTAATTAAAAGAATTATTTTTCTTCTTGAATCGTCAGCGGAAAATAACCAAAATATCAATCAGGGATTATTGATTAACACATATCAGAAGGAAGACGCAGATTGAAACAGAGTACTAAAGATAACAATAAAACTAAGCAGTAAAATTTTAGTCCCTGGCTCAATGAAACGAATGGTTTGTTCAATGTCAAGGTAGTTAAATCGTGAACTAAATTAAATCCATGTTTTATGTATTCAATTTTTTTTTCTACTTTTGAACTCCCATACTCAGAAGTTAAAGAGAATTATTATATACTTAATCCTGTGAAAAAAGGAAACTATAAATTTCCTTCCTTTCTTCTTCTCTGAAATCCGGGACATTATGTCCCGAGACATTTTCGGGACGCTGGGACGCAGACCTCGATTCCGAGACGGTCCCGGATTTTCCGGGACGAATGGGAACCGTATCTGTACAATTATATTGACATGCACCAAAATAATAACACTCTAGAATAAATTAAAGGCTGCTGATGTGGTTTTGGCGCACCACATTTTGAAGATTTACGGGCAAAATTGAATACTTTACATGAAAATACATGTTTATAAGGAATAAATTTCTGCAGGCAACAGAATTAAATACAAAGTAATACAGCTGTATTTTAGGTTTACAAGTAGAGTTAGTAGTTTAAAATCATTACAAGTGCTTTACGAAGGATAAAGTAAGTGAGTGCATATAAAAGGTGACCCTGTTAGATGCTATTTTCCACCGGCAGTGTATTTTTGCATATGTTGTATTTTATGTTTACAAGTGGAGCATTACTAGTATGAAACCATGACAAGTGCAATTGAAACTAGTATCATTGCCAAAACCCATTCCTTTTCACTGTCCTTGCTTATGCGTTTACCCACCATCGCTGATGCGCCTGAGCGAGGGCACACCAGCTTCGCCCTGCTCTGACTTGGTTAGATAGGATTCGTGCTTTTTAGTGCTCACCTAACATAGGTTGGCTTGTGTATTTTGCACTGTAGTTTTTATGCCATACTTTCGGAAGCGGTATTCATACGTAAATTGTCAAAGAATTATAATTTTTCAGCAATTACTTCTGGTGGCCCTCTTGAATTTTATTTATGCCAAGTGATATTTTCATGTCGCTCACCGCAAATCTTTTAGGAACAATAAGAAGGAAATTAGTGAAAGAATTATGTTTCTTCTACAATTATTTCGAATGGTGCACCGAAATTAAACCTGTACGGATTAAGATATTAAGAAAGGAAAATGAAATTAAATATCATAAATTAGACGACAGCTCATAAAACTGCACGTCATGCCACTTAAGTAGGATTTTTTAAATAATGATAGTTTCCTGTTATTCTTGAAACTGTAAATAAATAAATCCAATTTGAAAATTTGGTGTTAATTTCCTACATTTAAGAATACAAATTACACGTTATTCTTCCATAAAAAGTACGCAAATAAATGTTTTCTGTTTTCTTAGTAGATGAGCTCGTAATTTATGGGAATTAGATTTTAGACACAAGTTTACGTTAAGTTATTTAAATAACAATTATATTTATTTATTTTTGTAAATTTTAAAATGTTTCAACTGCACCAACATTCATTCCACCACTTAAAATTTTGGAATGTCAAATATTCTGTTATTACATAAAGTATGTTTAAATTATATTTCGAAAATATTATTTTATCTTTGATGACTGAGAATAAAATAATTTATGTACTTTGTTTACCAAAGACAGTAATGAATAAAAAAAGCTGAAGATAGTTCTATGGATTGTATAGAATATATTGTAATAGCATCTTATTTTATAGTTTGCTTGGTAGCCGAGTGTGTTAAGTCATATTTCTTTAATACTTATTTTGTAAAACTAAGATATCCTCAAATCCCACTGTATTCTATGTTTTGTTTTTTTTCTCTTACGATCTAATTGTATAATTAATGTATTCATTTTCAGTATCTGTATTATGTAATTATGCCTTGTTTTAGAAGGAATATTAAAAATTTATGAATAGGCCTATATTTTGAGATCTCACTGAGACTGAAGTGAGACATTACAAAAACATCTAAGCAAAGAAGAAAAATTTATTATTTGAATCTAGCAAGTCTTTTGATCTGAGTTATTCTCTTTCTTAAAACAATTCTTTATTTAGGATTCATTAAAAAATAAAATTACAGTGATTTAACTAGAATACGTATTTTTGTAGTAACTATTTGGCTTAACTTGGTAAGTATTTGCTCTTCTATTAGCAAGTGAGTTGTTTTATTTTGTACCGGCGCTAATAGATGGTGCTAGTATCAACGTGTATAGACTTAACTGCTATCTAGAAAGAATCGATGTAACTATTTGATGGTAGGTTAACTGTATGCTCCTTTATCTGCATATATATATTGCTTTATTTTGACCTGCAGAATAGTGCTCCGTGGTTCTGGGCGCCATTTTTGGAACACTCGATATATATATATATATATATATATATATATATAACTATTGTGCAGATAGAGAATAGCATTTTTGGTGTGAAAGGTTTAGATTTGATCTCAGATTATGTATATTTATATAGGTTAGGATCTGTTCTGGCTTTTTTGGGGTTCTCTTGTTTTCTCTCACTTTCTTGTTTCACTGATTGTTTCATTATCGCTATTTATTGTCCCTTTCTTTTTGAGCCTATGGTAATCTCAAGATGATATTTCATTTTAATTCGCATCCATTTGTCCTACCCCACTGCCCGTAATGCCGGTCACGTAACTGCTGACTCCGATATCCAGGTCTGCAGCCCCGAAAACATCCTTACCGTTGACAGACGTGTGACATTACATCAGAGTGGAGGTGGCAGTTGTTGCGCAACGATGATTTTCTGTTCTACGCCCTCTATCCGAAATTGCGGAACTAGGAACATCAAACACGACCCATAGATCGCCACCGGACTGCTCTCCGGATAAAAGTTTATCTTGAATCCGTCGAATGGTGAACGACCGAGATATGAGCTCTAGAAGTCATGTACGACTCATCAGAATTGAAATACAGCTCATCAAATGAACAAAATTTTACACAAAAGTTTTATCAGAGACATGTATTAATGAATTAGAAACATTCAGAGTTTCACAATATGAATTTTGTAAGGTTACTTTATCGAAATTGAGTTGTCGATGTAATAATTACATCACAATATATATCTGGATTACGAAATTATTGCTGAAACAAAACGTATTAGCAGACATTACAAAGAAACATGACACGAAATCAAATTTGGTACATGTATTATATAGAATACTTTTACACATAAATACCAGACATGCCATCATAATAGATTATATCAGAGAGTACTAGATAAATATTTTATTTATACATATATCTGGTGTAATTACAGGTAAACATACTGGTACAGTCCCATGTAAGCAAGTTGTGGTGGTAATCTATTAGGTAAAAGTTTAATAGTCAGTGGAACTAAAGTTGTCACAACTATAGGCGCTGTCATATCTTAGGATATAGAAGTTCAATCTTCGTCGCCTCATCAGATTATTTAATTGCTATTTATTTATTATTAATTGTGAATCTACCTTTTATTTCTCTTTATGTATATACCTTTCTTCATATACTTCTTCCATAATTAATCATTTAGGTCAATGTTCCGTTAAGGGGGTCCAGTGCCTTTGACACCACTTCTTTCTTTTGATTTTCGTTTGATTACATAATATAACGTTATATTACGTTAGGTTAGGTCAGGTTAGATTAGATCAGGTTAGGTTAGCTTAGGTCAGGTTAGATTAGGTTAGCTTAATGGGGTCCAGTGTAGATTTGGACCCCCTTAACGGAACATGGACCATCATTTATATATATAACCCATTTTACTTAGCATTCCATAACATTTCATCAATATCTTGTTGCTTTATATATTGTTAACCTCGTAGTATCTTATTTATTTATTTATTTATTTTAGATAGCAATTACTCTTTATAATACAGATGATAAGACGAAGATAACTGTTATAAAATCCATATGGTTCTATCCTGCTATTTTCTTCTTTAAAAGGCTACATTTATATTCTAGTTCCAAAGCATTTAAAATGTAGTAACATATATACTGAATTGTGTATATCTATCTAAATTGCTTTATTGTCCTGGGATACAGAATACGATATTGAATGGATACATGTTCTATGTCCAAAGAACTACTGATTTAGAAGTTAGGCCTAAAGCTGAGAATTCCAGTTAGTCTTATTATTTCATTAAATTTATTGCAGATTCATTTTGGTAAAATATTATGTATTCAGGAGGCTTCACCTCCTCGACAAGATTAAACTGCTTAGCTAGACATCATTTTGTAATGTTCCCCTTCAAATAGCTTTAAATATAATATGAAAAAATACAAGTTACCGTTGGTATTGCTCCGTAGCTATAATTCCACTTTTGGTACTCATAAATCCCATCAAATTTCCAGCTAACTTGAATTTTTTTGTTTTTTCGGATTATATTTCTCCTTCCAATAATAAAAACTGCAGAATGTACGAAGTTTCTTCAAAATTGACGTTTAACTAAGAAGACTCACACTTTATACATTTCGAAAACATTTTTGTGTAGATTATTTAATTTTAACTTGCCTTCTCTTTTTTGTATTCAGGTGCAGAATTTGTACACATGTCACCTAATGCTTGAAAACACTATTATAACTAGAAAACAAATTAGAAGTTCATTCCTATAAACTGGATTAATATTGTAACAAAACTTGAAACAACTAAAACATGAAAGTAAATAAAATAAATTTGAATATCAACCTACAATACTAAATGGTGCTTAGGGGCTGCGGTGGCTCAGTGGTAGAGCGTTCACCTCTGGTGCTTGGGGTCCCGGGTTCAAACCTTGCTCCCCCAAGTGAACTTTGTGGTGAACAAACACCGTGTGCATGTTTTTTTTCGGGGTTCTCCCGTTTCCTCCCACTTTCTTCATTCCAGCATTTCATTCATTTCTCATAATCACCGTCTCCTTTAGCCTAACCGGCATAAACGTGGGACGTAAAACTCAAAGATTTCATTTCATTTTTTTTGAATGGTGTTGGCATAACTGTGCAGGTTCACTTTAGTGGAGCAGTACACGTTTTAATTCTTAATCTTTGCCAGGGCCTTCGTCACCTGCTATGAAGTACTTAAAAAATAGCACGAAAGAGGATTTAAGGAAAAATTTTCTTCCTGCTTTACAAGAGGAACTCCTAGATGCAGTTCAATGGAACAGCATGATTTCCCTTGCGGAAGGATACAGAATCATAGAGAAAGTCTTTTTCAGTTTTAAAGAGGTAAGATCCGCCAGTACATACACAAAATACACTTTCTTTCATACAAGTCACAGTAAGATCCATTGCAATACTTTTTATTTATTTACTTTTAAAGTTTGTTATATGAATTTCTGTCTTAAAATAGTTAATTATTAAAGTTCACGTAGCGAAATTGCTGATACTTAATTCAGTTTCTTGTAATGTTTAAAACTAAACTAGACTTCTAGTAATTTTGTACTGGGCTATGGATGGAAAGTCACACGAAGATCTTACCTTCACATAAAAAATAAATAAAATAAGCTTAAGATATTCTAATAATACGCTCAGGAATTCAAATTGTTCTGTTTACAGGTTTATGCAGTTCCTGAATACCACTTACACTTCCGAGTTTTCGACTCTCCTCTGGAGTCTCGGTCACGGAGGATAAAGACAAGAGAAGGAAAATAAAAGAAACGATCTTACCATGGTAGAGAAATGTTGGCGACACTTTGTCAAACCAAAGATCACACATCAAATGATGGAAAGACGGGTTGCAATATGGTGGGGTTAATTTGCGCATTCTTTTGTTCGTTGGTGAAAGGTTGCCAATTCTTTTTACTATTTTTATTGTTATGCCGTCGCTGTACAAATTTTATAATTATTGCTTCACATTCATTACACAACTATCCTCTGTCTAAGTTAATTTTTTTATTACGTATAGTTATTATTATTATTATTATTATTATTATTATTTTTAATGAATAAATTTTCAAAAATGAGTCGTTCTACCTTTTTTTTCAATAAAATTTGTGAATCTTCTATCCTGTGTTGAGATTCTTGTAAATGTTTCGACAGATCTATCACCGGACTTTCCGATTTGCATATCTAATATGTTCCCTCACACGGTCGTTGAAGGGAGGCAAACTTATTTATTTAGATCTCAATATAAGAAGACATAGCAATAAGTTCGTTTCTAGTGTCCATCGTAAGCGTACAGCCGGCACTTAATATATTCATTATAAATCTGCCCATTCTGCAATGACTAAAGCAAATATTGGGAAGAATTTGTTTCTGGGACATTTGACTCACCTCTTTTGAAATCTGACTTAACTGATAGAAATAAATAATTTGTTGAAGCTTGAAAATATGAATAGGTATCCAGATCCATTATTAATAAATTGGTATAATCAGGTTAGAAGAAATCCATCTATCGATAGACCTGAAGCCGAAATCAGTGACCCGAAATGGATGGACTATCTATTTTTCCCAATTTGACAACAGAACTAAAGAAGATTTTTCCACAGCACGGTTTCCTTAAACCATTGAAACTCCTCAATACCCTAGATATGAACATTACCCAATTTAAGAGCTGTTACACAGATCCTAATGATAAATCAGGGATCTATAAAACAAAATATAGTTGTTATGAGAGTTACATAGGCAAGACAAAAAAAAGTCCGTCTGAAGGAACACGTTAAGGATGGCAAATCGGGAAGTCCGATGTCAGATCTGTAGAGACATTTAAAAGAAACTTAACACAGGATAGAAAATTCCAAATTTTATTGGGCGCTAAAAGTGAAGTAGAAAGACTCGTTTTTAAAAATTTATTATTAAAAGAAGTTAATAAATAAATAAATTTAGACACAGAATGGTTATCTGATGAATGGGAAGTAATAAGTATAAAATTTGTACAGCATTGGCATAACAATGAAAGTACTAACATGAGTTGGCAACCTTGCACCAACGAACAAAAGAATGTGCAAATTAACCCCGCCATATTGCAACCTGTGTTTCCATCATATGACGTGTGATCTTCGGTTTTGACGAAATGTCGCTAGCACTGTTGTAACATAGTAAGTCCATTCGCTTCATTATCCTGATGTTTTTTTCTTCTCTCGTTTTTATCCTCCGTGGGCAAAATTCCAATGGAGAATCGAAAGCTCGAAAGTGCAAGTGGTGTTCAGAATTGCATAAACCTGCAAGTGCAGTATGCGGCAAAACAAACAGTACTGAAATTCGCGTACGGATGGCGCGCAGGTGCAATACGATGAGCTGTGATTGCCACATGTGTGTTTAGTTGTGTGTGGACTATCGTAGTGTGCAGTTGGCGCGAAGATAATGTTACTCACAAAAGAGGAGAAAATGTTTATTTTCGAGCACTATTTCTTGTCATACAGTGTGGGACATTGTCTCACTACAGAAGATGAGTGCACACTTCTACTGTATTGCTCTGGAGCTATAGCATATGAAGATGAAGATTTCATCAGCAACATATGGTTCAGTGATGAGAACCATGTGAACATTGATCGCTAGACAACCGACAGTTGATTATTGACCCATTTTTGCATGATTTGAGCGGATTTTGTCGCACCAAATATCTGTCGTTACAACAATGGATGCAGCAAGATGGAGCTACTGCTCATTCTGCAAATGAGTCGGTTGTCCTTCTGCCCACAAGAGTTTGAACATCGCTTGATTTCCCGTGGAACGGACTTACCATATCCTTCCCTCTCCCCTGATCCCACGGCTCCAGATGTCAACATATGGGGTATGCTGAAGGAAGCAATTTTCCGAACAGATAACCCCCTACCACTATACCGGATTTAAGAGACAAGATTCGGTCATTTGTTTCGTCGTTCCAGCAACCCGTGTTCACTGACATGTTCATCGATCTACAGGACCGCTATGAATAATGTGTGCCACATGATCGTCAATATTTTGAACATATAATGTACAAGCGCGATTCCTTTTAAATTTACATGTGTTGAGTATTATTCAGTTCGCACCCATTTGACATTTCCTATGTTTCATTATGTTATACAACAAATAAATAAATAACTGCCAACGGTGTGATTTCAGTACTGTTTGTTTTGCTGCATACTGTAGAATGATAAAATAAACAGCTCAGCGTTATTTACGAATTTATTTACTTTCAAAATATTGGAAATAGGAATATAATATACTATATTTCCATCTTGTTAAGTTGAGATATTGATGTTAATATTTAGACTGCAAGTGTGAATTATCTCCCAAGATACTGTCTTTGAATTGTTTTATTCTTTCAGATACCATACTATAGCCTACCAATAGCATCTACAAAATCTCTAGCCTCCAACCTCTTGATACATAGTATAGTATTGTGGGGTGCCTTAGATGATCAGTCTTGCTGAGGTTCAGGAAGGTCCCTACGAGAGGGACCACTTGCCAGCAAGAAAGTGCAGGCCCTTCTTCAACAGCATTTTATTAGCTCATGGTCCTTTGTGGCAGAGCTTGAGGTAAGTAACATTATCTTCACAAGCGAAAATAAAATCAATTGTTGCTTCTGAACATCATCATTGCCGTGTGTTTTCTGCCAGAGAGCAGGTCTGTACATGTCATGTTGTTTTGATGGTTTGTCTCAATTTATATATTGCTTATCATTTGGCAGCTTCTCCATCCTCTGTTTTGCTTTCCAGTTACTATCCCTTCCAGTACTTTCATTATCAAATTTCTATGTTTTTATCCGAGACATTGTCTCAACAAATTGCGGTTTCTTCTCCTATTGATATCCAACATTTCCTTATTCTTCCAAGTAGCTCTTCATTCATATCCATTCCGTCCTTTCTAACATTATATTTCGAAGGGCTGTATTGCTTTTCCTCCTGTTTTCTCGATGTCGATACTGCTTCGTAGGGGAACACGCTGCAGACAAAACACTTTACCACATAGTAATATGTTCGTTTTGTTAAAATCTTCCTTAGCTAAGGCAGTTTTACATTTTGCCTTGATTGCAATGCGTGCCGTCCTTTAATCCTACATGTTAACTTTTGTTTATTCAATGTCCTCATTCTCTATTTTAATCTTTTTAGTTTCGGTCTTTTTATTTATAATTATGGTTCTTGCCTTTTCTATATTGGTTTCTGTTCCAAATTTTTCTCAAATTCTATTAAGATTCCTCAGGATTATATTTTAATGTCCTTTCACTTTCGACAAGCAGCACATTATTGTCTGCAAATCTGATGCAATCTACCCTCCTTCGACTGACACCAGCTCCTGTTTTCCCATCCAGATAATTAATTATTATTTATTCCAAGAAAAAGAACGTAGAGGTGTTTAGGTAGTGGGTTGGACAGCATAGCAATTACTGCATTGGTACGGTAACAGTAAATCGGAGACCGGTTCTCTTCAGGTTTAATCAAACATTTTTCAGTATTTATTTATTTTTTTTATTTTATTTTATTTTTTATTTATTTTATTTTATTTATTTATTTATTTATTTATTTATTTATTTATTTTTTTATTTTACACGTGTAGAACATGTAGTATTAGAAATAATCGGCTAGCTCCTTCATTTACCATTAAAGTTTTAGTACGTTTTGGGAGATGACACTGCCTATACTTCTCGAATTTGTGTATTTATGAAATTGGAAATCGAATGTTCTCTGGGGATTTTATTTGAGTTTTATTTGTTTTACTCGAATTCATTGCTTTATGTGATACTTTTCATTGTAACCAAATTTTGTTTTCGTTTTATCGTCTGTTGCTTGTAATTGTGTCTTATTTTCTCGTCATACTAAAGTGCTAAGCGGTTAGCATACGCGCCTTTGTCGTGGAAGACCCGGGTTCGATTCCCGGCGGGAGTTCATGTGATTCGCATCCCACATTAAGCTGTAGGTCCACATATCATATAGCCTCGCTGTTGAAAGAGACGCTAAACTGAAAATCAAATCAAATGAAATTGACATTTTTTTACGTGATAATATTTGCTTGAGTTAATGCTGTGACCCATGACCAGTCTTGATCGGATAAAATAATCCAGATACTGGCGTCTTCCATTGACTCCCCCTGCAACAAGCAATTAATAATTTTCCTTTCAGTGTATATTGTACTTATCTAGAACTTCCATTTGTTTATTGCTTTGATGCAGATTGTAATTATCGAACATTTATATAGAATACGCGCGTTAAATATGCAAGTATTAAAGATACACTCCTACTAATCAAATCTTTTTACGCTTCAAACGAACTCTGTGGTGTGTAGTTGACACCAGTTTGGAATTGCTCTGATTAAAGACACAAAACGTACAATAGTTTTAATTTTGCAGTCACGTGACACGATTTCTACGCAGTGTCACAAGCAAACAATGCGCGGAACAACAATTGTTCGTCCTAGTAATTTAAAATCGATAAGGAATACATTACTGCTGGAGCTGTCTTTTAAGTACATTTAAATTAACATGCAGCTCTCCTGCTTTGTGTAATTTCCATCAAAATATAATATTATGCAATTAGTCAATATCAGCCCGATCTACAGTACTTCCATTCTTTATTTATTAATTTTTTTATTGTTAATCTTAATTTGTTGACAAGTAATGTTTCTGGTGATAAAATGATATTTGTTGTTGGTATAGGTAAGTAATGTAAACTTTAGTTTACATATAATTTAAGCAAACAAATATTTCTTTATCTCTTAGGAACTGAAAGAGTCGAGTGAAAGATCAGCACTGTATGCAGCGTCAGCTTTGGATAGTTACGAATTTCCTGTAACATCACTTGTCATGTTGCCAAATAGCACAGTTATTCATAAAATGAATGCGAATGATATTCTTGGTGAATCTGTTCCTGAAGAAGAATGGTCAGGGTAAGTATTAATGAATTCCCACTGACAGAATTTGGTTGAAATATTATTTCTACAGATTAAAATTCATTTAAAAAAATAAACATGTGACATAAGATATATAGCTATCCATAGATCCGTACTGGTCTAATAGTTAGTGCGTGTGCTTTCGATTCACTAGATACTGCGTTCGATTTACGGTGGGAAAACATCAATTGCACTACAATGATTCAGGTCCCACTTTAAACTTCAGGTCTCGTCCTTTATAGCCTCGCTGCTGACAAAAAAGAAACGTAAATGAAAGTCAGTGGATCAATAAATACGAAAGTTGCAACAAAGAAATCATTTTAAATATTGTCTGTCTAAAACACTTAACGGATTGTCGATCGCGGGACTGATTCTTCTAGTCTTAAGAATTGTCAAATCCTTTGTATGTGGTTTCTTTGAAAATCATCCACTACCCATAAGTATTTATATTCCATGATCTGAAAGTAAAACTTCAATTTTAGTCCATTGCTTGATAGTATTAAAAATAACATAGTCCATTGGTTTGTAGCATTAAAAATAACAATGTTTCACAAAGTTTCTTTCTCATTAGTTAATTTATCTCAGTCTTTTGATGGGGCTGTGGTGGTAGTAGAGCGCTCACCTCTGGCGCGTAAGGTCCCTGGTTCGATCTCAGCTCTCACCAAGTGAACTTTGTGGCAGACGAACACCGTATGTGTGGGGTTTTCTCGGGGTTCTCCCGTTTCCTTCCACTTACTTCATTCCATCATTATCATTCATCTATCTCATCATTACCGTTTGCCTTAACCTCGGTGCATAAAAGTAGGACGCTAAACTCTAAATAATAATAAATGAGGCGCCTAGTATCAAAATCCGCCACATCCATTTCGCCTAGTTTCGAGTAATCTCGCAAAACGTGCAGTGAAGCTCCATATACCCGCGTACAAAGTTCCATATTTGAACTTGTTTTTTAGTATGAAATATTAAGCTTTTACACAAAATTTTGTTTCCATGGAATTCCTTTAGATCAAACATATAACAAGCGATATAACTCAATTTCGGTATTTTAAAAAAAATGAATTTGGCGGCTTTGATACTAGGCGCCTCAAATATTTTGACGTTTTTTTGTAAGTCGACAACTCTGTAAAAATACTGATGCATGATATGGCCTGTAGCAAATAGTTTCGATCTCATGCACACTGTTGTTAATAACTTTAAAAGGTGTAACATTGAATTTACGTTGTCTTTACTACAAAGATGATTTTGCTGTAATTGATCTTATGAATTGGAGCTATCTTGTGTATTGGAGCTACTAACAAAAAGAATATATTATTTTGTTTGAGGTTGAACAGCTTTTCTGCAGCTATGCGAAACATGGTCCTACAGTTTAACGTTGAACTCGAACGATATCCAACAAAGGCTTGTTTTTCAAAATTACTAGAGTAGTAATACTAGTATTTATGCATTTGTTTCATCTTAATTTTGAAAGTATTTATCTTTAAAACTTGCAAGACTAGTGTAGAACTTGTGTTACCCTAGTTCGCAAATTAATTAGTTGGTATGTTTTACATTGCTAGCGAATGTTCACAAATAAGTCTGAGAGGAGTTAAAATTAGTAAATTTTGATATCTTCTGTTCGAGAAGTATGTTCCGCTATTTTGTGAACAGTGTCTGTGTTTTGAGTCGCGGGTTCGATTCCCGGTGGAAAAGCTGAAATTTAAATGCATTCGCTGGTTCGGATTCTACCTTAAATTGTAGGTCAAGTCGGGGCCGCGGTGGCTCAATGGAGAGCGTTCACCTCTGGTGCATGGGGTACCGGGTTTAAACTCTGCTCCCGCTAAGTGAACTTTGTGGTGGGCAAACACCGTGTGCGTAGTTTTCCTCCCACTTTCTTCATTCCACCATTTCATTCATTTCTCATCATGACCGTCTCCTTTAGCCTAGCCGGCATAATCGTGGAACGTAAAACTTAAAGATTTCATTTCATTTTGTAGTCAAGTCTCATATAGCCTCCGTGCTTACAGAAGTTTGTCAATAACTTTGTTCTATACTAGTTTTCATTATCATTGCCGAGTCGCTAACCACGTATACAGCTACATAAGTTCTTTCTTTTCTTTTTCTTTAAATTATTGAAAAAAAAAAAAAACTACGTCTTCTTTAAATACAAGAGTATGTACTAAAAAGAGTTTACCTCAAGTCAAGAGGTGTCGAGGTTTTGAGATAAGAAATTGTGTAGGTGAACAATGTCGAGTGACGTGCCTATGAGGAAACTAAGAAGCTTAGCTTGCACAGAAGAATCATATACATTCAGTATTTCTTTAGGTTATTTGACTACTTCGAAAACGTTGAAAAGTGATAGAAATAGTTTGAAGCTAGCATCATAGCTTAAAGAGAAGCACAAACCTCGTGTCACTTTCACTGTCTCATAGATGACCAGAAGAAGCTGATTTGGCTTAGCTTTTCGGAGCAATCAGGAAATGATATTTTCAACTAATATACTTTATCAGAGCTCTATCACTGACTTCATTGGCATTGCTCTCCACCTTCGAGGTTGTCGTTAGAGAAAAGCTAGCTTCTAGCGGGGAAAAAGAAAAAGTATTTTCATCAGTAGTGCCTACTTAATTTATCATGTTATTACCCTTCCACTCTATGCATTCAATGTTTATAGAAAACAGCGACTTTTCCTTGTATACAAATAAAAATGATGGAATTCTCCATGATGCCTTGCGGTGTAATATGACTAAAGATATAAAAAAATTAGAGTTCTTTTCCCTATTTCACGAGGGTTTCACACGATATTTTCGTAATATACTTGGGTACATTTTGTTAATATATAAACAAAAATATCGTGTGAAACCCTCGTGAAATAGGGAAAAGAACTCTAATTTTTTATATCTTTAGTCATATTACACCGCAAGGCATCATGGAGAATTCCATCATTTTTATTTGTATACAAGGAAAAGTCGCTGTTTTCTATAAACATTGAATGCATAGAGTGGAAGAGTAATAACATGATAAATTAAGTAGGCACTACTGATGAAAATACTTTTTCTTTTTCCCCGCTAGAAGCTAGCTTTTCTCTAACGACAACCTCGAAGGTGGAGAGCAATGCCAATGAAGTCAGTGATAGAGCTCTGATAAAGTATATTAGTTGAAAATATCATTCCTTGTTAGCACTAGCGGTCTTTCGCTAAATCTGTGGATTCTGTAGTGACATATACCAGTTGATACTTTTTTGGCGGGTCAGCAATAAAGCTGGTATTGCAAAAAATAAACTTACCATAATTCTACGATAATAGCTGTCGAGTTGTTGTTTGCTGTTTGCCTAGTTCGTAAGTTTCGCAGTGGATTTTTTGGAGAAAACTCACGAAAGATTTTTTTCCGTTGAATACACTGGCTTTAGTTAAATGTCTATGGATTGGCAATTCTGTTTCATTTTGGAATTAGTCAGTAACATAGATTTCCAAGTTGCTTATTTCTCTACTGTTGAATGTAAACTTATGCTTGCGAACGCGCAAATATATAATATTTAAAGCAATTAAGTATAAATTTACATAGATTCCCATGGTTAACTGACAGTATTAGGGAAAAAAAATATTTTTCTATATTTGCATAATGATTGGGCCAAGAGATTAGGTATACAGATGTTTTTAAATTTACGTAATTTTCGCAGAAAGACTGAGAAACAACAATCATTAATTTCTGATTCAATTTGCATTTAATGGAACAAGTTATTGACGAGTTTGCAGGTAGAGTTGACACACAAGATTAGTTAGGTGAGTCCTCTGTAAATTATTTAAATTCTTTTACATGTAAAAAATTTAAATATTTTTATATTGTTAGCAACAAGTGATATTGCGGATCAGAATGCTTTTTCGAATTTATATTGGATAAAATGTCATTTTAAGGCATTTTCAAGTGTATTTATTTACTTATTTGTGTGGTTTTGCAGAGTGTCTACTGATACTGGAAATACGTGAAATACTGGAATTTAATGTTGATACTGGAAATACTGAAAATATACTGGAATTTTTGATCTGCATACTGAGAAAATTCTGAAATACACAAATATCGTTCTTTATAATCTACCCGGGATTTTTGAACTCCAAACGTCGAGGGTAATAACAGTCTTGTAACTAGAATAGAATAATACACAATTATTATACAAGTTATAATATAATTAATAATACATTTATATAATACAACTAATGCTCTTGGCTCACTGTATGAGGCCTCCGAGCAGGGTGTCTACGGCCATGAAAGTCATGAATTAAAGTTGTCGGTCAAAGGAAAGTAGTGAAATTGAGCTTCAGATTATGAAGAAAGTGATTTTATAGAACAAAACTTATGTAATACAGTATAGTTACTGAAATAATAAATTACGATTTTCCCTAATGATCCGGCGTTAAGAGCTAAAATCATCTCTCTTGGGGTTGCAGATAGTCACTAACTTCCCCCTTCCTACTAATACTGTTTTCAGTTTCCGCTTTCCTTTCTTTCTTTTTTTCAATACCTCACGTATAATAACAATAGGTGCATTATATTATATGCAATGCTTCAAGTACAGTATACAGGGCTGCAAACTAGTCAGCAAAGTCAGTAAAAGTTTGCCCAATGATGGGAAACTGAGGGCTAGTTTTAATGCATGGTATGGATGTGGCACATTGCTTGTGTAAAGATTTCATGAGCAGCTTGCATATACCTAATCATTTGTATTTCAAAGAAATCAGGGCTAACTAAATTTATTAAAAAATAAAATATTATTTGATGGTAAAGCCCGTAGGCCCCTAGTTAGATAAGTACTATTTTGTGCTCGAGCACAGGGCGGCAAAATTTTGGATTTTATTTTTATTTTATTTATTTTATTTTATTTTTATTTTTATTTTTATTTTTTTTTTTAATAAAGATTCACGATAAAGTAATATTTAAAAGTAGCAACCCACAGAGTCCGGAGCAAGCTCGAGAAAATATGTTAATGTGTTTAATTCGCTCTAATTACAGTAGTTATTAATTAGCTAGATTATCAGATTATTTTTAAAAAGTCACCCTCTCCCTCCCCTCCGCAAGAGGCGAGGATGAACTTGAATATCATGAAAACTGATGCCGTTAAACTCAGTTACCTCGAAAACTATGAATTCAACACTAATATCTGTCGTTTTCGATTACTTTTGAAATTTCGCATCCTCCCTGGGGAATGGAGTATGACCTTGAAATTGAATTGGATTAAAACTGTCCTATTCATCTCAGCGACCCCAAAAACTATGAGTGCAACTCTAATATTGATAGTTTTCAATTATTTTTAAAATGCCCCCATGCTATTTTCATGGGTACTTTACACCCCTCATATCTCATCTCAGGTCTAATCTAGGGACGTGGAACAGGTCATTTGGTTCATTTCTCTACCATGGGTTTACCTTGCCCAAGAATCGTCGGGTCAAACACCTGCCTTTGAACAGAACACCACATCATTCATCATTAAGAGAATTAGGCCATTTAAAATTGTGTTGTAACTTGTAATACCTAAACTGCTACTCAACAAGGAGTTGGTATGTTTGCAAAATCACGGCTTGCTTCCTTATTTGGGACATAAGTTTGTGCGGGAGGAGGAGAGGGGCAAATTATTTAGAGCACAGGGGCAGACAATATATAAATACGGGTAAAACAATTACAAACCTGAAATCATCAAGAGTGCGATTATTTCTAAAGATCTTTTTAAAAAAATCATTGTATTAGGTACTCGAATTTTGCTGAGTTATACGCGACTGAGTATACTGGAATTTTGAAATTGGAACTCAGTAGACACCCTGTTTTGGTTACCACCCAAATAGTTTCTCGTGCTGAAACCATTTTCTTGTTCTAATACTGTAAGATTTCATTCTCTGTATCTTGTAGCGCAATTTCTTAACCTGATTTTATAAAGCTATTGTTCCCTCATAGAGGAAATCAAGCATGGTTTGATTGATTAAACCTCCGGTATTGTCATATTGAAACTATGCCACTGATTACACCTCATGTCCACCTTAAAAGCTTTAACAGATTCTACACAATTTTCGGAACCATTTTGGTTGTTTCCGGAAGGGAAATTATTCTTTAAAAAGTCTGAAAAATACTAATTCCACCCTAATTCGACGAACAGTAAAATTCCAATATTCATGGTTTCTTTACAATGTTACAGAGGATAAATAAGTACACAGAAGAAAAAAAATTAAGATTTGTTGGGTATATTTTATTTTGTTATTACTTATTGCAAGATTCTTGAATTCGCCTACTCACTTTTAATAACTTCTGGTGAGAGAACTTTTCCTCAGAGAACCTTATAAGTTCCCTGATTTTTTTCTGCCTGGTAGATATTCTGAATCTTAAACGATCCAGGAACGAAATGTAGTGTGTGTTCAGGAGTATGGAAACATAAGAGATTTTGCCATACACTATTCGATCAAGTCAATGCAGGCCAGCTGGTGTAATTAGAAAAAGTTTATAGTAATATCTCCAGCTTAGGAATATATATTACTATAAATATGTAGGGCTCCTAAAAATAACACTCTTAGCGTACTTTCAAAATGCTAACTATTGCTGAAACTATACATACATACATTTATATTTCCCTTTACCTAAAAATTTTCTTTTTATTTTTCAGTTTCAATGACCCTTCTGAATATTTATACGTGAAGTTTTTGCAAGAAGGAGTGGATGAAGCTGTACAGCTTAATACCCTACACAATTCGTAATCACGTCACATTTTCATAAGTTACGAAAATATTGTTCTTGTAGCACAGTAAATAATTCCGTGCATACAAACAGGTTAAGTCGAAACATTTGTGTGTGGAGTAAAATATTTTTTTCTTCAAGAAAATTTGTAATACCTGAGGAGTAAATGATTATAACATTAGAAACTTGTTATTAAGTGGATGTTGTATGATGATGCCTTCTCAGTTACTACAAATTATATTGAATAAATAAGACTTTTGATACTCCATCCATGTCTTATTTTATTCGTACTAACGTTTCAAAGTCATCAGAGTTGTACTCCTTTTCTTTTACTAGCAGAGAGATTACAAAGACTGTTAGATGTCTTTGAAACGTTAAAATAAAATTAAACAAGAATGAAGTATCGAAAATCTTTTTATTGAATTACAAGAATCTTCGTAAAAAAAATATGTGAAATATATTAATTTAATGATGTACAGTATTTTTGTATGTTTTTATAAAAATAAATAAAATGTACTAGTTTAAAAATTCACATATTTTTAAGTTGTTTCAATTTAAAATACCTATTGAGTACTAAGGGGAAGAGAAAGCTACTGGTATTTTGCTTTGGATGTCACACAGCTGAAAAGCGGACAAATGGGGTGAGTCGGTTGTTTCTATGTAAAAGTATAACTAAAGGAAACACTTAAAAATATTCAGAACATATTTTTCTGTTATGCAACAGTCTCCCTCATTCACTACTCAAATTATGAATTTATGTTTATCTTCCAAATAAGAAATTACCAATATTTATCAGATTCGTAACTTTTCAACACCTCAATTTAAGCCTACCGTTTTTTTTTTTTTTGGGGGGGGGGGAGTTGAACTTTGCTTTCCCAGGTTGGAACCACATAGTACAGTAAAAATTGTCTATGTTGGCTATCACTTGTTCATTAGAAAAGAGCTAACGTGCAGAATATAAGTGGATTTAGTGATGCGAATATACAGCGATGTCTCACAACGATTCCAGGATACCTATAGTCGCCATAGTACACCGAGAAGACACATCTAATATGGTAAGCAATATTTTACATTTAATGCAGGACACAAATGTTCCACTGTTTGCCTGTACGATATGTTCACATCTCTCGCTGATCGAACACGTCTGGTCTATGATCGTACAACACCTCACAGACCACACACTCCTCACCCATTCATGAAATGTAGTAACGTATGGCTGTCTCATGGCTTACCATAACTGTGTCTCATCGTGTCGCTGTCTCATGGCTTAGCATACCTCTCTATCTCATCGTGTCACTGTCTCATGGCTTACCATACCTCTGTGTCTATCGTGTTACAGCCGTTACGGACACTCATGGTGGACCTACATGCTGTTGCTTTTGGGACTTTCTACTAGGCTCTCACAGCTTGTTACACCTCCCAGCGAGTGGTAAGTGTAATGATACACACATCTATCTTAAGGTATCAGTGTATTATATTTTAGGCTGCTGCACTAATTTTTGGTTCAGCAGTGTATTGTAGATTGCAATATACGCATTTTAATGTATTATTAATGCATTCATTTTTAACGAATTTACCACAGCTACATTTACTCTGTTAATAGGTTTTGAGTAGCTTGGGATGAAACAAGGAGTTGAGTTATATTTTCTTTTTTGGTTACACTTTGCAACTTGAATCCGCTATTAATTTGTCACATATTTTGTGCAGGTTCTCAAAAATTCTGAATTTTTAATCTCTCGTGAAGCATTTTCCCTCTGCTTTAATATTCTATACATATCAATTAAATCTGTCTCTGCAGCTCTTTGATTTCAACTCTCTCTTCATGGATGAGTTAGAAAGTGTTTTATAAGTTGTTTGCAGAATTTGTCAGAGTTTAGAATAGTCGAATAGAAATAATAACCATCACAAACGTAACTTTTCGGAGAATTTAAGAATTCCTAGATTATGGGCAATACACCCACTTAGAAATCCCAGAAATTGGCTAGAACTTTTGTGCTATATATATATAGGGGTAGACGAAATATCTAAAAACACTTCATACAGGACACACAAGTTTGGCCCTCCACTGTACAACAAGTGTTGCGGTTGCCGATCGTATTTTGTTTTCAATGTGTCATGTGGACCTTCCTCTTCCGTCAGCAGTAACCAGTTCATTGTGTGTGTCGTGGTGTGAAAGTGGAGCGGTAAAATGGGCGACCTGACAGACTTCCAAAGAGGCATGATCGTTGGTGCCCGTTTGGTTGGAGCTTCAGTGGCAGCAATGGAGAAAATTGTGGGGGTATCGAAAGGCACTGTATCCAATGTCACGAGAGCATACACAATTCATGGGCAAACGACGTCTGCATAGCACAACAGTGGTCGAAAGACAATCCTGTCAGATATGGATAGGATTAAAACGGGTTATGGTAGCTAAAAAGAAGACCACTGCAATGAAAATTACGTCTGAACTCAATTCCGGCCTACAGATCCCGGTTTCATCGAAAACAGTGCAACAGGAACTTCATAAAATGAAAATTCATGGCAGGGCCGCTATCTCCAAACCCTTGGTCACGGCACTAAATGCGAAGAGGCGTATCCAGTGGTGCAAGGACCACAAGGCGTGGACTCATGAGCAGTGGAAACACGTAATATGGTCCGATGAATCGACCTTCACCTTGTTTCCAACAACCGGTCGTGTTTACGTATGGAGAACACCGTCGTAGGCCTATGATACAGACTGTCTGCTCCCAACTGTAAAGCATGGGGGTGGTTCTGTTACAGTGTGGGCAATGATATCGTGGTTTTCAGCAGGTCCCATCATAGCCCTGCATGGAATGATGAATGCTAAGGCGTATGAGGCCATTTTGGGGGACCAGGTTCTACCCATGGCCCAAATATTGTTCCCTGATGGTGATGGCATCTACCAAGATGATTTGGCACCCTGTCACGCTGCAAAAACGGTGAAATCATGGTTTGAGGAGCATGACCAGGAGCTATCACACCTCCCCTGGGTCCCACAAATACCAGATCTGAATATCATTGAGCCATTGTGGCCTGAGTTAGAAAGGCGTGTTCGGTCTCATTACCCTCCACCAGCATTCCTTAAGGAACTGGAGCATGTTTTCGAGGAACAATGGTACAAAATTCCACACACCATGATTCAGGAGCTGTATATGTCCATTCCACGTCGGATCCAAGCTGTTTTGGACGCAAAAGGAGGCCCCACACCATACTAGGTATGATTTTCACACTTTTGCAAACGTTTTAGATATAATATATATATATATATATATATAGTGTTTCAAAACAACACCGACAACGTTGGGAGGTGATTCCTGACACCAAGATGAGACAAAAAGTATAGACCAACTTGGGTGCACAAATGCTTTCTTTCGGAGTTATAAGCTGCCGAAAATATGAAAAACTGAACTTTAAAGGTCAATAGCTCCAAAACTATGGGACCTACCGTAGTAGGGTCAAGACTTCACTTAAGAACTAGTATGTGCTCTATCAAAATATCCATGTTTCAGAATCCTGCGGTACTTCTGCAACAGTTTTTACAGAGGTAGCTGGTGAGTGCTTCAAATTATATGCCCTTAGCCAAACTCCCTCTATAAAAGTTGTTGCGTGAGTACCGCAGGATTCTGAAACATGTATTTTTGGATAGTGCACATATTAGTTCCTAAGTGAAGTTTTGACCCGACTATGGTAGGTCCCATAGTTTTGGAGCTATGAACCTTTTCAAGTTCATATTTTCATGTTTTCGGCAGCCTATAACTCCGAAAGGAAGCAATTGTGCACCCAGGTTGGTCTATACTTTTCCTGACACTAAGATTAGAAAAAAAAAAAAAAAAAAAAAAGTAGAGACCAACCTGGGTGCACAAATGGTTCCTTTCGGGGAGTTATAGGCTGCCGAAAACATGAAAAACTGAACTTTAAATGTCCATAGTTCCAAAACTATGCGACCTACCATAGTCGGGTCAAGACCACTTAGGAACTAATATGTGCGCTATCAAAAATACAGGTTTCAGAATCAATACTAACGCAACAATTTTTATAGAATGAGTTTGGCTACAGGCATATAGTTCGAAGTACTCTACAACTACCTCTACAAAAATTGTTGCGGAAGTACCACAGGATTCTGGAACTCAGATATTTGGATAGGGCACATGCTAGTTAGTTCCTAAGTGAAGTCTTGACCCGACTGCGGTAGGTCCCGTAGTTTTGGAACTATTGACCTTTAAATTTCATTTTTTCGTGTTTTCGGCAGCCTATAACTCCGAAAGGAAGCAATTGTGCACCCAGGTTGGTCTATACTTTTTGTCTTATCTTGGTGTCAGGAATCACATCCCAAACGTCGTCGGTACACCCTTTATATATATCGTGAAAATTAACAATGGCACTTAACGTGGTATTTAAATACTGCTGAAGGGATGAAGGTGAATCCATCCACCAAAGTAAAAAATATTGCAACCGAGGTGTCACCAAGTTATCCCCATAATAAAATAGAATAAAATAAAATAAAAAACAAACACGAAAACATGGTGATTACAGTGGACAGACATGCTGCTGTAGAAAAGTGGTAACTGAATTCAAATGTGGCTACGAGAAGCTGGTGGTTTCCCTTGTAATGGCCCATTCTTACGGGTTTCTTTATTTCTTCCTATTGCTCAACAAATTTATTCTTGATACAGTCCCGCGACGGGTGACATGGCAGGCGTCGTGGAACTGTAGGCCCATGGTCGCCATTGAGGTATTTCCTCAAAACAGATAACGCATTCCAAGTTCGTTGAATAATAGGCTGGCATGATGGAAACCACATAATCACAACGCCCGGTCGGTTAATTAAGTATTACCGTGACGTAATAGATGGAATTATTCCAATACATAAATGCACTGTACGTGTATACGAGGGAATGAACATATCATCTGATACTTCAACATTGAATATATTAACTAGAGTATAATGCTATTTCAATTTTAATAATTGAGACCCTTTAAATATAATGTTCTATTTACAGTTCAAATACATCAACAGTAGTAACACCTGGAATATCAATGAAAATGCGAAATTTCATTAAGCAAATGACGTTTCTTTCAGGAATAAAATACTAGATTATAATGAACATGTTCCCTTTTTCCAACTGTATTAACAGAACGTAGGAATCACAGAAGGTAAGTATCCATTTCAATAATATTTATACATGCAATATTATCAAACTTCAGAAGCCACTATGTTTGCTTTACCACAGCACGTATCACATTAGTGTACCAGATATCGTATTTGCATTAAGAATCAATTGTACTTTTCGTACACTTAGGAAATAAGTCGCATCGCCAGTTTCGAAATTCGTACTTATTATTACACATTGTATTAACTTTAATTATGCTTTATTTCTTTATATTATTAGTATTAACTTCTTTATATCAATAATTATCTTATACTATTCAATTACGTAGAAATACAATGGCTTATTACCTATATTATTGTATTAATAAAGTATTATTTTCCTTTTAGGTGCAAAATGTCGTAAGCTGGTATTTCAATGCTGAATTCCTAGTGGCAATGATGAATCAAGCTATTAGTAAAACGTTCATAATAACGTGCATGTATTCTTTGTTATTTCTATGTTGGCACTCTCAATGATTCTACGCATGATAAATTGACTTTTGATTCGGCAGGCCAATAAGATGCAAATTTACCAAATTAGATGATCGAATTATTTCCAGAATCTGTTTTGTTAACTGTTAATTTTGATTATAATATGAAGTTTACAATATTACTATGAATTTTGATGAATTAGCATTGTTCCTGGGTTTTGAAGAAAAGGGGCAGAGCCCCTAAGCTTACCGTTTACAAATTCATGGTTTTTGAAAACATTTCTGCAATAAATAAAATTTATACTTAGCTTCCCCTTTTAAATAAAATACTTAGAAATCACTGAGATTATTGTTCCACTTGGTGAGTTGTCAAATAATTTGTTTTAAAACTTAAACTTTATAGTAATTCCATACTTTTTCTTATATCGAAGTCACAAACAATTTTCTTCTTTTTTATCTTCATTTGATTAAAATTGATACGGACCAAATTCCAAGTTCTCGTTATAATGTCACATAGTATGGATTGACATTAATCTCACTTATTATAACTAATAACAAAACAAATACTTTTAAAATTATACGAACAATGAACAAAACATTAAAGCCCGTCTCACACGGAACTGAACTAAGACCTCAACCCAGGCTACAACTTAACAGTGTTGCCTAACTCAAACTTCTATGCAATTTCTTTTATCCTGAGGTGTTGTAGGGGTCTCAGACGATCCTTAAAACTAGGTAGGTTTTATCAGCAGAGCCTCTCGTGGTCTCTTCATTAAAACAGACGAAAAACGCGTTACGCACAAAAAAATCAACTGTCCTAATCGTAAATATTATTGTTTTTCTATTTCACGATATGAGTTCATCCGATGAGGATGAAATAGCCATAGCAGCGATATCTGCTCTGTTGCTGACACAAAATCCGCCCTCCCCTGCCCCAAAAGAAACGTGAGAGAGAGAAAGAGTAAAGAGGGGCTGGTGGACCAGGGAGTGAATTCTTCGCCGCAATAATGCACAGGAAAGCATCGTATTTTCAATGGTGAATAATTAACTACTTACAGCAGATCCTCGTACAAAAAAAAAAAAAAAAAAAAATCTACAGAATGGATTATTCAGAATTCCATACGATATTGAAATTAGTAACTCCGAAAATTTATCAGCAAGATACGAACATGGGGGAGTTTGTATCAGCTGAAAAATGGTCTGTAGATCCTTGGATTCACCAGATTGTAGAACTGAAAATCAAATGACTTGTCCAAATATGTAAATGAGGGCAGTTATCAGACGCGAAAAGCTAAAATAAAGAAGAAAAAGCAATTTTCTAGTATAGGTACTGAGTGCATCCGCTCAGCTCAGTACCCACAAAAAATGCCCAAATAGCCCCTACAGTAAACTTATACCGCGCCGGGAACCTATCTCATGCACTACACCCGGAATTCTTGTATTGTGCCAGCATTGTGGAACTGTTCCCTAAAATTTCAAGAAAGCCACATAACAGTGATGACAATTAACGCTCATTGTTTCTGTTTTTGGCGCTGGTTTACTTTTGGTGCATCACATCTGAATTTTATGTTTAGAAGTGTAGGATTACTACTCTAAACTTATTACAAGTGCTTTACGACGGATAAAATAAGCGAGTTGATATGAAAGATGCCTGTATAGAAACTATTTTCCACCGGCGGTGAATTTCTGCACAGTTTACAGAAGTTGTATTTTGTTTACAAGTGAAACGCTACTAGTATAAATCCATGACAAATGCTATTGAAACTCGTATCATTGTTAAAACCCACTCGTTTTCACTACCCTCGCTTATGCGGATACCCAACTTTGCTGACGCGCCTGTTCCCTTCAGACGCACCCCCTCATAGCTTTGCTCTGCTACGACTCGGTTAGATAGCATTCGTGCTTTTTAGTGGCGACCTAGCGCAGGTTGTTTTGTTTTTTGGGGCTGTAGTTTTTATGCATGCATCCGGACGCTGTATTTACGCAAATCGTAAAAGAATTATAATTTTACAACAATTGCTTATGATACCCCCTTGAATTTTAACTATGCCATGTGGATATTTTCATGTCGCCCAGCTTAAATCATTTAGAAAACAATAAGAAGGTAATTAGTGAAAGGATTCTAATTTTTGAACAATTATTTCGAGTGGTGCGCCAAAAGTAAACCTGCACGCTTTTTTTAACATGTCACATTTTTTTAGAATACAAATTACACAGTATACTTAAATCACCTATTTTTATTCTTTTAAAGGATGTACAGTAATTACATTTGTTCACACCAGCAGCGTTCGAGCGGATACCTTCACTGCATACCTCCTCTAAGGTCTTTTATAAATACTTTTATAAATAATATAAATCGTGCTACAAAAGATTATATTTTTCGTATGATTCTAATGTTTCCCTTGTCCAGGCAGCATTGTTTTGAAATTACAGCGATAAATAAAGTTGAATGTCGTCAGGCGCTACTCTTTTCTGATTGGTAGTTGTATGCAAGACTTGCAAAGTCCAGATGAAAAT
This sequence comes from Thermobia domestica, assembly GCF_964235325.1. Taxonomy (NCBI): domain Eukaryota; kingdom Metazoa; phylum Arthropoda; class Insecta; order Zygentoma; family Lepismatidae; genus Thermobia; species Thermobia domestica. The sequence goes on from NC_137463.1 coordinate 88,056,813, forward strand.
AGAAACTGTTTCAATTTCTTCCAAGTTAGGATCCAAATAAGGACAGCAGAAAATTTCAGCCTGAACTAGGGGCAAGTTAGCTCTCACACGATCGTTAAGTAAGGTCGTGAATTTTAGATCGTGAATCGCAGCCTTACTTCAGTCCCGTCTGAGACAGGCTTAACATATTTATGACGGTGCAGGATTGTAATACGTACACCAAATGGTGGAGCATTACACCCTTCAGGGTGAAGAAAATTCACATGGTTATGAACAATCGAAGATTTAACCCCAGAACTTAGTAGATGCCACGAAGATATCCCATAAGCGCTTTCAACAGATCCCAACAACACAATTCTGGGCATGCTCAAGGTGGTGGTGTGGTGAGTCCCAAGATCCTAGTAACTTTAAAATGCGATTCGCAACTATGGATGACATTTGAGTAAAAAAACTTTTAGTCTGAGGAAAAGCGACAACCTATGCAATTGGACTCCTCCTTCCCCAGAGCTCCTTCGTGGCTAAGCGGTTAGTGTACGCGCCTTTGGCGTGGGAGACCCGAATTCGATTCCCGGAGGGAGCTCATGTTCAGATTCAACGTTAATCAGTAGGTCCCGTCTCTAATAGCCTCGCTGCTGAAAAGGACGTTAAACTCAAAATGAACTCACCTCAACCCTCCTTTCCCATCCCAAACCGGCAAAGGTTATATCTGCCAGTAAGAACATGGCGTTCATTTTCTGGGGTACAACAGATGTCTTGTTGAGTTTCTTAGAAAGAAAGCGCATTACAGGGAACTACTATGTCTTCTCTTTAAGACAAACTGAATGATGTCACCAAAGAAAAAGGCGGGAGTGCTACAGAAAATAGTTTTGCTCTACGCCGATGAAAGTCACCTCACAGTAGAGTTTTTCGTGTTTTGCGTCCTTACGCAACACCAAAGTTATGAAAGACGGAATGGCTCCGAACCACCACTAGGGCTTGAATTTAGTACAGTTGGAGGATGCACAGACTATCTTGCAAGATCAACCCTCACAGTATAAGGTCGTACTTACTACATTATCGTGTTTCCAAGATACCTGAATTACAAGACTTCGCCACCGGCTCCTCATACCTATGACCAAGGCCAAAATCCATGATTTCGGCTTCCAACTCATTTCCCACTTGTCATAGTTACCAGATCTGGTACCTTCAGATTATTGCCTGTTCCTCTCAGTTCTAAAACTATATTACTGGAACTCTAGTCACCTCCGATGATGGTGACATTAGTATTGTGGAAGCTTATTTGCAGACCTCGGAGTTTCTACTCAGAGAGAGAGAGAGAGAGAAAAAAAAATGCAACAGCACTGCATGAAATAGCCTGTTGGCATTGTAATACTCTATGGTGAAGCTACGAATTTTTTCGTCCAACCCGAATAATAGTACGTATTATGGCCACAATTCTTGACACATTCTTGTAAATGTAATTCAGAGGTCTTCAACCCACGGTCCCCAGCGTGCGGCTCGCCAACGTAAATTTCGCAGTCTGGTGTAATATATAATGAAACTATGAATTAATTAGAAAAACGTGAATCACTGAAAGAAACTGATGTGTTCACATTGCACAGTAGCACGTGTCGATTTAAGAGAAATGGACTAACAAAGTATTTTTGTGAACGTGAAAGATAAGTTTGTATGTTGAATTTGTAATAAATGGTTGTTTTCTATGAAGGGATTCAATCTGAAGAGACATTTAAGTCGAAATACCTCCTAATTTGCAGAAAAATGTGACATTTTGTCTGGATAAATTTGCAGATTTGAAGAAAGGATAATTCGGAACGTGACTCAACTGGAAACAGAAGTATCCTACTACTGTACTTTGCACCTGCAAAATTTGTGCGCCAAAGGCACAGGTTTCAAGATTATTATGAAAGATGTTAGAATCGTTAACTCCGTAATATCCCGAGGACTGTATCATACAGTTTCAAGCCCTTCTTAGTGGTATGGAGGCAATACACGGTGACGTACTCTATCTTACAGAAATTCATTGGCGTATTGTAGGTAATGTGTTTAAGAGTTTCGACCGGGAAGATGAAAGAAGTGAATTCATGGCTAGTAAAGCTGACGTAACCCAACAGTTCAATGATCCGGGGTGGATGGTTGATTTCGCTTATCTCGTGGATATCACAATGCAGCTCTAAGATCTGAATATCAAACTTCAAAGAAAGAGCAATTTGATAACCCACCTCTATGATCATGTGAAAGTTTTCAAATCCAAATTACGCTTGTGGAAAATCAGCTTAGAAATACTGATATCTCACATTTTCCAGCGTTGTCATAGATTGTTCAAGACAGTAAGTATGCTTAAGCTGTCCCAACGTTAATGTTTGAATTCGTCACAAAAATTTCTAGATCTGCTGTCACCAATATGTTTCAAATATTCTCCAGCTCTTTTATTATAGATGTCCCAGGCAACATGAGAATGAAACTTTTTGAATTGCAGTATAATACTGAACTAAAAATAAATAAATAACAGTGTGGACCTGGTAAAGATTTACCCTAAATATGGAACGAAACGAAACTCCCTATACAACCATGCCCTTTTTATTGTATCACTATTCGGTGCGACTTGCGAATATGCATGTGAAGAATGTAAAAAGAAAGTAAAATCAAAATTAAGGAATCAACTGACTCACATCGTAAAAAACATCTGCAAGTAGTAGCATCTTCCAATTCTAAGAAAATATTGGAAGTGAACATGCTAATGAAGAGTATGTGGTTACAATGTTCTCATAAAAATACAAATGACAATTTTTAACGGAGTAGTAACCTGAAAAAAAAAGTTTTATTATGTTTATTGCTTATGTTACACTTCTTACATAAGTGGTATAACAAAATTAACACTAATTCAGAATTTGATATTTTTCTTTTCAACGGTTATGAATACATTTACAATTTGTGTTTAAATCTATTGAGTAACATAAATAAAGGTATCAGTGTCCAATATTGTGCAAAATATTTTAACTCTCTTCTTATTAATCTGAAAGCAAGTAGTAAATGTGTGTGTACTGAATCGTGTTGGAATTATTGTTATACTGCACCTGCCAGTATGGACTTGACCAGACCCGTGCAGCTCACCTGTCCCTTATGGAATGTGACAGTAGTCCGCTAAAGGAAAAAAAAAAAATGGAAGACACTTTTTTTTTTTTGTTCTCCTAACACATGCGGTGTTTGTGAACATGGCTCACTCATTTCTTTGCTTCCCTCTGCCCTTTATTTATTATGATTATTAAATCTTGGCCAATACATACTGATTGTGTCAGCGATATTGGGAGATTTGGAACTACGTTTCATTCCCTTTTCAGTAAGTTATAAATCATGTCTAAGCAAAGACTCATAGGACGGGTTCCTTACAAGAATATGCCCGCGAGGCAAAGGTTATAGACTACAGCATAAAAGTACGGACAAATAACACTATTCATAAACACAATTTGACTTTACAAAATAAAATTTAAAAAATAAAATGAAATTAAAAAAAAAAAAAAAACTTTGCAACTTCACCCGTTAGTAGTATTTAAAGTAGTAAAATGAATTCATTTAAGTTTTAGGAAATATTTATTTCTAAATTATTTACACAACAAAATATTTTTTACAGATAAATTACAATATTTCACCAATACTGAAACCATATAAAAAAAAAATTACTTAGGAAGATTCGCTCATTAGCGATCGATCTCTCCAAATACGACATCTAATGTACCTGAAAATAAATAAATAAATAAAATAAAATATTTTTCATAGTCAGAACAAATTCTATAGTGATTATCTTTTATCATCTATACTGATTAAATAAAACTAATTTTCTTTTTGTATTGGAGAAAAAAAAAAAAGAATTTCAATCGAATGTGCCATGTTCAAAATTTACATAAGAATGCGAAGTTAAATCCCAAAAATGAGTTCATTAAAATCAAAATCATACTAAGTACAATCTAAGGTATGAATCAGGGCTGATAACAGTCAGGAATATCGGGGACAATCCAAGATGAATTTAGAAAAAACTTCCTTAATCGAATTTAAATCTGCAAAACCAAAGGGTAACCCTTTGAGAAAACAGTAATTATTGGCTTTACAACAGGAAAGTGCCGAGGTACAGTGGATATAGAAAATTACATTGTAAGATATCAAATACTTATTTTACATTCTCGCTCTGTTCAAATATAGCTGGAATAAATACTAATTTCGAAATGACTTCACATAACTCTTAACATGACACTATCTTAATCTGCAGGTTTCACTAACTCTATTACTGCTACTCATCTTTTCTTCACGAGACCAACAAAAGATGCTGTTTAAAATATTTGTGCATACTTCTTTACGATTTAAAAGAAAAAATAAATAGGGATTATCATTTAAAATCTGAATGTAGAAACGCTAAAATCAAACATCTCTGTAACTTCACGGCAGTTAAAAATCATCACCCCACACTCCACTGCTTCACGTTTTAAAAGCTGACTGCTTATAATAAATAAATAAAACTGCGATGCGCTGGATATCGAACTCACGATTCTAACTTAACGCATCGTTGCGTTACTACTACGCTATCCAATCTCCGGAAGAAACTGTACACTCGTTCCTGTAGATGGTTCCCAATGACACTTGAAAGCCCTAGGGCCTATTTCTCAAAATTGCTAGTCTAATATTTTACAAGCTACGAGTCTAAAGTTTGACAAGTTCTTAATTTCTGTTTCTCAAAGTTTTACAAGAACTTGTGAACAGGAAAGAGTTCTTTCAGGTATCAAATTTACAAGTTAGCTGACACATACGTAGGAAAACAATTACTGTGTGAATTTCTGTCGGCTTGTGCATTTTTTGTAACAGAACTGAAATTAAATATTTTGAATGTTGTAAGAAATCAGAAGATATTTAGTTTGATAGTAATTTGACACTGAAAATAAAGAAAATGGACAAAAATATTGCAGACGTGCCAGGCACATGAACTCGTTGGAGCACACAAAGATTATTCATATGTTCAGAACATGTATTAGCCTAACATAAGTAAACCTATATTATTAAAAATTAATACTGTTATCTTGCACATGCTATTACAAGTAGTTTCTCACAGCACACAAATAACGAATAATATATATTTTTAACTAATCTTCTTTAGACTGAATTTCAATTACTTCGCCGCATCAAAAGGCATGTAGTAAAACGTACTAAAACACACAGATAGGCGCGACAGAAAAAAGTCCAAATGCAAATTAAATGTTTTAAAATAAAAGTATTAAATTGGTTGAACACTTTCTTTAAGATGTATACTTTTAATTTTTGCTTAAAATTGCCTGAACTTTTATTTCCTTCACTGGCAGCTTTAGATAAATCAATGGACTTCTTTTTCTGTACAGCCGCTTGGTCACAGGTTGCACTCGATTTCAGACTTTTTATTAATTATATAAACAGGACAACATCGAGCTATTTATACTTGTGAATTTACAGACGTCGTACAAGTTTCCAATCTCTCGTTAGTATTTACTGGTGAATTACAAGCTCGTTTCCCCATACAAGTGTTTTGTGGAGCAAAATCATGATGAAGGAAGTCACATACTCTTAACAATATTCTACAAATTTGTAGCTAGTATTTTACTTTTGTAGGTTCAAAAAACACACACTCGTATACTCATGTATGTTTCCAAGACTTAAGAGGCCTAAGCAAAGTTTGACTTAAAAGAACATAGAGAGACTAAGTCAAGTTTAATAATGATGAGCAGGCGTTCTCAAAACTTTAGACGTACCCTCATATTAGTCAACTGAAAAAGTAAATAGCAGTTTAAGTTTTGATCTTATTTGGTGTTGATGATTCATTTCCATGGACTAATATGTTGTTTTAACGCAGAGAAAAAAAAATCCTATCTTGCTTTGCTTGTCATAGCTTCGATAATAATATTATCCATATACTTGTTAAGGTGTCCGAAATATCGGAAATTATTTCAGCTACTAGGTATACAAAAAAGTTTGTACTATTTTCTTGTAATATATGTTGTATAGTTCTATTAGTCAATACTTCGATAAATTGTTTTCTAATTGCCAATTAGGTAATAAAGTAATCATTATTATCTTACAATACTGAACATGACTTTGCAAACTCATGAATATTTAACAGTAGAACGCCTACTTTCGATGTGTGCAGTGCTGGGATCCACAGACTGCAGGACACAAAACAGATTTTTAATATATATATATATATATATATATATATATATATATATATATATTTTTTTTTTTGAAGTGACTTTTCAATTCTAAAGAATTCGTGCCTCTGTGTGTAACTTAGTAAATACCGAGAATCACTAATATTCATTGGAAATTACTTAAAGATGCAAATTACCTACCTATTATAGCTACTATGTCCGCCAGCATATGATTTTTGCCTATTTTATCTAAGGCTGCTAAGTGAGCAAATCCTGGAGCTTTGATTTTGCATCTGTATGGTTTGCTTCCTCCATCAGACACAAGGTAAACACCAAACTCACCTGAAATGTAACACAAAGATTAATTTTACCTACATTCTTTTCAGGAACGAAACCCTAAGACGTGACTTTAATATGCGATCCGAACTCCACTGGAAGTTAAACTCAATTTTCCCATGACGTAGCCACGTGTGCTAACCATTTGGCCACAGGGAGCTCTGTATATACAATTGTAGCCAGACAATAACGTACTGATGTACTTAAAACCTTGCAACACCGTATTAGGCGAAAAAAGCAGCATCTGATGAATGTTATATATTATCTCTCGACAATGAATGCACAACAAACAGAATATTAAGTTTGCCACTTTTTGTAAAACTTCACTCGCTAAAATTATTCCTGGAAGATATAATTCATAGGTGCATGATTACCTGCTTTAGAGGACTGGTGAATTGCTGCTGATAAAACTTATCAATTGCTCTGAAAAGTGTATTATTTAAAGCCTCTGCTAAACAATACCAAATATGGAAACTTTACCAAATTCTATAAATGTTGCGTACAACTATGGGTCAAATACAGTATGGTCATGTTTCTCTCCACCAAACATTAAAACCAACCCCCAAGAAAATGGATTGAAAAACTTTTCTTCATTGAAAATAGCCTGCCTGTTCAATAGCCTTACCTGTTTACACAGTTGTTATTGGAGACAAGACACAACTTTGTTACGGATTCCGAAGTATGGTGATAGTTTTTACCCTACAGCTGGAAAATGAAATATTTCAGTCTAACGTCCTACTATTATGACCTTTAGGCTAAGCAAGACGGATGATTAAGGCAAGTTAATGATGATAGAAGAATATGGGAGGAAACAAAGGTACCCCGAGAATATCCACGGACACAATGTTGTCCACCATAAACTTACGTGGCTAGGGATCAAACAAGGGGCTCAACGCACCAGAGGTAAGCGCTCTACCCCTGAATTCAAGATATAGTGTCTCGTAAACTATAGTCAAGTGTCAAGTTTTCGCTGTTTATAAATAGAACTCGAACTTCATGGATTTCTTTGTAATTTAAGGTATCATGTGAAAGAAAGTTCCAATTAATTCAGCACACTGAAACGAATATATCATTGGAAAAGGATTTATGCAAATGACAAAGTCAATTATAGCAGAAAATCCGACAATAAATTTGCTTCAGATGTAATTCAAGTGCTTCCAAGAACAATGAATCCAGAATTTCCCGATTTCTCAGCAAATGACATTTTATTATTGAAATATTGCCCTCTAACAACTTGTTAGATGAAAATGCATTTTAAGTACAAAAATATGTTAAATGACAGTAACAAAAAGAAAAACAGAAAATTATATATGTATGTTTGTGACGAGCTCAAATCTGTTTCTTTCTTTTTTACTTTTTTTAATTCTGTTCTGTACACACTGTTTATTTCTTACAATTATTTTGTGTATGTTATGACTTTTGCTCTTCAAATGTTCATTTAACAGTATTGTTTGTTTTGCTTACAAGTACTTTTGTTTACCATCTTTGAGCAGCATAATGAGTAAGTGGCAATGGAAAGTATTCTGTACCATCTAGTGAAAAAAAAAAAAAAAAAAAAAAAAGGTGAGAAGAGAGCAAAACAGAAGTTTCAACGCGTTTTTCTTTTATTTTACTGAATTAAAAAAATCACTAATTTAAACTAAAAATACAAGTAAATACCTATTATATGCAAGGACAAAATAATACATATAAGTCAATATAATATATGCACATATAGTGTGATGATATTTGTGTGCTAAGTCGAAGTTACCTAACCTCATTTCCATATACAATTCGATTATGCAGAACATTATTCAAGTTTGATAAAAACTGAGACTCTTCTACCCTATAAATATGGATTTCGCTATACAAACTACAAACGTATCAATATAAATAAAAGACCACGCAGAAATAAATATATATATATATATATATATATAGGGTTAGCCTAAAAGAAATGTTGTACTATGTATAAAATGTTATGTATTTTTTTGAGAAAATTACCTGTGGTACACACGTACATACTTGAAGTTTTGCGGCTGACAGTTTTTTTTTTTTTTGTTTGTTTGTTTCAGTGACGGGTGTGTGACGTAAGCGACCTTGCCCTCGAACTTGACCTTGACGTGGCTTGGAAGAATATAGCAAGTCAAGTTGAGAAGGCGTTCTGTGTTCTGGAATATGCCAAGGCAAATTCAGTTACTGTAGTGCAACGTCATTTTAGGACAAAGTATGGGAAACAACCACCCACACGGCAGTACATTTATGACTGGGTGCATAAATTTGAAGAAATAGGCTGTCTGTGTAAGAAATCCACGAGAAGACCTCCAGTGTTAAATGAAACAGCTGAGTGCGTTCGTGCGCCCGAGGAAATCAACGACACGCGCAGGAAAGGAACTTGATATCCCTCAAAAGACTGTCTGGAACATTCTACGCAAACGTCTCAAGTGAAAGTGACGTCGATTGCAATTACTGCAAAGTCTCAGTGAAAATGACAAACAGCAATGTTTAGAGTTTTGTGTGTTCATACAAAATCTTTGTGAAAAAAAAAGGTGACTTTCTTCAGCTGCTTACATTTGGGGACGAATCAACCTTTCACCCACATTAGTGGTGTCGTAAGCAATCATCACGTGCGTATATGGGGAAGTGAAAACTCTCACGAGATTGTGGAGCAGATTAGGGACTCCCCAAAGGTTAACGTCTTTTGTGCTGTATCGTCCAAAAAGGTGTACGGACCGTTCTTTTTACAAGAAGAAACCGTTACTGGAAGAACATACCTGGACATGTTGCAACTTTGGTTGATGTCACAATTTGAAGAAGATAGTGACAATTTCATATTTGTGCAGATGAAGCCCCACCACTCGATGTAAGGGGTTACCTTGGGTGGATTGGCCGTTCAACTGATGAGAACATGACTATGACTCAATGGCCACCACGAAGTCCAGACCTTACACCGTGTGATTACTTTCTGTGGGGTTTCATAAAAGATAAAGTGTATGTTCCCCCTCTCCCTCAGAATCTGACGCAACTGAAAGAACGAATCAGAGATGCTGTTGCATTGGTGGACAGTCAGACTTTGATGCGTGTTTGGGAAGAATTGGACTACAGACTAGATGTTTTCCGTGTAACCAAAGGATCACACATAGAATATATGTAGTTGTACCACAAAAACTTCCTGATGTACCTTACAACTTATGTAAGTTATGTCACCATGTCATTAAAACTCTTCATTTGGGGGACCACTAAAGTTGTCTATTTCTTTTAGGCTAATCCTGGATACACATTATTAAAGCACATCTAACTATCCGAAGTTACATTTCTATTACATACCTTTAGGAGCCTCTATAGCTGTGTACGTGGCACCTGCAGGTACATGGTATCCTTCCGTGAAAAGTTTAAAATGATGAATAAGTGCTTCCATCGAAGTCTGAAGAGAGAAAAAAATGAAAAATGAAATCTTTGAGTTTTACGTCCCACGATTATGCCGGTTAGGCTAAAGGAGACGGTGATTATGAGAAATGAATGAAATAGTGGAATGAAGAAAGTGGGAGGAAACGGGAGAACCCCAAGAGCACAGTGTTTGTCCACCACAAAGTCCACACGGCGCGAGCTGAAATCGAACCAGGGACCCCAAGCACCGGAGGTGAACGCTCAACCACTGTGCCCCCGCCTATGAAGAAAGGAGTAACAGTCAGTACGTCTAATGGAGATTTAATACACTGTACATTACCATACTATTTAATTGTCATTAAGATAATAGGATATAGGATTTTAACTGTTTCATTCTACTCTAACCACTGTCAGTTCATTCTTGCACTCTCCCAGCCATGATGACCTTAGTTATACGTGGGCCGTTTGGAAAGTAACCTCTGATTGGTTAAAAAAGAAATATCAAAGTAAATAAGAATTATATATATATATATATATATATATATATATATATATATATATATATATATATATATATATATATATATATATATATATATATATATATATATATATATGAAAACTACTGCTTTGCTCTATTTTTCAACATAGTTTCCATAAACATTCAATCACTTACCACATCTCTGTACTAGCTTAGAAATTTCATCAACATACAAATCTTCCTCCTGTGCCTTGAGCAAGCATGTGACCGCATCTTTCAGCTCCTCATCATGGAATTTTTATGGACCCACACCATTGACTGTTCTTTAGTTCGGACAGCTCCGAGATTGTGAAACGTCGATTTTCACGAACTTTTCCATCAATTTTCTGAACGAGTTCATCAATGACCACTGATGTCCTGCCACTCCTCTGTTCGTTATAAATATTTGTTCGTCCTATTTTAAATGAACGAACTCATTCACGAACAACTCCTTCACTCAAACACGGCACAAAATTCCCGATGAATAGCTGCTGCCGAATATTGTTCTGCCGTAAGAAAATGTATAACATCTCACACCTCACACTTGACGGGGTTTTCTATTGCAGCACACATTTTGAGACGCTACAAAAGTGGAACTAGTGATCAGACAACCTTCACTCTACCACGGCTGCATGCAGACTGATCTACACGTCTGTACAAAGATGGTAGCGCTGCCCCCAGTACTTCAAGCACAATGAACAATCGGAGGTTACTTTCCGAACGCGCCTGGTAATTAGCTTAAGATACAATAAGAAGGTTTAATTTGCATATCTTCAGTTCAGAAATTTATGACATGTACATTTGTTTTGGTATTTCTTACAGGATCTTAATCGTCTCCTTATGAAGGAGTGTATGTTTAGCTATTTTTGGGGCTAGGAATATTTCAACAGTAAACATGACATATTTCCATTTAAATATATCAAATTAAGTCGCCGTTATATCTACCAAAATTGTTCCTCGCTCAAACTGGAACAAAAGACTTTAAGCACAACAATAAAATCTTTTCTCAAAACTGACTGAAAACTTATGCACGACATAGGGTTACATTCTTACACTGCAAATATTGTTGAAAACATCTGCGAAGGAACTCAACATTGATTATTGGATCGTCGCATGATATTTGAAGAAACTAGTAAAGGTAAATAAATAAATAAATAAATGCCGCACGAAGTGACTGACTTTTTAAAAATCTGAATTTGGAGTTCTGTTCTACGCTGCTCCTACGCAACAAAAACTATACAGGGGGGTCCATTTTAATCTTTCCACGGAAATATCTCGAAAACGGTTGAACATAAATGAACCAAACAAAACATCAAATAGGAAATGCATGGGGCAAATTGAATGGTGATGTCGCGGTACCCCCAGAGCCACTCAAGGGGGCCCGGGGCCCAACTTTAAAATTTTAAATGGAAACATGGGGCGAGTGACACCTCGTTCGATAGATATTTAAAAACTAAAAAGCGATGTGGCAAAAGATTTTTCATATCGGTCACCGTTTTCAAAATGGCCGCCAAGGCATAGTGCCTGTATCAGATAAAACGTCCAGTACCACTATGAAAACGGTTGGAGATAAATGAACAGGATAAAACTTGTAGAGAAAATCACAGAGGGTATTTATCATATCACCCCTCGAGAATAATCCAACGGAGAAAAAGAATTATTAAAGCATAAGTGATATAATGCTAAAGAGGAAATGTAATTCTTAGAAAATTATCTTTCCGATCTCCCTCCGTAAGTGGGTGAAGCGAGAATGAATGGTAAAATCTGAAGTGAGAACCCCACTTTTACTTGCAATAAGTAAGGTTTGTCTGAAACACTTGCGTGTACAAGTGATTGGTACTGTAATGAACCAATATTGTGCAGACAACTTTTGAGCAAAACCAACGTTTGTAGACATTGTTCGACAAATTGGTTTTGCATTTCAGTTGATTCATTTTTGCACAAATCATTGCCTGCAATCAAAATGGAAGGTACCACTTCTTAACAAAGAATTTAACCTACTTTTTCTATTACCGACATCTATCTCTTATAAAAATACATTTCAGGTAATTTTGTTGTGTAGTTACAATTTGCAAAAAGTAAGGTTCTCATTTGCAATTTCACCGTTCCTTTCCGTCCCGCTTCACCCACTTACGTTGCAACGATAACTTTCTAGGAATTAGATTCCCTCCTTTGCATTATGGCACTTTTACTCTAATCATCCCCTCTGTTCAACATTTTCGAGCCGTGGAATGATAAATACCCTCTGTAATTTCCTATAAGAGTTTAATTCTGTTCATCCGTTATTATCTTCAATTGTTTTCATATTAGTGATACTGTACGTTTTATCTGATACAGGCACCATCATGTCTTGGGGGCCATTTTGAAAACGGTGACGCTTATGAACAATATTTTGCAACAACGCTGTTTAGTGTACGCAGATCTATCGAACGAGGTATCACTTGACCCATAATTTCGTTTAAAATTTCTAAGTTGGGCCTGGGCCCCCATGAAAGCTGGCCCTTGGGGGCACCGCGACAACATCATTCGATTTGCCCCATGGCTTTCCTATATGAGTTTTTGTTTGGTTCATTTATGTTCAACCGTTTTCATATTAGTGATACTGGACATTTATCTGATACAGGTAACACATCTTGGCAGCCATGTTGAATACGGTGACCGATATGAAAAATCTTTTGCGACACTGCTTTTTAGTTTTTAAAGATCTATCGAACGAGGTGTCACTCGCCCTATGTTTCCATTTAAAATTTTAAAGCTTGGCCCCGATACCCCTTGACGAGCGGTTCTGGGGGGCACTGCGATATCACCATTCGATTTGCCCCATGGTATTTCCTATTTGGACTTTTGTTCAGTTCATATACCGTATGTTCAATCGTTTTCGAGATATTTCCGTGGAAAGATTAAAATGGGTCACCCTGTATTTTTCTTTACCACATTGAGACATGTAATAAGAATTGTTTTTGTACGACAATCATCGACGTTCTATGAAATGACTGGATTGCATTTCCACTCCTAAAACCTCTCTGACGCCTACAGTTCACTTAGAAGTTCACGGTAACTGTGAGATTGTCCACATTCACAGTGATTCACGCAGTTTTCTCAATCCATGCAAACATCACGGCTGAGAAGTTCTGTCAGGAAGTTGCAAGAATGTACCAAAACTAAAGCGTTTATATAAGTTATTTGTCAATAGGAAATATCCAATCATGTTGCATAACAATGTGCACAAATGATCCTATAGACGTAGTATGGATTGCGATACGAAACTCTGTCTTACACCATGTTAGACAGATATCTCGCACACTGATTTCCTCTTCCATATTCCAAGGTAGGCATAAGCTTCCTTGGCACTTAGCCATACACAACCACAGCTTGTTGTTAGAAATAAGGCGAAACAGGTCACAAACTATATTACAGGTTTCAAATCATTGGTGATTCACTTTGCATGGTACCGGTATCATTCTATGCGCACTAAAGCCTTGTTGGCGGTGATCAGCCGCGGATATTGAGGTTAGGCAATTCGCCTTTAACTGTGATTATCGCAATAGGTGTTGAAGGTACCGATTGAGATACGCAGTTACTTCAGTCGCATTGGCTCTATGGTTCTCCGTCGTAATTCCCTTCAATGTTCGGTGATGTCTATTATTGAGGCTTCTCTTCTATGCTTTACTTCCGATGTTTTGCCAAGAGTTCTATAGACCGTCATCTTCTTGATAGTCTGATGCATTTAGATTTTAACTCGGAATTTTATAACAAGCTGAAATTTGGCACACCTATATAGATGTTCAGAACAACAACTCCCCTGAACAACGTACTCAAAGTCCCAAGAAATCCCATTTAGGGAAACCGAGATGTGATGTCATCAAGATCACCGCCGACAGAATTCCTCTCTCTAATTTTAAAACGCAGTATCTTTTCGATACTTCAAGATGGAAACTTTGATCTCGCTTCAATTCACAAACAACATTAAAAATTGTTATTTATAACGACCACATGTCATATACTACTACATCTTCAAATATGTCGCCTCATTTCGTGTTTTGAAATTTAAATGTGCACGACTTTGAAACAAATCTACGTACGGGAAAATATCCTAAAGTAATAATTATTTGCCTTTCGAAGAGCTTATCAACGAGCCCAAAATCACTGCTGTATCTCTAAAACTAACGCAGCTAGTCAATTTCATGTAGACCTAGTCGTGGCAGACTACTTTTACAAACAAGCGCGTCACAATGATAATAAACAAGATTTGTATGGCGAGTAACAGCTACACTCGATGCACTGAATGTTTCCCGTTACTAGATAGTTCTCCACCAGGTTGGCTGGATGGGACGGACATTGTCATCCAGAAACTTTCGGCCGACTGCTTTCCTGCAATACCCCTCATAGGCATGCAGAATCTCGTCTTTTGTAACTTTGGGCAGTGATGGATTTTGCTTCGCAGATATACAGGGCCATACAACCATTTACAATACCTACCCAGATCAGTACGCCATTACCACCATACCGATCTCTTACCACAATGTTAATGAGATGAAAGCGGGTTCCTTGTTCGCACCAGTTCAGTAAGCGATGGGAATCGCTCTGAGACCCATATCGCGATTCAGCTATAAACAGTACGTAGCTCCATTCATTGTGGGTTCACTGGCGGTGTTCTCAATACCACTGTAACGGGCTCTTTTGTACACTGGAATTAGTGGAGTACATGTTACTGGTTGTTAGACATGAAGACCACTGGCACCCTGTCTCGGTACACACTTTGACGCAACACCACCACTCCTGAGACACTAGCAAGCTTCGTTGACAGTTGTCTTGCACGCATGGCTTGGTTATGACGCGCAGTTCGAGTCAGATATCGGTCTTGCTGTGGAGTTATCACACATGAACGACCTACACAGGTCTACGACTAACATCCCCTGTGTCGATAAACTGTTTCCACTACCTCGATCGATACTTTGTGCCACATTGATGACTCGTGTTAATGCTGCCTGTGTGTCATCTCATTCCAAGTGCCTTAGGGAGTTCAAAAACAAAAGACTCACATTAATAGGATGTACAACCATCCCGAGAAGCTAGACATGCAGAAGGTAGTCGGTAGTACAGATGTTGAACGTCTGGGATATGATATCCTACGCTTGCTGTATATCTTCGCGTAGATGGGTGATAATTGCCGCCTAACACTAGCTGAGTCAGGAGAGCTGTCCCACCTGTGCTCGCTAGGGGTCAGAGCCGGATACAAGTAGATCAGGGTAAAATATGTACAACGAACAGAGTACACTGGGATGCCCTGGCAGTACCGTGAGGCATGTTATCCCGTTGAAAGATGGGGTCCTGTGAAGTTGTTTGTCGAAGTTTAGCGTCCGTTTTTCAGCATATGGCGTGGACTTACAGTTTAAGGTGGTATCCGAACCACCATAACGCGTTCAAATTTCCATATTCTACCGCAAATCGAACTTGGGACTCCATGCACCAATAGGGTATCCTTATTTTTCGATTTCCGAGTTTTTTGCGTCTCACTCCCTAAAATGGATCCATATCAGACCAAAGTAACCCACGACAAAGATTAGCTCAATTGAATAATATTAAATAGTGCCGCAAGCGACCTCAAATTTTCAATGCACTTACAGTATACAATATCACACAAAGCTATGTTGTAAGTTTGGAAAGACAATTGCAAGTTAATGAGCAGATATTATGAAGGTATTAACTATCACATGATTACAGATAAGCTGGAAAGAGCGTCAGAATATCTGTCTATCTGATGAAAAGCTATCCTAAAACGATGTCATGTCACCCCATTTTTATTAAAAATTTTGGTCTTGAATTCAAGATGGCCACCATGATGGCACAGTAGTAGATGCTGTTGTATCTCCATTATCCTTATCCAAGATAAGGTGTCACTCCCTCTAGGTGTTTCAAACTTACAAGGTATTTTTCCCTCATATTGTTGCGTTGCCATTTAATATTATTCAACTGAGCTAATATGGATTACTTTGGTCTGATATGGAACCATTTCAGGGGAGTGAGATTCAAACAACTCGGAAGTAGAAAATAAGGATCACCCTAGTGCACCAAAGGCATGCTGCGCCTTAGCCACTAGACCAGTACGGAGGATAAAGTCCGCAAAGTATCCACAGATAAGGCCAGAGGACATAGTTGACGACGTCAAGAATGTATGATACACTAGCCATACTCCTTTGACTGAAAGCCAGAAGCAAGCAAAATGTTTAGCTTATTATCCCCAAACCAGAATGCCAAATGAGGGTTCGTATGGTGAGTGCAAATATATGCAGTATTTTCCCGATCACACGCTGACAGCCGTCAATGTGCCTGAGACAGATACGACTATTACCGACTAATACAACCGTTCTCCATTTTCTTCGCGACTGCAGTCTTTTCCGATAGCACCAAAGAGCGAGCAGTTCGGCGATGAGCAAGCATTATGGATAATCTTCAAGAAAGGAACATCAAATCCACTTTCAACAGCCAATTGTTAAGTGCTCCTATCAGGGTTTGCCCAAGTGGGCCCAGCACCGGGTTTTTTCGGGTTGGACCCACCTGGGTTTTTGAGCTTTTTGTTAATATATTATTGATACAACCAAGGTGATCACATTGAAAGTGATTTTTATGAGATTTTGGACTTTCCTTGGGTGAATTGAATGCTTTCCCGTTAAGGTATACAATTCAATATAAGACCTTTATAAAGTTCTGAATGCACTGAATGAATAAAAAAACCTTACCTTAGCTTGAGATAATTAAGTAACAAATTAATTTATGGATTATGCTTATAGCTATTTGAAGGAAAAATGTGCAATTTTATATTTTAGAAAATACTTTCCGTGAATATTATGCTCGCCAACTCGGCGACGCCGAGGGACGTTGTCCCTCATACGTTTGACGCGTTTAAAGCCATAGATGCCGGTACTACCAGTAAACATGTAGCGCATTAGTAAAACTATTACTATTATTTCTTACCTTTGATGGTGACCCAAGTATTCTACAGTAAAATTTAGTTTTCCAACAATAACAGTTTAGTGCAGTTATTTGTAGGCACTCTTCAAATAAGCATTCTGTAGAATCAACACCAACAAAAGCGTAAAAATTCGTCAAATTTAAGAAACTCGATGCTCAGAGTTCCAAACTACGTACCGCTTACTATTTCAAGTGCTGAATTCGAACTTTCATACTAGTCGAAGTTTCGTTGTAAAGTAAAGGAAGCTGCATTTTCGAGGGAGGAGGAAAAAAAAGTCCCGAAAGAAGTTCTCGGGAAATTCCCCCAATTGAACGCGCAAAGCATCGGAACTGAATACTTCAACAATAAAACTATTTATTTTATGCTGGAAGATATTTAATTTCATTTAAGACATTCTGAAACATCTAATTATATATAAAACTACATGAGCTGACATAAATTATTGAGCACTTCCTGTAGGGTTGCAATGATTAAATTGGGAATGATGGTAGCTTTCCGTGACTAACCGACAGAAAAATTTTAATTTTTATTTTTTTTTTTTTTATTTTTTAATTTTTAGGGGGTCTAAAGAGGGGATGAAAAATTTCCCCATGTTATTTAAACGGACCTTTTTTGGACCTATGATCTCATGTTTTAGGTACTTAGAATTGGAATAAAAACTTGAAATTCCGTATGCTTGTACCAGGGGCGGATCCAGGAGGTGGGGGAGATCGGGGCAATCGCCCCCCCCCCCAGAAGAGAGGAAACTTTCTTATTTTATATATATAAATAAAACCCATCCCAAAGTTTGGAGCCCTTAAAAGTAGCAGTATGACAACCCACCGCCCCCCCCCAGAAGTCGGTCCTGGATCCGCCCCCGGCTTGTACGTTTTCTTAGCAGTATCTAAGTAAATCAGTAAAAAATTAAAAATCCAACTTTAGAGTGATTTTATAGGGAACTGAAAAATCTTTCCCATGTTATTTATATGGAACACCTTTTATACCCCCAAATTATTAAGCACTTCCTGTAGGTCTACAATGGTTAAATTTGACATCGTTGTAGCTTTTCGGAACAAACCCACAGGAAAATTGCCAAAAGTGAATATTTTTAATTTTGAGGAGGTCTAAAGATTGGATGAAGAATTTCCCCATGTTATTTAAATGGTCCTTTTTTTTTTAACTTATAATCTCATGTTTTAGGTACTTAGAATTGGAATAAAATCTTGAAATTCGGTATGCTTGTACGTTTTCGTAAGCGTTAACTAAGTGAAACACCAGAAATAAAAATTTACAACCGTAGAGTGGTTTTATGGGGAACTGAAAAATCTTTCACGTTATTTATATGGGACGTCTTCTATACGCCAAAATGTTTAGGCCCTTCCGGCATGATTAGAATGATGAAATTTGGCATGATTATAGCATTCCAGGACTAACCGACAGGAAAATAGCCAAAAGTGAATATTTTAAATATTTTTAGGGGTCTAAAGGGTGATGAAGAAATTCCCTTGTTATTTAAATAGCCGTTTTCTTGGGATACAATGTCTTATCTTTTAAATAGTTGAATTAGGAAAAGAAATGATGGAATTGTGGGTTCAAGAGATGCGAGGCCGTAGGCCGAGCAAAGACGGCGTATGGGGACGATGCCCCCGGGTGGGCAGATTCAGGAAAAATGAAGAGCAAGTTCACGAAATTCACTGTTGATGCAAAGGGTGATAGATAAGAAATGCGAGGCCGTAGGCCGAGCAAACTCGGGGGTCTGGGGGCAGAGCCCCCAGCTAGCCAAAAGCTAGTTTATTTTATAAAATATGAATTATATCTTTCTTAATGGTCTTAAATTAATTTTCTGGAAAGATCCCTCTTGCAACAAGTTCTCGGGAAATTCCCGTAATTGAACACACAAGGTATCAAAAGTGAACTTCCACAATAAAAACCATTTATTTTACGCTGTTAAATTAATATATTTGGTGTTCATATTTGGCAAACGTCACTGAGGCTTCTGGGATGATTCAATCTGCATTTGTTCGTTCGTCTGCTTGTACCACACATACTACAGGGAATAACTTCCGGTTTTTTAAGTGTAAATTTTCAGGGTAGAAGCACGAAACACATTAAATTTCCTGTATAGATTTTGGCGGCATACCAACGTAAAATTTCAAAATGGTGACAATTTATTTTTTTTTCCAAAATAGCGGGTATGCACTGTACAAAGCGCAATTTTCGGTCTTTTAAGTCGAAATTTTTAGAGTAGAAGCACGAGATACTCTAAATTAGCTATATATATTTTGGCGATGATCCAACGTAAAATTTCAAAATGGCGGCCATTTTTTCAAAACAGCAGTGAATAGAAAATTGTTCCAAGTTGTGACAATGATAATCTTGAAATATAAATCACATTTTAACACTTTAACCCCAAAGACATTGAAATATTTTAATAAAACCCAATTAAACCCGAAAAAACCCAATAAAACCCGAAAAAACCCATATGGGCCCAGGTGGCTTGAGCTTTTTTTTTTAAAAAAAAAACGGGTTTTTTCAAACCCTGGCTCCTATGCTCATTCTCATGGCACTTTACTGCACAATAGATTCCCTGGTGTCATTTTGGTATTGCGTCTTCGTGTCCGATTAACTCATCTAAAATGACCTTCAAAGTACTAGAGCGTAACCTCTACAGACTAAGATTAGCCAGCCCCCTACATATACATATAATGGTGCGCAGTTAGAGGTGTTTTAAATGCGTTTTCACTAGTATATACAAAGAGTATTCTGAACTTACCTTCATTTCTGCACGAGATGGTGGTGTTATTTTGGCATCATCCGTTTTTATTTCACCAGGTGGCATTTTGTTCAAACACTGTTCAATGATGCGTAGTGATTGACGCATTTCTTCGACACGACACAAATACCTAGTTCAACAGAATATACACCATGAGTATTCGAGTTATTTACATCCAATATATAGCTGATTTATACTTAAGTTGCATACTAAAAACGAATAGACCATTTACAGATTTATGTTCAAATTCACAAAAAATGTAAATGTGATGATTTCCAGAAGAGTTTTCCTCTACAAAATCCTTATTTAAATACCACTTTTCGTCTCTTTTTCAGTAATTCATTTTTTTCCAGCGAATTATTTAAAAAAAATAAATAAATAAACTGAAATCCGTCATAGAAATATTACGGTATGCCCTACCCATTACAGAAGACGGATGACAGATGCAAGTGAATGATCATTTCTGAAGAAAGTAGAAAGATTCTACTTCTTCATATTATTTTAGTCAACTTTTCCATACTTTCCTCCCCTTGAAAACCTTTTCGGAAATTAAGGTAATTATTTCTTTGAATAGAGATAGAGACGGATAGATGGCAAAAAAGTTTACCGCTTTTACGAATCTTGCAAGTAAAACTTCTACACAGATTGGACGCATTTGCCCTTTATCTTGAAGTTTTTATTGTCTACGTTGTGCATTATTTTTGATCCACAAATATTCGAAACTTAATCACAACTAGTTACTACATTTTAGGTATTACAATTTAAATATACATGTATCAAATTTGAATTTATAAATAAATTACAAAAACATTTATTCTGACAATATGTATTTTTATGTATAATAAAATTAATTTTCACTTGTGATCACCATGTCCGATATTTTAAACCAAATTTCTATCATCTAATAGGAAAAAAATAATTAAATGAAAATGTGACCATACTTATTACACTCGAATGTCACTGTAATTTATAGCTTTACATCAACTATATTGAATTCATGCAATGAAACGACTGATTCGTATTCCAGGCTTTCCAATGCTAATGAAAAAAATATAGGAAACCACGACGAATAAAATAGAGCTGGTTACGTGAAGCTGTGAAAAAGGAACATTTTGAAAGAACAAGGAATAAAGAAACTCATAAATATTTCTACCTATTGGAAAGAACATCTCAATTACCCAATAGGTAGAAATAACAAAAAAACATGGAAATTACACCAATTGTTATATGAACATATATTCTACTCTAAATATAACTAAATGGGTCTCGTTGCAAAATCTTATACGAGTTTTTTAGTGTTTTCGTACGTAGCTCACCAGTAGGTATGGTTTGACTATGTGTAACATATTCTACAACTAAGTTAGTGTAGTTAGTGTGCAAAAAGTATTGATACACCTAAATAAATTATTTATAAGTCTTTACAATCACTACTCCATAGAACTTTTTAATGAATATGACGAAACTATAGTTTATTTTTTGTTCCATTTTGTAGGTGTATGGATACTTTTTGCGCTAACTGAATATTGTTTGGTGAAATTATCTTTAGATAAGCAGCAGCAAAGGACGAAACACAGAAGAGTCTCCCATTCAATTACACTTACTGTGGAGACAAAAGGCGTGCCAATCAACCACAGCTTATCTCCTTATGTTACTTTCACAAGTGGAAGTAGCAATGCCACAAAAATATAGGAGGTTTTCGTTAAAATGTAGGAAATGTAGTTTATAGGAGGATACGCAAATATATAGGAAAAATAGGAAATATAGGAGCATTGGAAAGCCTGGTATTTCCTGATGCAAAACACAATCACGAACAAAATTTCGTCTTCTGTTAAAAGTGCTTTTCACTCTGCCTCGTAGTCACCTATATTGAGTTTGGCAAATGAATGGAATGTATGTGTTTCCTGAACCCTACATACCGATTTCGTGTCTTTATCTCCGGTGGCTTTCGTTTTAAGTCCATTTCTTCTCACTTCTTTGGAGTAGCTGAATATGAATAATTTTCAAAAATGAGTTATCATTATCTACTACAAATGATGACCAATCAGTTCATCATGATCAGCAAAATAACATTTTTTTGTGACAATGTAACCCATCATGTAATTTTTATTTATCTATTTGGGTTTCAACATTTCTTTCAGCTCCGCCTATAACGTTTACTCCATAGGATGGTGATCCAGATAGAGCAAGCATTATATTTGATAGTCGTAAATAGGACGTTTGCTCGAGCGTTGACGATGAAACAAGTTATCCGAAGAAAGCTCCTTTCAACGCCAACTACACATAAGCAAAAATTCTATGTACAACTTTTAGAGACTACGTACATCTGCATCATATTTCCGAAAATTAACAAATTACACGAATAATAAGTAAAAAAGTAAATTTTGCACCATGTACTCAAATAGACAGTCACGAGGCATAGGAGATGACATGCACAATCGCAGAAAATACTCGTCAATCGATTCGGAAATTTTAATTATATTGATACTTACATAGCTTTAAACTAGGAGATAACAATTAAGATAATAATATATATATAGATGTTTCTTATATTGTGAGAAATAATTCGATTCGACTAAGTACAGAACATGATTACACAGTGTCTTGTTGCAGCAGGGTAGGAGAAGCTGTTACACATTCGTCTCTTCGGCGCCAAGTAGTTGCCTCCCGCTAAATCTCTTCGGCTCTCGCTGTACGCGTGGGTTTCACGCGTTGAGTGACGTAAGAGCGGACAGAGCTGTGATTGGCTGAAGAAGTGCTGATCAAGGTCACACCGCCCACATGCATCCGCTGAGTGAGAGAACACACACATAGTAACATCGTCTGCTAAGATGTGCTAGTCCTTTTAAATTAAAAAGAGAATTAAACTGCTTGAACTGCACATTGCCAAAATGATGAATAAATGAGTTTATGACAAATGGCACCCGAACAGCTGATAGGTAAAGTTCTGGTGAGATACGTTTATCCTAAGAACCCTGGCAACACTTATAGTTTGTGTCCGCGTATGACGAGGACACACTGTAAGTTTTTGAAGCACTCTTCACTTGGGTCATAGTTCACATTAACGCTTGGTTAACACTGCACTCACTAAAATAAAATGTTTATTCAGTCCATAAATATGTAATATATCAATAAATGCATAGAAATATATTTATTATAGTCCTATTAGTTCAAATGTAAATTCACTCAATACTTAAAGAAATTGGATATTTAACACATACACTAAAATATTGCAAATAATGTGAATAAAATGAGAAAACACTTCAAACAATGAATTAATTTCAACTTTTAGAAACACTTTCACCTTTGCAATTAATTGAACATAAAAAGAAAAATGAATATTGAAATAAATATAGATATATTTTCCAGTTCGAATAACAACACTTTACTGTTCATTTATAACACACTGTTTATACTTTTACTATCTGCACACGTCACACTGTCCATGTTGTCCACTATTCACAATCTACACCATGTTCCAGAACAATGTCCAGTCCATAGGCCAGCCTCTTCGTTCATTCTCTTCCCATTGAATGAACACTCGGCGATTAAATCTTCTGCTCCTATCCTCTTCCCATTGGATAGGGCTAGGTCCATCGGTGGAAGTTCTAGAAGGTCTCTGCATGCTATAGTCCTTTTATAACACTGGACTATTTTCCAAAATTCGGCGCCAATATGAAGATGCATGGAATACTGTAACTTATTGCGTATAAACTTATTAATGTATAATTTGCATCTTCCGTTCTACTTTTTTTTTTTTGTTTTTTTTTTTTTTAAACTTAAAATGTGCTGCACTTGTTTCCGCTGCATTCGTATTAAGTGGAGGTGAATAGAATGTGTGTTCTTCTTATTGTTTGGACCTACGTGTGTTCTTCCTTGTGTTGTATTCTTCGTGTATGGATATCAAGTGTATGTTTCTACGTGTTACATGTAATTACTATAATAAGGTTAAAATAACATAATTATGGTTAAAAGGAAGTTGACTTGGGATGGGTTAACAAAAAGAAATGTAAGTATTTCTTCTTTCATTCTTTTTTTTCTTTTTTCTTTTTTTTTTTTTTTCAAATCACTTCACGAGCATAAACCACGACAAGCACGTCCCAATCCTCAACGCCTTCGTGCAACTTCATCAAATAAGTACATGGTACATAATAAATTAATATTGAAATATACCTATATAGGACATGATGCTGAATAAATAAATAAATAAATAAATAAATATATATATATATATATATATATATATATATATATATATATATATAATAAGCCTATAGATATAACCTTAATGATGACTGTTACATGAATACTATAATGAAGAGAGAAATAAACCAATATAAGCTCGAATGATGGAGAATTATATTGAGGCAATGTCAGATGTCTACAGATGCCAACCTGTATCCATCTTAGGGATGGTCTGACGACTAAATGAAGAAGAGCCAACCCACAAAAACCATATAAACCTACCCACTGTAAGTACGACCACGAAGACACACAGAGATGTGGTTACAAACAAGTTATACTAAGGAAACCCCATAGAGTTTTATAGAAGACAAAAAGAAAACGATGCACATGAAATTCATGGCGAAATGTGGTCGTAGGTCTTAAGGTAAAACTTCAATGTTGTTCCAATAACAACAAAAGGAATACTCTAATAAACGTGTATATTACTCTATTGTCTCCTAACATATCTCTAAATTCAAACTGACTTCTTCGAAGTGCTAATGGTAATATTTCTCTAATAAACTCAACAACTTTCGCTCATCTAAATAACCATGTCGTATATACCACAAGACATTTTCGTCAACGAAACTAGAATGTACTCTCACTTCTCGATCTTCATTATTGATGGTACACAATTGATCTTCTTTACTTTCCTCTTCTTCTTCGTTCATGTAATCTCCGTTGGCTTCCTTTTCGGCTCTCTCTAAAATGTCACTGAACTGCTCTTCATCCACATGCTTCTTCAGAATTTCTAGCCACTTTTTCCTAGTAGCTGGTGTTGGTCTCCACAGCTTCATTCTAGAAACATTCTGAAATCCGATATATTTGCCACTTTGCGGATCCAATACTTCAAACACATTTTCACCAACTTGTTTCCACAGTAAGTAAGGTCCACGGTACACTTCACACAGTTTGGCTATACGTTTGTCTACCAAGCTACTAATATTATACTGACGTAAGAAAACTAAGTCACCTTCACACAAAGTTCTTCGAGCTCTCTGATGAACGTTCAACTTTTCGTTTCGTTGCTGAATGATTTTCTTTCGCCGTAAGTCAGCCATTATTAATTTTCCATTCCAATCTATACCTTATTGCTCATCAACTGTTTCGTTGTTTTTCACAATTCCAAAATGTGACAGTGTAAATTCTTCTGGCTTGATGTTAAGATGTAATTCTGCAGGCGCTATTCCCAAACTGGCACTAATCGTATAGTTCAACAACAAACAAGCTTGCACAATATATTCTGGCCATGAGGAATGAGAATCGCGGCACAACACACGCAAAATTCTCTCTAAATCAGCATGGAATCTTTCGATAATATTTCCTTGTGCGTGATAAGGCGTAGTATAATGTATTTTGATGTTATATGCTTCCATAGCTTGTACGAATTCCCTGCCAATAAACTGTGGTCCATTATCTACTAAGATATTCATGAAAATACCAAGGTGAAGCATGTATGACTCAGTAAGACATTTTGCTACACTTGCACTTGTTGCACGACGAAGTGGATATGCTACTAAATAACGTGAGTATACATCACACACTGTTAACAGGTAAGTTTCGCCATATTTACCTCGAGGTAGAGGACCAACTAAATCTGCTGAGACCAAATAACGTATGTTTTCCGCTGGCACTGATTGCATTAAACACTTCACTGGGTGATGGTCTACCTTCGTTCTCATGCAGACCTCACAATCAAGAATGTACGATTTAATGTCACTACGCATGGTTTTCCAATAAAAGATACGGGAAATAATATTAAACACTTTCATAAATCCAAAATGACCGTAATGATCATGGTAGCCAATTAAAATATTTTTCACTAAACATGGAGGTACACACAATTTTAATCTGTCTGGGAAGTGAAAATCTCTCACCATCAGAATACCATTTTCCAAAGTGTAATTTTGTTTCCAATTTCGAGCACTACTACGAAAAGAATTCTTATTTGCACTGCTTTCACTTTCGCTTATATTACCTTGTAAGTAACTAATAATAGGACGGTACTCGTCACATTCCCATTGTAATTTCGCAATTGTAGACGGATCTAAATCGAACACTTCTGATTGAACAGCCTGTATAGGATTCACATTCACCATTAGATCTTCCTGTGTTGGTAACATACGAGATAAACAATCACTTAGTGTGTTAGTCTTGCCTTTGATGAATTCTATTTCATAATCGTAAGATTGAAGTTCTAAAGACCACCTCATAAGTCTTGCATTCCAATTACGCATACGTTTTAACTGCACTAAGCCTTTATGATCTGTTTGTATGTATATTTTCGCTCCTTTAAGCCAAACATGCCACTTACGAATACACCACACAAATGCGAGACACTCAAGCTCAATTATGGCATAGTTCTGTTCGTGTTTATTAAGAGTACGGCTTGCATATTCTAATACACACTTCTCACCGTCAATAATTTGATAACACACACAAGCCAACCAGAGTTTGCTCGCGTCACTTTCGAGATAAAACGGCTTATCGAACTGTGGATGGTGTAACTTCACATCTTTTACTAATTCAGCCTTTAATGATTCAAATGCCTTTTGGTGTTCTTCTTCCCACTTCCATTTCTTTTCCTTCCCTAAAAGTTCATAAATGGGTTTAGCGATAACAGCATGACCTTTGATTGTTCGCGAATGCCACTGAACAGCACCAAGAAATGAGCGTAACATTTTTTAAATTTTTGGGCACTGGTAACTTCTCGATTGCTTCAGCTGATTTCGGATCCTTTCGTATGCCTTCTGAAGATACGTAATAGCCTAAATAGTTAATTTCACTTACACCAAAAATGCACTTCGATAAATTTAGCGTCATGTTCGCATCACTTAACAAACTAAGCACTTCATCTAACTGCTGTAAGAATTCTGGTACGCTTGTACAACCAAGAGCTACATCGTCCATATACCTGATTAATTTCTCTTGTAGCGGTAAAGGGAACACTTTATTCAAGCACAATTGCAGTACAGACGATCCATTTTTCACACCGAACACCATGCGTGTGTACTCATATAACGTTCCTTCAAACAAGAAGGCTAAGTATGGCATAGAATCTTCTGTAATTCCACATTGTTGATACGAACTAGTAAAATCAAGAGTACCTAGCACACGTTTTCCACTAAATTTAGCAAAGAGGTCGGACAACTTTTCTACACGCAGAGCTGGATTCTTAATGTGCACATTCAATGCTCTACAATCTGTTACTATTCTTAATGCTCCACTCTTTTTCAATACTACGTGCAACGGCAATAGATGACATGAAGAACTAGGTCTAATTACACCCCACTTTAACAATTTTCGGATCTCTTCACGCACTCCTTCCTTATATTTGTGCGGGATATCGTAAGGACGAGCAACGATGGGTTCATTTGTATCCACTTCTAATCGGTACTGAAATTTATTGCACAGGCCAGGAAAACGGGCGAACACTCTTCTCTGTTTCATTAACAACTGAAATAATTCTTTCTAGTTTTCACTAAACAGCGTAGCGCGTGTAACTGCATCCCTTATTTCATCTACTGTGAAATATAGATCCGGTGGGAAGTCCTCCACTAAGTCACTAGCTTCATTTTTCTCTAAAGGCTCGGCGCACCCACTGCGGAACACATTCACCATTCTCGCATAAAACTCATTAAGGTCCCTTATCTCGGACAACACAACAATAGGGGCTACCTGGCACTTAACTTTACTTACATTAGCTACAATGACATTTCCACTATTTCTCTGTATTAAAGGCACTTCACCACTAATTCCTTGAAATTCAACACGCAAGTTACTTCGCTTAAATTCGGTGACACTGTTTAATTTCTCGAGAAAGTTTGCACCGAGTATTACGTCTTCGTGCAGTTCTGGTAACACAAGAAACTCAACTGGCACTTCCACGTTTTCAATTCGTACCGGTAAAATAACCCTTCCTTTCACGTTCTTTTTCTTTCTCCCTAGAAAATCGCACAAAACGATATGCTCTCCTTTCTGCAAATGCACATTTGCTACACACTTTGTTACTTCTCGAAAAATATTGTACCGTAATAGGCACAGTTCTGATCCACTATCTAACAGACAGATTTTGGGTTGATCGTTTAACAAAATTTTTACTCTCATTGTATTATGACCTAATTCGCATTTGACCACTTCTTCTTCATTATCATTATTTATATCATCATCTGCTTGTAAATCTTCCTCGTTGCACATATGTGGAAAAGTAATCCGGTTTACACTACTGAAATCCCTCCCCTTTGCAGCGACCAAGTGGGAGGGCGCTACTAGTTTAAAGGCACAGAACTTTGCGGGTAAAAACCACTTTGTTGGTTAGTGAACTGTCTTTGTTGACTATTCCCACTGTTCACATTAGGACCTCTATTAAACGTAGGAAACCAATTATTATTTTGATTCGGACTACCTTGAGAAGTCGACGCACTACCTTGGTTTTCATTTGCCCTTGCACCTTGCGTTTCATTTCGATTTTCATTTGCACTCGTGTTTTGTCGGCCATTACCTTGCGACTGATTACCACCGTTCGAATTATTATTATTTCTGTTAAAATTACCTCGCCGTCTACATCTATGAAATTTCTTTTTCCATCCTTGTTTGAAATTCGAGCGCGCACTATTATCACTGTTCACTTCGCTACCGTGTTCCACTTTCACATTATTCACGCTAACACCGGTACCACCTTGCTGTTTCTGTTTATTACGCTGATTGTCGTACATATTAGTAATTCCTGACAATCCTTCGATGGACTGCACACTCGCAAGGAACTGATTTATATTATCAGGCATAGAACCCATCATAGCTAATTGGTATCGCTTGGGCAAAAGAGTGATGATGTGTGACAACGTAATGGTTGGATTTTCGTATTCTTCCAGAGCTTGAATTTGACTAAAACGTTCTGTTACAAAATCAACAACACTACTATAACGTTTTGGGTCAAACGGAATAGAACGCAAGTTACGCAGACGCGTAGCTTTCACTAAGGGACTCTCAAATGCATTCTGAAACTCTATTACAAATTCTTGAAAAGTTTGACACTTCTTACCGTGTAAATCGTACCACTTAAGTGCACTGTCCTTAAGAATCAACGGCATGATCGTCAAATATTCGCTTTGAGGCACTCCGGCGAACGACATTTCTCTACCGAAATTTTCTAAAAATGCACTTGCACTTTCCTTCATCATATCACCTGAAAATGTAGAGAGTTGCTTAATGTCTGCTAATCGCAATGAACAACGCCTTGCATTCACTTCACTATTTCTTGCACGCTTAATACGCGGACTTTCTCTTTCGGTTTTGATTCTTGACACGGTTCTCTTTATTACGTCACTTTCCACCTCTGTATCGGACGCCGTTTGAGACTCACAGCTCGATTTTCTCTCACGCTTCACACTGTGCACGGAACCTGTGTTTCTTTGTGACATATTACTTCCAGTATCATGGTGCTCATTTGCTAATTCTATACGCTGCACACGCTCTGATAATCGTTCCACATCTTGCTTAGTTTGTTCACTTAATTCACTGGCGCGGAGACACGTTTCAAAACACTGCTGGTTAAATTTACTCTGTTCGTGGCACACTTGAATACACTCTTGCACTGCTATACCGTATTCACTATGTTTAGTCTCGCACTTCTGAATTCTGCTTTCACGGTACTTGTCGAGACTTTCGACCAAACGCAACCTTTTTTCATAATCATCCACTCTATTGTGACATTCATTTAATTGACGTTGTTGGTCGTTTACTTGGCGCGTATTTTCTTCAACTGTGCCTCGAATATCATGCACGGCCCCTGCTAATTCACGCACACTTCTACGTATGTTTTCACTCGTATTAAAACACTTTAATTCCACTGCTTCAATTCGTTCTATCAATTCATGCCGCACTGCACAAATACACTTATTCACATTGTTAATTTCACCTGACAAATCATCTTTACATTGGGATATGTTTTCACGACACTCGCTACGTAATTCCTTGATATCGTCTTGCATTTTCTGTTGGTTTACATTTATCGCCTCGACGCTTTCACTCACACGCTTTTGATTATCACTCAATTCATTTTGGCTTTCATTCAACTTATTCTGATTTTCTTTAATTTCGGTAATTGATGCACTCAGTTCTCTTTGCATTGCGAGGAGAACTGTTCTAAGATCACCCTCAGCCATGATGTTGCAAATATAACAAACTCGCTAACACAAATAATTGACTAATTTCTGCAAAAATCTAAGAATGCAAATAATAAAAATATTCTAATTTAGACAGGATTTAGGCTTCAACATGCAAGGATGAATGCACTGGACAAGGATACAATGACACGAATTTCATGTACTTATTGACTCTCTGAGATGGCGGCAAAAATTACGCAGCAAGTTTTGAACATCAAGAATACCTAGGCCTATGTTCGTAGACACACAAAACTGAACATTTATACAAAAAGAAAGGTTTCTGCTTCGACACATTTATCCCGGCATCATTTTATAACGTTTACTCCATAGGATGGTGATCCAGATAGAGCAAGCATTATATTTGATAGTCGTAAATAGGACATTTGCTCGAGCGTTGACGATGAAACAAGTTATCCGAAGAAAGCTCCTTTCAACGCCAACTACACATAAGCAAAAATTCTATGTACAACTTTTAGAGACTACGTACATCTGCATCATATTTCCGAAAATTAACAAATTACACGAATAATAAGTAAAAAAGTAAATTTTGCACCATGTACTCAAATAGACAGTCACGAGGCATAGGAGATGACATGCACAATCGCAGAAAATACTCGTCAATCGATTCGGAAATTTTAATTATATTGATACTTACATAGCTTTAAACTAGGAGATAACAATTAAGATAATAATATATATATAGATGTTTCTTATATTGTGAGAAATAATTCGATTCGACTAAGTACAGAACATGATTACACAGTGTCTTGTTGCAGCAGGGTAGGAGAAGCTGTTACACATTCGTCTCTTCGGCGCCAAGTAGTTGCCTCCCGCTAAATCTCTTCGGCTCTCGCTGTACGCGTGGGTTTCACGCGTTGAGTGACGTAAGAGCGGACAGAGCTGTGATTGGCTGAAGAAGTGCTGATCAAGGTCACACCGCCCACATGCATCCGCTGAGTGAGAGAACACACACATAGTAACATCGTCTGCTAAGATGTGCTAGTCCTTTTAAATTAAAAAGAGAATTAAACTGCTTGAACTGCACATTGCCAAAATGATGAATAAATGAGTTTATGACACGCCGATATATTAAACCACACGCAATTTAATGTCACATCTGCATTATATGTTCCGACTGAAGATCGAAACAGGAACCACAAGCGTGTCCAGTTTGTCTTCTAAATATGATGCTTATTTTCACAATATGTTCAATATATAATAGTGGGGAACAGGCTCCTACCGGGAATCACACCTGGGACTATACTACCAATTAGGCTTCCTTAACATATGGTAAATTTAAAAATAATGTTCACTATACTCAAGAAAATCACACTAAGTATCAGAACATTGCTTCTATCAAGCACACGGGTATGCACCATTTGAACAGACTGTACACTCACATGCAAACGATTCCAATCCTCGTCTGCGTTTTGAAAGTATCCAATTACGTACGTAAGAGAGAATAATAGAGATACGATAGATATAAAGGGAAAAGTCACTTCCAATATAAATACAAGCTGGAAAAAGTAGCAACTATTTAATCATGCTTATAAAATTATGTATAAAAATGTCTGTTCATTATAGAAGCTTCGTATGCAGAGGAGGGAGTACTTCTGAACACTGTGAAGTACATAAGTAAACTTACCTGTCGTAGCAGTCTCCCTTCTTTCCAATAGGAACGTCAAATTCTAATTCATCGTAAGCATCATATGGTTGCGATTTCCTCAAATCCCACTTAATTCCAGATCCTCTTAGCATCACTCCGCTAAAAATAAAGATGCCAAATAGTCAGGATGAATTTTCTATTAATGCGTTTGTAATAAACCAATACTAAAGAAACTTTGTACAGCATGTCTCACAATCAAGAAACAAATTATATCCACGCCCTAACATTGTTTCTCCTCTTTTAGAAAACATAATTTGCTTCAACTGTAACTGACGAACAAATTATACATTCTACAGATGAAAGAACAATTCACTTTTAATTACGAAAAGTGGAGATTGGCAAAACGTGGCACGTCTTCTGTAGACTGAGAACTCTATGATAAATTACACACTTATACCATTAAGAATTGTGTTACAAGAATATACAGCGAGAAAAATATGATGGACTGGACCGAAAATAAAACCTTGGTCTCAAGCTTATCGTACCGATAAGGTAAACACTACGCTATTTAGTCCGCTCCCTGAACAATCATACATTCTATCATTCTTGATGTCAGTGCTCAACTACTCAGACCTCATGAACTTACCACAACTCCTGTTATGCTTGGACAACCAAGTGTCTACATTACAGAACGTCTATTACGGTTCAATAATAGGGAAATTTAGGAATTAGATTTCTGGGCTTTCGGCATCTATGGCCATGTTAGCCAGTCACGTACGAAGGATGATGTCCCTCGGCGATCGCATTATCCGAGGGAAGGAAAGGGAAAAAAATAAATAAAAGATTGAGGAAGGAAAGAAGCGGCCTGGGACCTATAAGTTAGGTACCATCCCAGCATTTGCCTGGTGTGAATGAGGAAAACCCAGGAAAACCTCACTCAGGATGACTGGCCTGAAAAAGCCTTTACACTTTTTCGAACGAGTGTCCCTACTGGGACTCGAACCCGCGGTTGAATTATATTCTACATTGATAAATGGAGAAAATAACTAGTTTTGTATCACATCAAATAATCTACACGAATGAATTCAATAATATATATAATTCACTAGTGAATTTTCCCTTTAAATAAGTACACGAAGATCGTTCTGTCCGTGGCAGGTGGATAATAAAAATCAATAAAATGGAAATGTAATTGTGTTTTGGTGAAAGATTCATTAATATGTCTGTTTCAACAAAGAGTATATGTATACTGTTAGAGCATAAATTCATTCATTTCTAGTTGTAAGGAATGAACTAAAATATTTGTATTTTACTTGGATATTGCTCACATTGACTTTATTTTATACAGACTAACGGGTAATTTCAAAACATTGTACTTACATTTTATATTAGAAATCTACAATATTCACTCTTGCTTCAAATATTGATTTTCTCTGACTAACAAACTAGGACTGAAAATGACTATTATACCATACTTTTTCAGCATACCTGAAACCATAATTCAAAGCATCTTCAGCAGATACAACGCCTATGTCAATTGTTCTTTGTCTCCATATCCTGTTGTTTGTTAACACATCTTCTACTTCATCTAACCGCTCAGCAAATTTACTGGTAAATTCATAAATATCATCCAGCAGACCTAGAGGCAAATCCTGTCGA
Organism: Thermobia domestica; assembly: GCF_964235325.1. Taxonomy (NCBI): domain Eukaryota; kingdom Metazoa; phylum Arthropoda; class Insecta; order Zygentoma; family Lepismatidae; genus Thermobia; species Thermobia domestica. The sequence continues at coordinate 88,090,550 of NC_137463.1, forward strand.
AAGTAAATGTATTATGTAGCTCATAGTTAATTACATTACAAATGCAAGCATAAACGCTTCAAATTTAAATTATCAACTTCTTGATGTTTAAAAACCTGAGTCCCACCTGTGTTTTGGAACTTCCATAAAACGACCTTATCAAATAAAATCTGTATTTAAAAAGTTTCAGCTCAGTAATATGTAGAATATTTTGATTCAAAAGTTATTCAATACTACACTAATTTTAAAAGAATATATATATATATATATTACATGAATAGCGCAATTGCTGCCTTTTTTATTTCAACTACTGTTAACTTAATCGCGTTAATTACTCTTTATCACGCTATCAAACTATTGTGAAGTAGCTGTGTATTAGATGTGAAGTGACCATGTGCTAATTGTATAAACTCAACTTAATTCGCCAAATTCAATTATTTTATTAAATTACGTTTATCCACGGCAGTATCATGAACTTTAAAATCCAACGGAACAAAACTTTTATTAATGTTGTATATTGCCAGACAGTTTGTATAAGTATTATTTGTTAATTGTTACTTTTGAAATTGTCAATAAACCTGACTAGTTTCCTTCTTGCTTTTCCGCGTTCCTATCCGCCTAGTTCACTGAACGTCAGACTTATCGGTTTTCGATTAAGCAAAACCACGGAGGACACATCGACAAGGGGTATTCGCCACAAGGTTTAGAAAGGTGCAGGATCGTCGTGAGAGGCACGTCGCTCCATTGGAGGACAACCAACTCCATGTCTTGGAAGTACCATTCTGTTGGTTCATCGCCGCAGATTCAATTGAGTCCAACATCTGATTAGTGGAATGAAGGTGTAGGTGAACACCATTGGAGATACATCAAGACGAGAGAACTCGACGCCCCTGGCAGTCCAGCAGGATTAAAATCCAGTTGTTGGCTGACTCCAGTACATCCAGGTTCCCCCAGGGAAAACAATTCATCATCCAGATGACCAGGACGACACCGGTCTAATCGGATTTGTTAGGCTAGTGCTCAGCCTTTATCTTTTAGTCACAACCTATTTCTTTCTCTCTCTCTCACTTTTTCCCCCAACTAGTCATTTTTAAAATTAAAACATTTGAATTTTATTTAAATTCAAACATAACTCTTACAGTTAAGTACCGTGTTGTACATCAGTTTCACCCCAATTGTTACATTCATTAAATGAATATTTTAGAGATTATTCTCAGCTACGACTGATGGCACAGCACCGGCACACTATGCCATGCAGAAGTGTCGGAAGGCTTATACAAGGGCTGGATAAAAATTAATTGCAACATTGTTATAATTCGGTTTTATGCACAGAATAATTTTACTTATACTTTTCCAATGTAATGTCCTCCCATCTCTATTACCTGCCACACGCATGGAAAGATCAGTGCGTCAATCTTAGTGAATGTTTCGCAGGGACCGCCATACGACACGGATGATTGCTTCTTTTGTGTCGTAGTGCTTCCCGCGAAGCAGTTCCTTCATTTTAGCAAAAAGGTCGTCACGTCGTCCCTGAAAACGTTACCTTACACTGAGCCCCGTGCCACTTCAATCTTCAACCACGCATATTGTCCGTCTTTCCGAAACATATTGTTATGGCGTTTCCACCTTCCTCCTCTATTTAATGGCACAGTTGTTTTTGACTGAACAACACACAGTCGTTATCACTCGCCACATTCCCTTATCAGCTACGGAACTCTTGTTGTATTGAGACATAGTCCTCTGAATTGAGAACAGTGTTGCCACTACTTTTCATCCAACTTATGTATGTCCATCTGCGCGTCTTTGTGTCCGTTGACAGATATCAAAGCAAAAACAATACGAGATATAGCGGTTTTTTGCAACCGATTCGGCGTCCCAAGAATAGGTTAAATCTTCCCCGTTAACCCTCTATTTAAACCGAAAGTACTTCAATTAACCATTTCCCGTTTCAATATATCGCAATTGAACTAAAAATAATAATAGATAGCGAGAAGTGGTATTTTGCAAACGATTTAGCGTCCAAAGACAACGTATCATGACTATTCGCAACAATGGACCGAAACTGGAAGTGGTTTAAATTTACTATTATTTGTAGATTCAATAACAATTTCCATAGGGAAAAAGCGGTAAACGATATCGAGAACCTGATTTTGGTCATCAATTCAGTGCCTGAAGAGTAGGTACTATCTCCTCCATTAACCCTCCATTTAGATCAGAAGTGTTCAAATTAACAATTTTCCGTCTTAATCTTTATCGCCATAGAATGAAAACAATAACATAGCGAGAACTGGTTTTCTACAAACGATTCAGCGTTTCAAGACAGCACATAATGACTATCCGCAACACACTAGTGAAACCTAAAGTGATTCAAATTTACTATTACTTCTGATTTCACTACTGATTTCCATATAGAAAAATGGTAAAAGATTTCTATTGATTTTTTTAGACCATCAATTCAGCATCTGAAACGTAGGTTCCATCTTCTCCGTTAAACCTCTATTCAAACTGGAAGTGGTTCAAATTAATCTTTTCCGATTTCAATGTTTGTTGCTACAGAACGAAAATGGTACGAGGCAGTGAGAAGTGGTATTTTGCAATCAATTCAGCGTCTCAAGAGAACATACCATTACCATCCATAATACTCTACCTAAAACAGAAATGATTGAAATTTACTAGAACTTCCAGTTTCAATACTGATTTCCGTAGAACAAAAACGTAACAAGACTGACTTAAAAACAATGCTGTGCAAGTCTTATACAGTGGCTACATCCGTCCGCACTCTGTCTGTCAACAGGTATCAGAGCAAAAGCGGTAAGAGATATCGAGAAACGGTTTCCTGCAATCGGTTCAGCATTTCAACAATAGGTTCCATCTTCTAAATTAACGCTGTATTCTAACCGGTAGTTGTAGAAATCAACCATTTCCAGTTTCAATGTTTATCACCATAGAGCAAAAATGGTAGACGCTACCGAGATGCGGATTTTTGCAATCGATTTACCATTTTAAGAATACGTTCCACCTCCTCCGTTAACACTAAACGGGAAATGGTTGAAATTAAACATTTTCGGTTTCAACATTTTTCACCGTATAACGAAGATTGCAACAGATAGCGAGAGGCACTTTCTTGCAAACGGTTCAGGGTCTCAAGGCAACATATCATGACTAACTGCATCACTAACGAAACCGGAAATGGTTAGAATTTACTACTGCTTCCGGTTGCCATGATTTCCATACTGCAAGAACGGTAAAAGATATTGAGAAGCTGTTTTTTGCAAACGATTCAGCATCCTAAGAGTAAACAGAAAATAGCATCTCCTTTACTCCATCTATCTTATTTCTTCTTAATTGATGTATGCTGATCTTTGTGAATTACTAACAGTATTAATATGGCTTAAAAAATCAAAGGATTTGAAAATACCATATTTACATCGTAAATGTTTACATTAAGTTACCTATGTTTTCTTCCGCTAGCTGCAATATTGCCTTACTTTAATTAGTAAATTAGTAAAGAAGCAGAGTTAGTTACTAGCAGTTCTACTTGTGGAAATTTCGATGTGTAATTATATTTGCGTGAATTTTGTTAATTGGAGTATGAATTATTATTATTAAATTACATTATTTATTAAGGCTGTCTTTGCCTAAATTCAATTGTGGTTCTTTGTTTCTGATAAAATGACTCGTATACAAATCTTCCCACTAATAATAAGATTTTATTATATGTTTATTACTTATTTATTTTTTGATCAAACATTTGGTCTTATCAGTGGCGTATTTTGTGGGCTACCGGGCCTACCGGAGGTAGCCCTAGAATATTACAAAATAAAGTTATTATAATATAAACTAATTTATATTGCTAATCTTATTCTGTAATATCTTCTTTCAATGATACAAGTTTGAAAACTTTATGAATTTAGATACATCCATTAGTTTCTTTGCACGCAGTCTGTTTCGCTTTTTAAGAGATCGACACGACAAACTAGCAGAAACCTCTCTTTAGTTATTCCAGCAAGAATCGTAGTTATCAGCGCATTCCTCTCGCTCCACGCCTCCAACTCAATCCTACAGCGTACGAACGGGCTGCCAGTTTCCTCTAGAGAAATTGGTTTCTTAGGCGTGAGCGGAGGGTTAAAGGGAAGTTATACGAGTAATGACAGGGCATTTTGGAGGACTCCGGGAATTGCCCGACATGTTAAGCCTCGTTACGTAGCGGTTTGCGTCAACGCAATGCAAATTTTGTGTTTTCCCAAGACCTAGGTCTAGGTTTTACAGTATTTTACGATAGTCGGCATAGCTGTTATATATACTTGTTTCATTATTTGCGTTACTTTGCGAAGGCTCTTACAAACTGAGGCTCCTTCATTGGTTAATAACCTATTTCAATGTTCTTTATTACTACCACAGCTTCCACTTACTCTAGTGAGTAGAGGTAAAACCTACCCAAAGCAAAATGTATGGTCATTTCATACAGCAAATGAATATAGAAATGTACGATCGTTTTTCCGTAATAATAGCTAATAAGATAATAAAAGTCTTTCTAGTGAAGAGCAAATCATGTTTATTTACTTGATAAAAGAAAAAGTGTTGTAAGGTTTTCTCTTGTTTTAAAGATTGTATAATTACGTAAAAACTAAACGCCAATAATAGTAATACTATTAATGTCACCAACTTCATCAATAAATATGAAAGTCGGGATATTTTAAAGTCGCGACAGAGCCACTTCGGGACCGGATCATTTTCTCCGAAGTCGGGATCGTCTCGACAAAATCAGAACAGTGGAGAGTGATGTACGAGTTATGATACCTCTTGTAGGAAAATGAAAGTGTTAAAGAAACAAAGTGTTCGTTTTTTATTTTTGTCGTGCAATAGAATGGTTACAGAAGGAAGCTTAAAAGTGAATGAAAGACTGTGAAGGTAATTTTCAAATAACAAAATCTGAAATATATATATATATTTTGAGTGTAGCAAACAGTGTGTAAAATAAATAAAAGATAAACTAAATAAAAAGTGGTGCAAAATAGCGTCAAAGGAGGTGATTAAATTTGTCTTTGTGTTTTGAAGTAGCATTCTGTTTAAGTGTAAAAACTGAAACCAAGTTAGTAAATTGTTCACTTCTGTTGTGACATTGTGGGGGAAGAATGGCAGAGCAAGTTTCAGGAGGGGTTTGTATTGACAATTACTGTATTAGAGAAAGTTTATTAAATATACAGACGTTCATAGTTATAACGAAAAACTAGAAATTGTGAAAATGGCAAGACTAACTCCTGACTCAAATTTATCTAAGGATGTAAGAGAAGAACACAGTCATTTCATATTATGTTCGTATGACAAGTTTAATTGGCTGTGTAGCTCTAAGTTGCCTAAAATATTTTGTTGGTTGTATTTGTTATTCAGCAATGTAAATAGGCAATTAGTTGAGTTATAGCAATATTATTTGCAAATTACTACGTATTTTTATGCATTATTGTTATTCTTGTTTGTTTGATAGAAATGTCCCTTTGCAGCAGCGAGGCTACATGAGACATGGACCGACAGGCTAAGATAGAATCTGGTAAATCGTAATGTATTCAACACTTTCCCACCGAGAATTCAATCCGGGACCATGTGCAGCAAGGACGTGCGTGCTAGCAACTAGACCAGTAGGGAGGACGTAGGCGTAACTAGGCCCCAAGTAATAACTAATGACTCCAAAGAGGGAGAGCTCGTATTATTATTATTATTATTATTATTATTATTATTAATGTACACGTGTTACAAAGGATAGCAGTAGCCCAAGCCATCAAACTAGTATAAGCCACTGGGTCTTATTTAAATGTTTTGATAACCTTGAAACTTCTGGATTGATATCTTTGGAATTCTTGACATTCCTTTATTCTAGTTTCTGTTCTTTTCTATCATATGGATATGTGTGGGGTTAAAATCGCATCCGATCTCTTATACGCCTAAATTTACCTGATAATATTTCTTCTAGCCAGGTAATCATTTCTTAAGCTTTATTGAAGATTTAAATATAATCTTGAATCCATATTTTTCTGCTATTTATTGCAGTCTAAACGATAAACCTGGCCTCATTATTGTCTCTCTTACTGTATACGTTTAACTCTTATTGTTTCCATTTATCTAACATTCATTTCTTGTAATCAATTTCAGTGCGTACCTTACCTTTAAAAAAAAAAAAAAAAAAAAAGTAAACTTTATATATATATGTAGATCCATACATTTGATTTTGCCGTGAATGAGGCGACTTATTATTTATGTAAGTCGGTTTAAAAATTTGTCCTGTTTCCTAACTAAATCAAAGAACCTAATTTTATTATTGCTCTTCTAACTCAACGATACATTTAATTTTAGGACATATGGTACTTAACTGAGAGAAGGTTCTGAAGAAGATAAAAAGAGAATTATCTGCAATTCTGTAGTATTTGAAACATCTGAATAGGTGTAGATTTAAATCTAACTTGTGCTAGCAGCGGTGAGAAGGACCTCCCCATTGCTACTCCCTGCATCTGTTTGGAGAATTGATTCTGAGATTTGCGAAATTCAGCGAATTAGTAAAGAAGCTTTTACGAGGGTCGTCCACAAAAAAAAAATAAAAAAAAAAAATATATATATATATATATATATATATATATATATATATATATATATATCCCAACAAAACCAGCCAAAAAAAGAAATCACAACAAAACTTCACATACAACTATACTAACACTACTTTTCCACATAATCACCATTGTTATTGAGGCATTTAACACTACGAGAGAAATTTTTCAATGTCGATGTTATATTCATACGTCACCAATGACTGAAGCCATGAAGTTACAGCCAGAAAGTAAAGAACGATTGCGGACTACGCCGGGCGGAAACACGTAACTATAGAGACTATGTACTTGTCGATTAGCTCCCCTCGCTGTTTCACTCTGAACTGAGTCTTGTTCTTGTGCGCTCATGTTCGTTTCACTGCAGTTGTTCCAAATGGCGGCTACAATAGAGCATCTTGGTAAGTGTGAAATTCACAGCGTTGTTCGTTTTTTGAATGTGTAAAATATTCGGCCTATACAGATGTATAGGCAAATCAAACAAGTGTGTAATGAAAATGTAATAAATGAGTTTTCTTCTGTTAGAAAATAATGTGTATAATGCTCAACGAAGGAAGAACAAACATACAGGATAAAGAGAGCAGCGGCCGGCCATCACTCGTTACGAACGACTTGAAAGAAAAAGTTAAAACAAAAAAGAGCAAGAGAATAAGCGCTTTACGTTTAGCTCTTTACACAAAGATTTTTCCAGAAATCTCGAGATCTCTCCTACATGAAATGGTCATAGTGCATCTAAAAGAAACTGCTCGCTGGGTTCCCAAATAGTTGACAGAAATGCAGAAGACAAAATGAATACCAACACTTTGAATTTTCTTATCTGATACGAGAGAGATAGTGACGCATTTCTGTTGCAATGTTAGAGGAGACATGTCAATCCCCCTTACAGTCTCGCCTTGGCACATGGTGACTTTCACTTTTTCGCAAAAATGAACAGGTTTCTCGGGGGAACACACTTCCAAAGTATGACGCGCTTAAAGAGGTAGTAATTCCATGGTTTCAGTTGTTATCAGCAGATGAGTATAATATCGGCATTGAACTACTTAAGGTAAGTGTCTCGTAAGCACCTCAATAATAATGACGATTATGTAGGAAAGTAATGTTATGCTTAGTATTGTTATAAATGAAATTTTTTTCATATATTTTTTGTTGAGATATACCCAATTATTTTTTATTCTCTGGACGACCTTCGTATGCTCAGTCAAGTTTCCTGTACGGTCTTCAGGGAGCACTAACGTATGTTAAAATTACATTTTCTGATAACTTTTTATGATTTGTTTAAGACCGAATCAAAGATACGTCTATCCATTTCATCCTGTTTTGATACTGTCCACTTTGAGCGATGTTTCAACCTGATACACCCATCTTTCTAAGTGTCAATACTCTGGACCTCAGCTGTCTCTAATTGTCATGGTAGAAACCTGAGACTTGGTGAAAGAAAATCTAATGGTTATCTTTTGTTGTATTTGGGTGTATGTATATCTGACAAATGCACTGCCGTATAATTTTACATTTCTAGGACTACAATACACAAAATATTACCAACTCATGGACGAAATGATTTATGAATACGTTATACAAAACTGCATTATGAATTAGATTCCTGCTACCGAAGATTGACAAATCAAAAGAAATTACTTGAAAGCCTAATGGAAACGCTACTTAAAAAAAGATCATGACCTTTTTCCTTTCTACTCTCTAAATAAAACTTTTGCTTCTCTGTTTCCTGTGTATATTGCATATTCATCTTAGTTGATTCTGCTATCACAGGGTTCCTACTGATCTAAACAAATCTATTTCCCTGACTTTCATGACAGGTGTCGGATGACGTTGACATATAAATAAGGAATAAATAACGGTGAATATTTATATATGAGAATATTTATTCCATAGGGACAAATAATAGTCAATTGCTCATAAGTACAATCCACTTACCACCCATAAAAATCGGAGCAACGTTCCATAACTGCGATCATTAATGGTTGGCTAAGCTGAAATTGGTGTACAATTAATGTTAGAAAAAATATATTTTATAAAATTTCTCTTACTTTTCCAGTCTTTTTCCCTGACCAGTAGGAACCCTGTATCAATTATTCCACAAGTGAAAGGAGTTGTCGATAAATTAATATCTTATAGTCTGTAATGTTAGGGAAACCAGACACTACTTAAGCCAGTGTCTCAATGGTGTGCAGCGCTCACCTCTGGTATGTGAGTTTCTTCGGGGCTCTCTCGCTTCCATCCCCTCCCCTAGTTTTTCGTTTCACCATTTTGTTCATTATAATCGCCACCGCCCCTCTTAGCCTAGGAACATATTTGTAATAAAGAAATAAAACACATGTGATTTGTTGTCTCAAAATTGGTATTGGTTGTTTTACTAATTTAATAATTTACTTTCTACAATTTTTAAAAGCTAAGGCAGTAAAATAAGATGTTTTACGGTGGTATATATTACGTAAGTACGAACATGAATTGTTAGTGCAGATAAAACGTCAAAGAATGAAGTGCGGGACTGAACCGGAAATCAAACTCGGGCCTCCGGTTTATTTACCGCCCCGGTGCGCTAACAATTACGCTACCCAGTTTGTTCCCTGAACTGCTACACTTCTTTCAGTCTTGAGGTCGGCGTTCAGTATGTATGTTTATACACTGAATTTTATACATTATAGGACACTAACCTGATTGACTCCTCCAGGGCGAACATATGCAGCATGCATACGAGCTCCAGATACTCTTTCGTAGAATTCCATCATCTTCTCTCTCTCCTCAAAAAGCCAGAAGAACGGCGTTAAAGCACCAACATCTAATGCATGGGTGCCTATACCCATGATGTGGTTCAAGATTCGTGTAATTTCAGCAAACAATGCTATGAAGCACACAAAATATATATGTTATTTAAAATCATTTCACTTAATCATATTTTTCAAAATACATTTTATACTTTCAATTGTGTCACCAATATGATTTGCATTATCATGATGATAAAATATGACATCCAAAGGAAAAAACAGAAAAGACGGTATATGAAGTACAAGGTACTGGTTTTATTTCGAATAAAGTATGATGAAATGAAATCTTTGAGTTTTACGTCCCATGGTTATGCCGGGTAGGCTAAAGGAGACGGTGATGATAACAAATGTATGAAAGAGTGGAATGAAGAAAGTGGGAGGAAACGGGAGAACTCACATACACGGTGTCTGTCCACCACAAAGTTTACTTGGCCCAAGCTGGGATCGAACCAGGGACCCCATGCACCAGAGGTGAACGCTCTAAAGCATGATGAATATATGTAATATTCACCCACTTCAGTGTGTTTAGATGCAATGCTGAAGAATGGCATGTTAAATAGACGCTGTTATTTAGTTAAGTATTTCTTTTTCTTTTAGGGAAAATGGTAAAGGAATCAGCTTGAGTAAAAGATATTGTTTTTATACCTAATAAAAATTATTCATGAACCCACATTTCAATTTTCAAAGATGAGTTTTTAATGAAGTTCCTCGTTCACATTGTGCAGTTTATTTTAAATCTTTTAAAAATCCTGAAATCTGAATATTTTTATATTCAAAATACTCTACACATCTTAAGTCTATGCTTCTCTACATTGTGTCTATATATTATGCAAGGCTAGTTCAATAAATAAGCAGAAATATGTAACTAGAATTTTTTTAAAAAAAATACTTATTATAAGCAGCAAAATAAACTACATTCTTATTTTTCAGCTGTTCTCCCTCCCCGTAGTTCAATGCAGCTCGCCAGCGCTAGGCAAGGGGCTGATTCTAAAGGGGACAAATGTTTCAGACGCTTATGTAATCACTTACGCACAGCTGACTGGACTAACTCGTGACTCGGGAAATTTCACCCACTTAACACATCTTTAAAAGGGCCAAAGGTTGGAAATTTTAAGATTCAATATCAGGTGAATATGTAGGATAGAGTTAGCACTTAAATCGTTATGTTCTCGACGGAAAACAATGTAGCACTGGCAGTATGTGATCTCGCATTGTCACAGAGTAAAAACACATAATTCGACACCTGACCACATTGTCTCTGCAGACTGGCTGGTTCATTTTTTCACGCAAAGGGATGGAATATATTGTACTGTTTACATTATGATCTCTGGGCACGTAATGTTTAAGACCTGGTCCCTTGTGGTCACAAAACAAAGTTAATATTTGCTTTCTGTGACTGTAGTGAAACAGCAATGGCTAAATATGGAGAATCTTCAACATTGATTACCTCGTGTTGTCACAAGGCGATGAATATCAATCGGTTTCCAGCCTTTATCTAACAGAAATCTAACGTGAATTTGCTGCACCAGTTTGGAGCAATCTGATAAGGTCACTGCCATCTTCTGTAACTGTTTCCCATCGTCCCACGTGCGACGTATGCGTAATAATTCTAGCCATGAATGACTCTAGGATTCCCCCACAAAATAATAAACATATAACAACCACGGTCGTACCTTTTTGATTTTTTAAATACTTTTTTTATATGATTTATTGAATAAGCTGTGTGTATTCCACAGCATTAATACGCAATCTCATGATTAAAACCAAATCACTTTTCTTTTCTTTTCTTTTTAATCTTGTCGCATATTTCACTATTTTTCGTGTGAAATATTCTGTGCTATAATTGTATATACGAAAAACGTGTTCTAATTTCTTAGGAGCAGGAAGAAACTTGTGTCGTGCTACTTACTTAAAAAGATTATTTAAACATAAAAAGACATATCCTTACATGTTTCTACTCCTACTTTGTCATTTTTGAGCATAGTTGGAAAAGATTTTTTCTAAAATAATTAAATAATTCTTCCAAATATTAGCCTTAGTTTGGTTAGAATGAGTGGTGTTTGTTGTTTAGTTTATTATTCAAGTTATGATAGATTCTAGACTATTAAACCAAATATTAATTCGGTTTACTATAGGATTGAATGTGTTATAATTCAAGAGAAGATATTGTTTCGAAATTATTCATATCAACACAGGAGAAGAATTGAGGAGGACAGGATATGGACAAACCGTCAGAAATTATGGCCAAATACTCTGACAGTTTGACCATATCCTGTCCTTCCCAATCATTTCGAAATGAATATGGAACGAATTTAGAAAATATTATTAGTTAAAAATTCCTGTAAAAATTTAGGAACACAATCTATCTTAAAACCCTAAAAAATTTTGTTTCTTGCTTTGTACACTGTATAGGCAACCTACGAAGTATAAATTTGTGTATCATATTTGTACGGTATCTACCATATTCAATGATACCAATTTTATATTGTTCAATTGTACACTTGTTTTCACAAGAACATAGTTAGAGCCACGGATTTGAGTGGAAATGTTCATTTCAGCTTATACATATAATGCTCATTTATAATGTCATACATATATTTATATGTACACTCATGTCCAAAATTATTGTCGCCATATCTATAAACATGTTGTTGTAGGAATATAGTTTGATAGCGAATTCGCCCGGTATTTCTTATAATGTTAGTATGTGTACAATCGGCAAAGACGTGTATGTGGCAAATTTCATGTCAAAAGAACAGTAAATAAGAACAATAAAACGAAAATAAAATTTTCTTGTCTATTTACCAACATTTTATTTCACTCATTTTAATTTTCGTATTTATAATTCTTTTCCTATGAAATTTACCACAAATTAACATTTCCCGATTATACACTAAGTATCAGTATTAAAAGCACCTTGCAAAATCATTATCAAATTATATTCTTACGAGAAGAGAGTTATAGATATGCGACAATAATTTTGGACATGAGTGTACATAATAATATGTCATGATCACTTAATATTATTACTTCATTTACAGCTAATTACGATACATATCGAGTTCTCATTCTTTCGGAAGTAGTCCACGAAAAAACAAAATACTTACCACGAGAACTTCAACATTTTAGGTAGGTATAATTTCATGTACGTAACTTACTTCTTATGTATTTCGCTCGTCGTGGTATGTCAATGTTTAGTAACTTTTCCACAGCAAGTGAAAAGCACTGCTCGTTACACATCATGCTCACATAATCCAGACGGTCAAAATAGGGCAATGCTTGAGTATACGTCTTGTATTCAATAAGTTTTTCTGTTCCTCGATGCAACAGCCCAATATGAGGATCAGCTCGGACAACAGTCTGAAAATAACGGAAGTAATTAACAAAATGAATGAAGACAGGTGTATTCTGTGTTATATATTTCGCAAATACCGTGAACAACTGATTTTATATCCAGAGAAAATGATAACAAGGAAAAAAAGATACCTGTAAATCATATTTTTTCCTTTCTTTTTTTAATAAATAAAATGAATTTGGAAGAAACGTTCATTTATGTAATTAAATCTTCAAAAACTTAAAACGGACAATGTTATGACTAATCTTGTTGAAAAACAATCGTAAATTCATCATTAGGCAGCGCCTCCATTGCTTCCGAATTTCCCAGCACGTGTAAATAAAAAACTGGAGTGCCTCGACTAGTTCCGACCTGTCGAACTTAAGAAGACTGTGAATTGCGGAAAGGACAAAAATCCTCCAGATATTCTTAGAAGGATGTTTTAATTATGAACATTAATCTGGCTGCGTGGCCAGACTGAAGTCCTTTTCCATGTTTTACTGTATTGCAGTATTATGAAGTAGACCTTTTAAAATGTGTTAAGCGTAGATTTGACGCAGACACTAAAGTCGGGGATTTCTATAGGGGAAATACAACTGAAAATGTATAACGTAAAAGATATGTCTGGGCAATGAAGAGACTGAAGTTTAATACGTTTCAAATTAGGCATAAGTGGATGCAGTAAGATACTCTACATATACAAATTGATAGAAAGCAGTACTTCTAATAAACAGAGCTAAACTCAAGGAGCAGTAAAACCTTACTTTCTTAGTTGCTGTTCTGACAGTCCTACAGTTGTCATTCTGTTATGTTGTTATAACTAATTTTTCTAATCGCGTATTGTACAGGGAAATTTAGAAATAACGGCAATTAAATGTTCTCCCATCTCAGATCACATACGAATTCGGAAGCACACTGACAATTTGTTTTCAGCTTACAACTTGTTTTACTAAGATACTCCTGCACCATCTCATATTTTCTTGACTCGCCTCTATGATTTTGTCGATTTTTTTTTCCACAAAGTCACTGGTTTTCATGAAATATACGATTTTCTATGACTACAATTGTAAAATCAAAGAAGTACATTGTCAATATTACGTTGTATTACACAACAGGCTGAATTATTAATCCCATATTAAATTCTAGTAAAAAACATGGTGTTTTAAACAATAACAATGAAGAAACATATCAAATTAGACATGTACGCATGTTACATCAAGTTCATTCACAAGCCAACTCACCTCTCCATCCAGTTCTAACACAAGCCGCAACACACCGTGAGCAGCAGGATGTTGAGGACCAAAGTTCAAACTGATGTTCTTCACTTTCTTTTCGACAGGAGCTATTTTATTATTCCAAGGCGGCAATTTCCATTTCGATGTAACCTCATCTGGATACATAACTGGTCCCGAAAATTGCTGGATAAACTCGGGATCGGGAAACCATCTGTGAGCCCCACGTTGTGGACTAAAATAACAAGATAGGAACATTATTATTATTATTTCTTGAACAATTATTTTTTTAAATTCAATATAAAAAAACCATTACAATTTTAAAGAAGAAAATAAAACCATCTTAATGTAACACCAAACACAGTAAAAGGCTCACACCAAAAACACATTTTAGTATATTTATAGACAGTCAGGGGCTGTAGTAGCTCAGTGCTAGAGTGCTCACCTCTGGTGCGTCGGTCCCGGGTTCAATCCCAGCCCCCGCCAATTGAACTTTATGGTGGACAAACACCGTGTGCGTGGGTTTTCTCGGGGTTCTCCCGTTTCCTCCCACTTTCTTCATTCCACCATTTCATTCATTTCTCATCATCACCGTCTCCTTTAGCCTCACCGGCATAACCGTGGGACGTAAAACTTAAAGATTTCATTTCATCATCACCGTCTCCCTTATTTTTCGACGCATAATCATGAAACGTTAAACTTTAAAAAAAGAAAAATAAACTTTTAAGAGTTCTTTATAAAACTCAGAATGCAATAGGACATTTCAAATATACGATGCATAAGATAATTAGGAAATCAATTACATCCCAAAGACGTACAATTCTTATCGGATATTTCTGCAGCTACATGTTTGCTAGTTCCCAAGGTTTTCCACAGTTGCCAGCAGAAATACATATCTACAAAGTACATAACTTGTCAATAATTTTAGAACGATTGTTTCCTTTAACGCAGGAGGAGCATAATTCTGAAAATTAGAATAAAGGAAAAGGCTGTCTTTCTTTAGATTCAACTAGTAACAATGCAGAGTCGTTTATGCAGTGCAGTTCTGCTCCTCATGCAGTAGATTTGAGTTTTTTTTTTCTACGCTGATATTTAAAAACATTCATTTATGCGAGTACGAAAGCTATTATACAGGGACATCCACATTATACATTGATCAAGTATAACATTCTAGCTTATAGGTTTATTTGCTTCGGCTGTTCCGAGCATAAGATATACGTATAAAAACATTAAGAACAAATAATAAAGAAACTAAGCCTACCTAATGCATAACAATAATAAATGATATAAAAAGCAATGAGCTGTTTAGTACGGGACTGTATACCTACTTTTGGGCCACCCTGTAATTTGACCCCGGTCTCCCGAAGAAACCCAAAGACGCTTTGTTTGAAAAGAAATTTGAGGTTAACTTCACATGCCAGCTCCATTAGTATACTCACTCACAAACGAGAAATTACACTCTATTAATTTTATGACAATGGATCAAAACTTCGTTAACCTTAAGTTAACCCGTTCGTACCCCTACCTTACTTATGGCTATCTTACTTTGCTCTGCTCTACTCCACCCTACTCTACTCTACTGTACCTTTTAAATCGGCCCTACTTATCGATGCGCAGCTGAAGCGTTTATTGTAAAGTTCACCCGAAATTTGTAAGTAGTTACACATAGATTGTGCCTTATTTTTAGCATCTATTAGAACCACATATAAAACATCGGATATATGGAAATAAAAAGTATCTCTCTTATGGGATCATGATAGAACGTTAAGAAGTAAGGGAAAGGAAAACTAGGCTCTAATTGGGAAGAAACATAACAGATAGACAATAACACCTGAATGAAGACAAGACGGTTATCTGAGAACCATATTGGGGTTATATTTAGCAGAAGGGATCCAAAAAGACAACATTTACGGGAGATAACATAACATCCAAATCTAACCTAAACTAACCTAATATTAGTAGAAATAAGCGAAATCCTATCATTTTTTGGAAAATTATGCTGGACCCCTACACTAACATAATGTAACAAACTAATCTAACCTAACTTAAGGTAATCTAAACTCACCTAAACTAACCTAATGTGAACGGAAATGACCGAAATTGTAACATTTTTCAGAAACAAATGCTGGACCCCTTCTGCTAAACATTAGCCCCATATTGAATTGCTGTTTCTCAAAATGCACTGAGTGAATTATCAGTAACGTCAAAATACTTATGATGATATAAAGCAGAAAAAATAAACTATCTTATGTGATAATACAATTTGATTAATGAATTGTGCCATAAATAATGTGAAACTAACCTACCCTAATTTTACTCTTCCTCAAGAAGTAACAACCATGTTCTATATTTATTACTCTGTAAGGTTCTTTATACAATCCTGTTATTACTACTTTCTGTTTGACTTCCTAATCAAGCTTGTAACTGTAAAATTCTATATGTACCTACCAACTAAGGAAATAAGGACCACGTTCAATTATTAAAAAAAAAAAAAAAAAAAAAAAAAAAACAACTGTGAAAATTAGGTTGAATGCCCGATAAGAGCTGATGTTTCTAATGACAAATCTATCACACACCTTGTTGTAATGCTATCACTTCGAGTTCGACCATGTGTGTCTTAACAAAATCGAACTTCCACGGCTCAATTTTCATTTCATTTTTTACTTCTCTTTTTCAGCAGTATTTTGATATGTTGATTTTTTAACTTTTATTTTCAGCATGTGTTTATATCGTCATGGGGACAAATAACCCCGTTGCTGACGTCCTCATTAAACCCGAATAAATGGAAATCAATCAATTACAGCATCATACACATCCTACGCTAGTGAGTTCAAAACACTGTCATATTATGCTCTACTGTCTGTTCACTTTACATCGCATCAATCCGCAAACTCATATAGTCCGGAATTCAACTTTGGTTTTCTCCCTTATTATCCAACCTACACTGATGACCTTTATTACCTTTTTTGTTACTCTCATGTTGACATTTTGTCTGATTTTGTTCATTTCTCCGTAAATTTTGTATTTTGGGGCCGCCATCTTCTGCAGTTAACCCGTAATGTGTTATGTTACTTTGGAACACAAATATACACGCAATGAAAACATATCGGGATAATATCTAAAACGTCTTTAGTAACTTACATACACATAATTCAATACGTAATATTACGCCATATACAGTATATTGCGATATACTCGTTTATGTGTATACCCACCTTCGCTGACGCGACTGCCCCTTACGGATGCAGCCGCTGTTCTATTTCTTTTAGATAGAATTCTTGCTTTTTAATGACCACCTAGTATAAGTTGTTTAGTGTCTTTGGCACAATACTTGTTATCGTATTTGTACACTAAAGCCCCCTAAAGTGAGTCTATACATAACAGAAATTAGCGAAATTGTAACAATTTTCGTAGGTTTTGGTCGAAAATCAAGCGGACGACCAACTTCAGAATAAATTTCCCAGTGAAATTCTTTGAAAGAGTTGTGATTTGTTTGTTGTTTTTCGACATCTCTAAATTGTAGCTGTAATTACTTTTCTTATTATAATAATTATTATATTTAACGTTTTCTTGAAATGAAATCTTTAACGTCCCACAATTATGCCTGTTAGGTTAAGGGAGACAATGATTAAAGCAAGTGAATGACGATGGAATTGGTGGAATGAGAAAGTCGGAATAAACGGGAGTACCGAGAAAACCCACAAGCACGGTGTTGTCCACCACAAACTTACTTAGCCCGGGATCGAATCAGGAACCCACGAACTAGAGGTAAGCGCTCTACTACTGAGCCATCATGACCCATTTTAATGTTTTCTTGTGTGGATATTTTTCTGAAAAATCTGCTTATTTGTTATATATAAGCGGTTATAAACATGGGACTATACGGCGAGCGGAGGGAACTACTTGGCGCAAGGTAACCGAACAGTTGCATTGTGGGAAAGAAACGAGCATATATGTTATCAAAATGGCGAATGTACAAGAGCAATAAACTAACAGTTTTAACATTTGTGAAGCAATACGTTGATAACGAGCAAAATCTTTTAAAAGTTTGTGAAGAACAAGGATTAATGAACCTAATAACAAATTGCAGAAAGTGTGGAAAGGAGATAACAGCGAAAAATCGCGGCGAAAGCGGACGCCCAACTTCGGAATAAATGCCTTTTTTTTTTTTTTTTTTTTTATCCGGCACTTAATCCTAAACATATAAACAACCAAGCATGCAGCAATTCTCCTGGTATACTTAAGGAATCAAGAACAGCTGAGGGGACAAAAATAACTAACTTCCTGTTTATCTACCGTTACATATTACATATATTTCAAAGCAATCAGTACAAGATAATTATACACTTACTTAGCAACGTACAAAGATCCACCAACTTGTAAAAACAATTTGCTGCCAAAAATTACAGGCGTAGAACTACGCAACACGGCTCCCACCAGAGCCGCCATCTTTATCACAGACGATTTATCGAATCAAAATCGAAGCAAGATTGCTTGCATATCGATGCAAGACATGAATCAGAACAATATGCGATTTGCATCATCGCAACGCAAACTTTACGATACCGATTTTGCAGAGATAGGGTTGCCAGATTTTGTAAGCGAAAAACCGGGACACCAATCTCAGGCTATATAAGATCATGGTTCCTACTCATTTGATCTGAACCAATTAATTACCTGTCTTTTCCAGGTTAGTACTCACAATTTTCCAGTTCATTCTATATATAGTTAACACAGTGGCGTAGCAGCTGCCCCCGCAACCCCCGCAGTGCAGGGGGGCCCCGATGTATAGGGGCCCCGAAGTCTTGCGATGAATAAAGTTTTAAAGAAGTAGAACTTCCACCTTACTTGTGTCGGCTTTACAAGTGGGGCCCCTTCTCTATACTTTGCGGGGGGGCCCGCAAAAGTGTGCTACGCCACTGACACAAATGAAACCCGACAAAGGATGTATTAAGAATGTGAAAAGGTAACAAAGAAAGCTGCCTGTGTCCTTTATTCCGAATTCCGATTTGTGTGTGTGTGTAACAGGCAGGGGCGTCATTTAGAGTGACAGGAAGGGGCATTTGCCCCCCCCCCTGAGTTTGAGATTTGTATAGATTTTATCAATAGAATAGTAGTAAGTCAGTGAAAAACGCGAAATTTTACTTATATCAAGGAGTCTTGCCCCCTCCAAGCTAAATCTGAAATGATGCTACTGCTAACAGGCCTTAAACATTGCCCAAATTACGACACATTCTCCCATTTATGATTGAAGAGAAATTCTTCCTTTCTTGCGTCATCATTAGAATCAGAAATATTACCTTCCCTTTTTAGGTGAGACATACTAGTCCCTGCGGGTTGATGTTTTATCAATCTAGAACGAAACCCGGGACAAACAGACGTCCCAAAAGCCTTTTACGAGACAGTAATTTTTTCATAGAAGACCGGAACGTCTTGCAACCCTATGTAGAAGCAATGTCTTTTTGTTATCCATGGATTATCTGATATATGTCAAAACAAAATAGCCAGTGTAACAAATCGAAAATAATATCAATCAATTGTGCTCCGTTTCCTCTGGATTGTGTCATTCAAATTTTCGTTTGTGTTATTTGTGCGCACGTCCCGTGTGTACTGAAAACTCTTCCTCTTTATACATATCAAGACAATATAGCCACTCTAACAATTATTATCGAATATAGTTTCAGTTGTTTGCACTACGTTTGTGCTGGATTGTGCCCTTTAAATTTTCATTTATGCTATCAACTGGAATTAATAACAAGCGAAATAAAGTGGCGAAACAGACTTGATAATCAAGTGAAAATCGCCACCACTCAAAATATTTCCAAACTAATTTCAAATTACGTTTAATCAGTTGTGCGTACGTTTGTGCTGGATTATATCATTACTTTTTTTTCTTACCAACAGTCAGAATGATAATCTGAAAATAGGTGGCGTTGTTGGCTTGACGTTAAATGGAAATCATAATCACGTAAAATATATCTTAAAAGTTTCAAAATTGTTTCAAAACGATTGTTCACAATTGTGCTCTTAAGATTCCATATCTTTCAACCAATAATCAGAATGCTATCAAAAATTAGATGGTGATGCTGGATGACAGTTGAAAATTGCTATTACGTCATATATCTCTCAAAAGTTCCAAAACTGTTTCAAAGCGCTTGTGCTACGTTTGTTCTGCATTATACCATTTCTTTGTGCTATGAACCGGAATAAGTAATAACAGAAAAAGAGAGGCGACACTGACTTGATAATCAAGTGAAAATCGCCACCACTCAAAATATTCCAAAATTAATTTTAAACTATGCTTTTGCGATTCTTAATAGTTTGTGCTGGATTGTGCCATTTAAAAATTCGTTTGTACACACCTGTTTACAAAAAGCTAGAAACTCGTTCAGCAACTAAGTCCGAAAAAGTGAGCCTAGATCCGTCACAATTCCCGCTAATCTATACACAGGGAATTGCATTTTCCCTCCGTTCTTTATATATACACTAGCTCAGATCAGGGCCAGCGCTAGCACTTTTGCCCCCCTGGGCGGTACTTTCAAATGTCGCCCCCTTTAATCCACAAACCTTATTAAGACAGAAGACGTTCAGGTATTACGAAAAAGTAAGATACCATATTTAAAAACATGTATGAAAAGGAAAAGTAAACAAAAAATTGAATTACCTCTCTCGAATGCTTTAATATTTAAACGACTCCCTACATGACACAATATTCAGTATGCTCGTTTTCGCTGTACGTGATATACAGCAGGGCATACAGTTTTTTTTTAAATATATGCTTAAGTCGGACTAAGAATTTTAATTTTTAAGGTTATTTTATATCAAAAGGTGTTTCCAATAGAGTATGGAGCAAAAAGATAATATAGTGAATCAAATATTACGGCAAAAGTAAGTAATTAGCTTAAGACTTATAATGTACTAAAACACAATAGAAATACACAAATTTAACATACTTTAATTGAAAAAAAACTTTTCTTGCTTTTATACGAGCAAATTCCTTTATCACATTTGCGTAGTCCAATGTTTCAGCCAATTAATGTTCCATTTATATCATCACTAGACCACTCAAACGTGTTTGAGATATGGAAGAACATTCCATTCCATTCCATTCGGCATCTGTAAAATGCCGTGTAGTTTGGCCCAAACATAGATTCAAATGGCCTGTTCCCTATAAATGTCCAAAATAAGATTGAATTAATGGAATTGTATCACATTTGAATGTTAGAGGAAAAAACTGGGAGTTTAAACGGTTTTTTTTTTTTTTTTTTTTTTTGTTAAAACGTTCAAGTTAGTTCTTCAATTTCTCATGATCATGCTGTTACAAATTGATTATAGTGGCAATAGTTATTTCCCAGACTTTCCAAGTATTTGAAGTGATTTAGATATATCTATGTAACACCTTATACGTCATTTCATTTTATTTATTTATTTATATTTATAGATTTAAGTTATTGTCCTGTATAAACTGTAAGAGTCTTTTAATAAGTATCCAATTTCTTGAGGTGATTATCATTTCAACTGTGATTGGGAACGTGTAGAAGCTATTCAATACATGTATTATAAACTCTTTTCTTTTGTTCTGTAATAGTTCACAGTAGAATATTAAATGATTTAGATTGCCAATTTCTTTTCCGCACCAACAAATATTTGTATCTTTTTTCCTTATACAGAACAGTTTTTTTGGAGTTAAAGCTGTGTTGAATATTATTCGGTAAAATAGCACAATTTTCGATCTGGACCACATACTTAATACTTTCCAATTGTTAAATTCCAAATTATCCGCTAATCTCCAGTAGTACTTGCCAGGACCTTCTCTATTTTTCTTTTTCCATTGGGTAGTTAATGTTTCTATTTTGTTTTTGATAATATTTTTGAAATTATAGTAAGGAATTTGTATGTTAGTTTTGATGCCTGAATTAGCTGCAGCTTTACTTAATTGGTCTACTGATTCATTAAATTCTATGTTTACATGAGCTTTGGTGTACATTAAGATAGTATTGAATTCATTGGATTGTAATGATTGAAATAATTTTTTAATTAATAAAATATTCCAAGAAGTTTGAATATTCCATCTTGTATTATTCAGTGCAGTAATAACACTCAAAGCATCCGTACATATACATGCATGTTTAAGATTGAGTTTTTTGATAAGTAAAAATGCTTGTCTTATGGCGAAGGCTTCGCCTTCAAATACAGACATGTTACAAGGTAGTTTGTATAGTTTCTGTATACATAGTTGCGGAATCAATAAGGCTGCGCCGACTTGATTATTTTTTTGTTTTGATGCATCAGTAAATATAAGTATATATTCTTTAGGAAGAGAATCTATATAAAATTGCCAAATATTTTTATATATATTATGTAAATTTTCAAATTTATGATATTGTATATATTGTGGAATTACAGCTGGAATTTTTATTAAGTTTATATTGTAGCTGAATAAGTATGCTGGTATACTTGGAGCTTTTGCTATACTATTTTGCAATTCTTTTATGTTCTTAAAAACAGTATAGATCCATGGCAATGATTTTTGATAAGGAAGTTTTTTACTTTGATTTATAATTTCCATGTTTCCTAGTTTTTTAATTATAATTGAAGAAGTTTTTGCCATCCGAGAAAGTAAAAAATTTGCCGTCTGTTGGAATATTTTTATTTCTATCGGTATATTCATTGTAGCTTCTAAGATAGCATTCCTTGGACAAAAAGCTGGTTGAGATAATATTGTCTTAATCACATCATAATGAATTTGTTGAATTTTTGTGTAAAACATTGTATAATTAGTGTTATAAAACATGGAACCATATAAAATTCTAGCTGTTAATGTTTGTTGATTAATCATATTCAACACATGAGGTTGTATACCCCATTTTTTGGCACTCAAACTTTTCAATATATTATGATATTTAGTTGCTTCTTTGGTTAAATATTGAAGATGCGACTTCCAGGATAAGGTAGTATCAAGATTAAGTCCTAAATATTTCCAATGTTTGATAAATTTTAGTTGTTTGCCATTAATTCTTATTTGTGGTAAAATTTTTATACGTTTCTTTGTGAAAATTGTAAAAGATGATTTTTCCCAATTTATATCCAATCCATTTTTAAAACTCCATTGGTGTATATTTTGCATATTGTGTTGTATTTTTTCCACTCCAATTTTTAGATTTTCCACTATTTCGTATGTAACCAGGTCATCAGCATACAAGAAGGTATTTGTAGTTTTATTCAACACATTAATAAGATCAAACATGAAGAGATTAAAAAGAGTTTGGCTTAGTTTACTACCTTGTAACAGACCAGTAGAGGTACGTCTAGATTTTGAATAAGAATTGTTCAACTTAATATGTACATGTCTATCATATAATAAATTGTAAATAAGTAATATGAACTGTTGCGGAATATGTAGTTTATATAATTTGGAAATTAATAAATTTAGATTTATAGAGTCATAAGCTTTTTGAAAATCCACGCTAATCAAAATAAGATATTTCTTTTGTTGGAAAGCTCTCCATATATCAATAATCAGAGGGCCGATAGAGTCAAAAGTTGAGCTACTTTTACGAAATCCTGTGATATTGTCTGGTATCAAGTGATTATACTCTATGTACCATTGTAAACGATTTAACATTAGTTGTTCGAAAATTTTAAGGCTGCAAGAGAGTAGAGCTATTGGTCTATAGTTTGTAGCAATATGACTTGGTTTATTAGGTTTAAGAATTGGCACGATGATCGATTTTTTCCATATTTCAGGTATGTTACCTGTTTTCCAAACTGAATTTAAAGAATTTAGGAATATTCTTTTTGCTTCTAACGGTAGGTTTATGTAATGGACGTATTGAAATCCATCTATACCTGGAGAGGTGTTCTTCTTGGTAGTTTTAAACACCACTTCCAATTCTTCTAATTTAAAAAGCTCATCATTATTAAGTTCTTGCTTATTTTGTAAGTTAGCTATTATTAAATTATTTGAATTAACAAAATCAGGAGTTAACATAGCATGAAATTGATGTATCCAATCGTTTTTTGTTGAATTCCAAGTACTTGTTACAGATTTTATAGAGTTTTTAATGAGTTGAGAATGTAAAAATTTCCAAATTTTCATTCTAGGCGTTTGAAATGATAGATTGTCACAAAATTCTTTCCAGTGCTTTCTTTTAATTTTATTTAAGATGATTTTTGTTACTGCCTTACTATTGAGATAAAGTCTAAAGTCTTGAGGAGTTTTTGTACTAATAAATTGCAAAAAAGCCGCTTTTCTTTTATTAATTGCTTGTTGTGCTTCACGGTTCCACCAACTAGGTTTGGCTTGTGGTATAGACTTAAAGGAATTTTTCAGTTTGTGACTCTGTATCAATTCTTCATTTTTTGATCTCGCTACAGCTTGCGTTAATATTTGGTTTAACTTAGATATCGAGTAATTGTAATTATTAGATTTATTTAAGTTTTCTGAAATAAAATGTTGATACTTATTCCAATTAATTTCTTTACTAATTTTATTTATTTTGGATGTGAAATCATTGTTATTTGAATTCTGATTAGAAGATGCTTTTTCTAGAAAGGGGTGAGTGATCGTCAGAATAGGGCGATGGTCACTTCCTAATGGATCAAAATAGACAGACCAGTGTGTTAAAATGTAATATTGAATTCTACAGATAGTTATGTCAGGAACACTATTACCTTCCATAGTAATACGAGTTGCAGTACCATCATTTAGACAAAGATAAGGATATTCAGTTAAGGTTTGGTTAAGTATTTTACCAGCAGTATTCCCTTTGGATGCTCCCCATACTGAGGATTGGGTGTTACAATCTCCCATCAAATAATCAATCTTGTTATTTATTAACAGTTCTTTCCAGAATTGTGGTTGCGGAGTAATATCAGGCGGTATATAAATATTAACAAATTTAGTATTATTTATCTCAAAACCAGTTATTTGTATATCACTATATATATTACTTAAAGCTATATTGAAAGTACGAAAAGGAATATTTTTCTTGATACATGTAGCTAAACCACCATATCCATCATCCCTTAAGTGTTCAATGATATTGTAATTATATAATTTCAAAGAAAATTTTGGTTTTGCCCAAGTTTCCTGTAAAAGTAAGATGTCCGGAGAAAAATATTTTATTAAATGTAGAATTGCATATTTTTTATTGTAAATACTCTGACAGTTCCACTGTAGAATTTTCAAACTTTGTTTATGCTCCATAATTAAATTTAAAAAAAAATAAACTTTTTTTTTTTTACCGGCACGGGAATTAGTTTGAAAGTATTGAATTGAATAGCAGATAAAATTGCTGCGATAATTGTTCCATATGTTCAGTTGTTACATTACAATTTAAGGACATTAGTATGTTACCTAGTAACTGTTTAATTGCAAATAATGTTTTTGAGTTTACCGGATCTATATCGGTTTTCTTTTCCGAATTTTCCGTAGATTTTTGAGAATTATATTTACTTGATTTTTGAATTGGAACCACTGCTGTATTCAAACATTGCTCAAAGGACGTAGAATTGCATTGATTTTGAGTTACGTACAAAGGGAATTTTTCTTGGCAACGTGGATTATTATCGTTAGTAATACATTTCAATTCACACAATTGTTGAGGATTTTGATCCATCATTGTATGTCTGTTTCTATAAGCAGTTGCCACTGATTCCAATTGTCCGCTCGTACTAGCTGATGAAAAATCGTAACCCTTGCGTTCAAAGTATTTCCCATTATTAACAGTAAATTTACCACTAGTTTCTTCCGTACTTTTCCTCCTTTTCCAGGGAGGAGTTTCTTGTTCAGTCAGTTTAGGTTTTTTTCTGTAGTTTGGGATGTTTACAGCATTTGTATCTTTATTTTGTATTGTTTGAGCTGAAGCTCTGTTCTGAGAGTGGATGATGACATTTTCCGATGCTTTGATAGTTATGTTACTTGCATTCCATTTCCTTGAATCTGAATTTAATTTACCAACTTGCATATTTGCTTCATTGAATGAAATATGTTGTGTAGCCATTATTGACATGATTTGTTTTTGACGAGCCCTTTCCGGACACTCAACATATATGGAAGAACGTAGATAGTTTTTAATAAGCTTCATTTTATTTCATTTCATTTCGGCCTCCAATTGGACACCTTCTTCATGGGCACGACCGTTCAGGTTCAGTTGCCTTCTTCCTGTTTATGTAATAAATATTACTGTAAAGTGATAACATTCGAATTTGTGTTTCACATGAATCTTTGTCCTTTAGAATTGCCAGGATTCAATGGGTTAATTTCTGTAGATTTGAAAAATTGTATTAAATAAAGTTGTTATTAGCACTAAATTGTTACAATAAATTTGTTTTAGTGTAAATAGTAATTTCCCAGCTATTCTTTTTTTCTATTTTTAAGGTGGTTTATTATCTAAAGTTCTTGAAAATGTACTTTTTTTTATATAAATTTAAATTGTTGTCTTGGATGAATTGTAGTAATTTTTTAATTAATTCCCAATTTTTTGTGTATATAATCATGTTTGTAGATACTGGAAATGTATGGAAGTAATTAAGAATATGTTGTAACGCCCCATTGTAAATGATTCTACAATTGTATTATTAGTACAAGTTATTACTTACCTCTTGTAATCCTTTTGTATTTGGCAACCCTGCCGAAGCATCATGTTCGCGGGTTCGCGCAAGGGATTCTGGGTACTGAAAGTCGAACATGAAGACATCATGGCATGATTAATTTGGTGCGCGTTGATAAACCATGTCAAATCTCTAATTTACAGCCGCCATCGTCACATTTAATAGTGTGTGTGCTTCATTTTATGCTTCAAGGAACTGTTTCACAGGTTTTGGCAAGTGTGCCACTATTTAGCATAGTATGAAATTCCGAATGTAGTTGGGATATACCTTTTAGCCCAGGCTGCCACGTGAATCATCTTTGTGTAGGTGTATGTTTTGAGTTGGATCTGTTCAGTTACTTCTGCATATTCAAATATCTAGTGAATAACATTCTCAGAGTGGACTGCTCATCATGTTTTTTTTAGTGAACCATATTTTTACTTGCAGTCAGAAATGATGTATCTAATGTTCAACTAAATTCTTAGCAGCGGGGCCCCCCAACTCATTCGCAATGTCCGTGAAGCGTATTAGAAGTAAGTACTTTCCTCATCTGTCCCATCTAGAAATATCCGTGCCTTTATGTAATATGGAAGCATCAGGAGTTTATGGTAAATTTGCCAGTGAAAATATGACATTCCGGAAATGGAATCCAGAACATTGTCATCATTGTCATTTATTCGAGTGGCAAATACGGATACAGGTTTATCACTCGTTCCTGCTAATTTTGCTTGTGCTGTTTAGCCATGTGATTGTACGTAACCTGGTGACTTTTGTGATCCAGTACTCCCGAGTGACTATTTAAGAAGTCGAGAATTCAGCATTCTCCCAAGAAGTTGGAATGGAACTTTGTACATAGGCTTACAGTTTGAAGTGTCTATCCATAAGAGTTAATATCTACACGTTTAACTTTCATCAATACACTATTTGTGTCTCTTACGAAGCGTTCAATTAATATGTTCTCAGTACGACGTTATAATAGTGCTATTTATCATTCAAATCTCCATTGATAATCATAGTAAATGCTTTATCTTCATTGTCTGTTAAACTGTCCAGTGAACGTCATGGATTGTCAGCATCAGGATTGGTGTGTTTATTTTTGGCGACGATGCCCCCCAGCTCTCGCCTGCCCAGATCGGGTTGTGTGCAAGACGAAGAATTCTCTTCATGTCCTATCTTCTAGACGTTATAGCTTAATGGAAGTTCTCCACAACAGTGATCAGTTATTCTGTCTCAGTTTCTGTGCATCGTATGCGTTTTGAATAGCAGTTAGTGTGTATTTCTTTTGTGTCCAGTTGGAAATGCGTTCCGTTAATAGTGCAAGTGCATTTAGGGAAGGTATAGTAGTCTCTGCTTGTTTATACCTGTCAGAAGGGTAAGTACCCTGTGTTGTGTGTGCCCGCCTTCGTAGCAGGCTGACCATAATTCTGCTTTGTACAGAATTATCTTTTCGGTTGCTGATTCATTGGAATCGTAATTGCATAGCGCCCGTATGTGGATTTGCTGATGTCCGTCTTAAGAATGTAATTTCGACGATTGTCTGTTTGCACTTATCAATGCGGATGTAAGCTATAGGAACGCCACTAGCTACATGATTGTTTAGTTAACTGCTGTGTATTGAGTTTATCACTGTCGGAAGCAGGAGTGTGCTTTCCGTATTTAGGAGACACCTGGCCGTCTAGCACAAGTTGATTCGATTAGGCATGGGCGCGAGACGCGAGAACGCGAGAAGTCTCGTCTCGTCTCGTCTCGCAAACGAGACGAGAACGCGAGACGAGACTTATAATATTTTGCGAGACGAGAACGCGAGACGAGACCTGATATCTTTTGCGAGACGAGAACGCGAGACGAGACTTCAGTAAGTCTCGCGCGAGAAGTCTCGCGAGACTTCTCGCGGTCTCGCATAGTTTACATTTGTGATATTGATATGGTATTCTTTTGCAAGTACCATCATACATATTGAAAAGAAGATAGTTAATAATGTCAGGATCGAGTTTTGTAATAAACATGGGTGTACCGACAGTAAAATCGAGCAAGACAGTAGAACCCCAGCAAAGAGAGTGATGGCAAAAGAGCGACGACCAGGAGAGCGTTAGCCAAGAGATCGACGGGTCAAAAGGCGACGCACAAGGAAAGCGACAGCAAGGAGAGGGACGGTCCAAAAGGGCGACGCACAGAGATCGATAAACTATGGATCAAATGCTTGAAACGTGGTCATAATTCAAAATCAGTAAAAATGGACAAAAAGTGCTATAATGAGGCTTTTGATTTTGATAATTATCAATTTGACATCAAGTTAAAAGAAATGGAGGACCAAATTTGGAAAAAGTAAAATTGGCGAACTGGACTTGGTACATTGGTGCATTTGACTTTGTTGATTATAAACTTACTAATTTGACATTAAAATTTAAAAATTCAAAATTGCGGATCCATATAGCGGACTGCGTCTGAAAAAGTTTGAGATTCGAGAGGGAAAGATACTTTGTCTACTTCAGTAGCTAGGACAGAGTCAATCTACCAGTCATTTATTAATTAAAATATAACTTAATGAAGTCATTTTAATTTTTCAGTTAAACAATTGTTCTTCTCCCCCTTATTTTTCGAAAGCTTAGTCCTCAACCGTATAGAGTCATTCCACCTGAAAGCGAAAAATCGAGCAAGACGGTTGGTTATGTGAATGATAATAACCAGAAATATATATAAAGTTCTAAACCGTGTGGAACAAAAACGCACAGTGGAATACTAACAATATTTTGATTCCAGCAAGAAATATGCTTCCTCCACAAGTGGTGAAAATTTCAATTTGTATTTCAACTTACTTCTGTCCCGGCATGTGTTTACGTGGCTTCACGTTTCTTAGCAGCTGTAAAATTCCACAAAAACATTCTTGTAAACAAAGTCCGGGTGTAGAAAGGAATGCAATCACAAACGAGAGTCGTGTTTTTCTGTTTTCACTCCTTTTAGTAGACTCAGTTCACGATTGTTTGTAATTGTTTGCAAAATTTGATTTTGTTTGTAGCGGTTTCAGACCCTGGAATGCAGACAACACAACAATCTTGATGTAGCGTTGGAGCTTCAAAAGGCTGTAATGGTCACATCTGTTTTACAGATTGATATGTATTGGTTTCTTTTCTTTCTTTCCTTCTCTCTTTCTTTCTTTCTTTCTTTCTTCTTTTTTTGAATTTTGGAGCAACAACAACAATATAAAGTGACAACATGAAAACAGATAATTTAGTCAGGCTCAGAAACACAAATTTGAGTGTTTTAGTCATTTCCGATAAGAAGTTAGAGGGAGCATAGCTCAGCATCCGTTCTCTATGCACTATATACCATTAGCACTAATAGGAATTAGAAACACAAAAGATGATTTTTTTTTCTATAGAAAGTACAGATTATACTTATTATTCTCTCAAAATTGCGTTCCCTTTGACACAACAAATTTTTCAATATTTCTTCCGAAAATATAATTTTGGTTTAATTCATCGACTTGGACTAAAAAGATCCAAATATTTCGTAACCCAAAATGTGTATTTGCGTCGTCACTACTACGTGGTAAAAAAAAAAAAAAAGGACTGTCCACATACCTATAGTGCAATTTTGAATTTATTTATTTATTTATTTATTCATTTTCGATAGAGCTCCAAGAAAATGAACACACTTAAGATTCAACTATGGTCGTATCTTCAACATGAATGGCGTGCATTACAAACCATTCCATTTTCCTTCCTATCACATATTGATAAGTGTTCAGACAAACACTCAAATCTCGAATGCGACCGCACGAAGATTTTGGCATAATTTGTCGTTTCCACATGGAATAGCTCTATAGGTATTGTCTACATGTTCAGCCGAATCTCCATGGAAGTTATTCCCTTCATCACCTTCGTTTGAGTCGTCTAAATTTTTGTCAGCTTCCGTGTTGGAAATAATTAAAAGGTTTACAGCTTCAGATGACAAATTCTTCATTTTCTTATGAAATGATTTGCCCAAAGAAGAAATGAAAGGATCTGTTGTTGCCAAAAGCCTTTGGAACTTATCATCCATGTTTTCAATACGAAAACAGTTTCGAGAAAAATTCTGACAAGCTGTCAAGAATTCAGACGGTTCAGACGATGAATTCGATAAAGATTCGGCTGAACGTGTAGACAATTATATGGTTGAGGATGAAGCTTTCGCAAAAGGAGAACAACAACAATTGTTTCGATGAAAATATCTTCAGTAAATTGTCCACTGATTTCGCGTATTTATTCTTTATATAACTCCTCCTGTACCATTACCACGCTAAATAAACACCAAAAATGAATTGAATTCAGGCCTGGTCATACCGAAAGTGAATATGTTTACTATTTGCCTAAACAAACAGCTAAATTTAAGTATTTTGTTTTGTTTAATCTTGTTTTTGAGGCGAGAGATAGAGACTGGGCGAGACAAAATCAAATCTGTCTCGCCTCGTGACCAGGACTGGTGATATTCAAGAAACAGTTCACATTTGTTTCGAGACAGTACATTAACGACGTCTCAAGATAGACTAATTTTTCCTCTTGTCGCATCTCGTGAGCATCACTAGTTAATATAAAAACTACTAATACTATAGAATTAAACTTGTTTGGACCCGACACTACTCGAAACTTGAGCAAATATCGAGTCGAATTGGAGATTTTTTGAGCCGAGTTCTCGAGTGGATATAAAATATTTTTATTTCGAATGAAGCCAAATTTAAAGAAAATTTTTTTGAACTTGCTCGTCCCCAACCCTCGAACAGAATGGGTCCAGAAAAGGTAAATCAATATTGTGCGTTCGTGCTGTACTTTGCAGTAAGGAACAATGCTGTCATAATTATGAACTCCCCAAAGATGTTAATGTTCTACAAAATTGATACCTTAGAAGTGCATGGTTCTAATCGAAACACCCCTTCCACACATCATCATCTGAAATCGTAGAGACAATCGCAGACGAAGGCAAGTCAGTAACTAATAGTTTATTTCTAAACTTTTGGGCTAGCATTTATTTGAACATTTACTATAAATTATGTCGACTAGTGGAAATAAAAAAAAAAAATACAATTTTCCTTTGTATTATGAAATTTGTATTGATTTTTTTTTATGTTTTACTGCTATTTTGGTAGTTTCAAAGTATCTAGTTAACGGAGTAAGTGTTGTGACTTTTTGGCAACACTGATAGTTGCTTAGTTAGCTGTTCTTGTTTCTTGAAATGGTTTGGTCAGGTTGTCACAATTACTGATTTCATGATAGGTTTAAGTTAACAAGGTTAGTCAAAATCTAGTTATTTTAGGAGATTTCCTCATGACAAAAGATTCAAGAAATAAAGATTGTGTTAGTTTTTCTTTGTCATTTCTTTCCCAAAATGTAATAAAATAGATTCTTCCATTATCTACACTGTTTTCTTTATTTTCTCTTTGGGGTCGTGAGCCAAGATCTTTGATCATAAAGTTCTTGAGGAGGGGGAGGAAAATAGGGGAAAAAACGACACGTTTTGTCTTGTGTATCCACCCTCCTCCTGATGATGAGACAACATCTTGACAAATCATAAAAGCAGGATAGCAAACACACGTACAATGCATTTTTTTTTTATTTCTTTATTGAGGACATATTTGGAAGCTGTCTTTTCGGAAAATTTTGTCGAAACAATGAACTTAGGTAACATTGCATATTCGCGGCCGCGGTTTCCGGTCTTCTGTTATTGCACCCTCGGTAAAAATATCCTAGTTCAAAAATATACGGCTCGCTTTGATTTTTCCTTCAGTGCAGAAATTCGAGGCTTCGGTCAGAGGATACCATATCTTCTCTCTCTCTCTCTCTCTGTTTCTGTCTGTCTCTGACACTCTGACTTTCTTCTTCCTATTTTCAATGCATTATATATATTGTTCCCCCTGCCCACCAAATTGTTTTCTTACGGTAACTTGTTTTATGAAGGCAGAAAAAGGGCCTATTGGCTTGTCTAAGAAGGAAAATTTTTTAGTCAAATAAAGCAGTTGTTTCTTTCCGTAAACATAAATTTAGGATAAATGGATTTATGGCTGCAAGACGGATCCTCTCACCAAAACCAGAACTGATATCTGCTTAGATTTTATTCGTCAGAAAAGGGGGGAGAGAAACAGTGACGACGCCAGAGGGGGGCAAGGGGGCGAGCACCCCCTAGTAGCTACTTCTGCCCCCCTGACTGCTACCTAGACTGCCCCCCCCCCCAAGATTCCTACAATCTTTAAACATTCTACATGTAGTATTTTATATCAGTATCATAACCAATCTCATTGTCAAATTGTAGTCTACTGTACTTTCCATGCATTTACTATGTAGTAGATAAGTCCTCAAGCTTTCTTCTTTGAGCGGCTGAGTATTTCTGTTTTCTAATTTAGCGCCTTTTGAGGTAAATTTTAGTTATACTTCTTATGATTTTTAATTATTGTGCCTAGCGAGCAATAGTAGATTTGGTCGACTTGTTTTCTTCTCATTGGATCAACTTCGATTGGAAATAAAAGAAAGGTAAAACCAGTTACGTAACTTGTTTGTATTTATCCAGGTTTGAAGTTTTCAGTTTCATATTTTGTTTTATTTAAAGGTTCTATACTTATCTTTTCTGAAACATTATTCACAGCTTTCAATATTCAGAGGATGTGCTTATAACAGCTTAGTTTGCAACTACCAGGGCTTAATTTTTTGAAGGGGATAAAATGAGTTGTGTTTTCCCTTCCTGCAAATGATAATAATAAATTTATGGAATTAAATTGATTCCCAATAAAACGTATTGTCAGGGTGCTGATCTTTAGTTAGTAATTGGCTTACTCTATTGCTCCCTTACTTATTTTGTTTCAAAGTACTGACGTGACGTCTACCATATTGAGTAGGAGCTGCTGAAAAATTCGTAGCCTAACCCAGAAGGAATGCACGTGGAATGGTGAAGTTTTACTTCTTCTACACTTTCCCCGAAAGTCAATATACTACCTTGTACACTGCTCTAGTTTTTGCAGAAAAGTTAAAAAATCTGAAGATTTCCTCACACCACTGTTCGTAGCACTATCCCTATCAGATCTAAAATTGCGTTCTTTCAAGTGTTATTTAAGTTTGGGAAATAAGTACACGTAATAGTTAGACGGAGCTAAATCTGCGGAATAATAATGATGATCTAGACATTGAAATCCTAGATTATGCAATGTCAGTTGTGTTCGCAGGGGCTTGATGGACAGATGTATTCTCCTGAAAAAAAGAAAAAAAAAAACAGAATTCCTTTCTTTTCATTTTCCAGTGCGTTGAAATTTGAATTTTTCTTTCAGTTTTGTAAGTAATGTAGAGATTCTGGATTAATTATTTGACCGTTGCGGAGGTAGTCTATGAGTACGACTCCATACTTACCCCAGAAGAATGTTGCAAACAGTTTCTCAACCTACTTCTGTGTCTTGAACTTCTTGGGGCATTGGAGAAATGAGCGCTACTACTCCATTGACTGTTGTTTCGATTCAGGATCATAGTGGTACAACCATATTTCATCTATGGTTACTATTCGTGAGCGAAATTGATCAGCATTACGGTCAAATTGAAAGAAGATTTCTCTTAATGCCGTCACTCTTTTATTCTCCTGACAAATATTTTGGGAACCCATTATGTCGAGAACTTGAGCATACCCAAGCCATTCTGAATTATGCTACCGACGAGTTCCAAAGAAATGCCCAGAATCTCTGACACAAGTTTTGCTGAGAAGGTAAAAACTGAGAAAGCGGGGTGCAGCCAGACCTCAGACTATAATATGTATATCGTGAGTTTACTATACACTTTAAAAAGTATATAAACAATAGCTTAAATTATTTTTGTCACTCAAAAATTGGGGTGGCCTAGGCCCTCCGGCCCCGGGCTATATCCACCACTGACTGAAATGCTGTAATTTTCAAGAACAATGTCACATATTGCATCCATGATTTCGGGAAGAGTCGTTGCTTTTAATCATCCTGGATGTAAAACATAATTTGTTGAGAAATCACCACGTTCATACTAAGCCACTTACTTCTTCACCATTGTATATAACGGAGGAAAGACCCTTGGTGGTACTGATTTCCTAATTAATTTACTTCGGTGACTTTCCTTGGTGGAATAAAAATGGTATAACAGTTAGGATCTGAATGTTCGTGAAATTATCTGTTTGGGCACACATAATCACTTCAGAAGCCTGAGAAACAATAGGAATTTCATTATTAATATGCAAATTTGTATTTGTACATACAGAGATATGTTTTTCTAAACTGCGGTTTCATTTTTCTACCTAGTACCTGCACTCCTTCTGGATTGGACTAGGATATTTTCAGCAACTCCTCGTAAATTCTCTCTCTCTCTCCCTATATATATATATATATATATATATATATATATATATATATATATATATATATATATATATATATATATATATATATATATACAGTAGCGGATATAGGGGGGGGGCTAACGGGCTGAAGCCCCCCCCAAAAATCATGTTTCAAAAATTCAAAATAAGCAATGAAAGTACAAACTGCTGACAATGTAAACTTACGTACATATATTCCATTCAGTAATTATTATTTTTCCAAATATATTTCATTATTTTAACACACAGTAAGATCCATTATATTTTCAAGGGCTACTTTAGACAAGGCTACGGGGTCCTATGCAGAGTTGTTCTGACGCATGATTAGTGCCATACTAAAGAGTTCGATTAACATATGTTTCCTGCAGTAGTCAGGCCTTTAGTATCACACTAATCATACGTTAAAACGATTCTGCATAAGGCCCTACGGTGTCTACTTACTACGTAACTGAGTACAGCCAGCCTCCGTAAAGGAGGAGGAAAACAATTACGCTTACCGTCTATAGCACGCAGAGTCGCAGAGTTACATTCCCGCCACTCGAAATAATTGTGTGTTTTTGTTTGAGCTTTCTGTTCTTTAAGATGTCGAAGCGTAAACAAATTGATTTAAAATCATTTATAATCAAGACTGGAAAAAAGAAAAAAAGCAAGTGGTGAAGAAGAACGTTTAGGTAATGATTCTTCCAGTGCTTCTTGTGAAACTATTCCAACTGGACTCACAGCTGCAGTGCAAGGTAAGATAAGCAGCTCTGACTTAAGACACTGTTCTGCAATGGACGACATTGGGAGTTTTGTAGGGCAATGTGTAATTACAAATGAAGAAAAATACCACATCTTCACAAAAACATGGACACCAAATTCAAACTATCAATTTCCATTTGTCCTTGAGTCCGGTCAGAATCGTACATTCAATATAAAGTGGTTAACCGATTTCCCTTGGTTGTCATATAGTAGAAAGAATGAAGGTGTATACTGTAAGGTGTGTGTATTGTTTGGACCGGACGAAGCAGGAGAAAAACGAAAAACTCCTCTCAGAAATTTAGTGAAAACGCCGTTGAAAAAATATAAGCATACGCTCTAAGTGTTTCGGGAACATGCAGGCAATGCTTATCACAAAAGTGCTATTGAAAAAAGTGTCAATTTTGTAAGAACTTTTGAAAACCCTGAACTTTCAATTGATGTATTGCTCAATGCTGAAGCCAAAAAAGAATAACTGAAAACAGAAAGCGACTGATTCCCATTGTCAAAATCATAATGTTCTGTGCTCAGGAGAATATTCCTCTTAGTGGTCATCGTGATGACGGAATAATTGTACTTGACAAAGATACCAAAACAAATGAAGGTAAATTTAGGTCACTGCTAAGATTTCGTGTTGATGCGGGGGACATAAAACTTGAAAAGAACTTGAAAACAGCACCAAGAAATGCCACATTTATTAGTAGGACTATCCAAAATGAACTAGTCCAGTGTTGTGGTAATATCATTGGAAAAAAATCGCAAATGAAATACAAAAGTCGCAACTGTATTCTGTGATTGCCGATGAGACAACAGATGCCAGCTCAGTTGAACAATTGTCTGTGTGCATTCGTTATCTTGACACTGACTTATGTAAAGTGAAATAAATGTTCTTAGGTTTTATTCAAGTTAATGATATCACAGGTGAAGGTCTTGCAAAAAGTATTTTGAATAAATTTTCAGAACTAGGTTTAGATCTGTGTTACTTACGAGGGCAATCATATGATGGTGGAGCCAACATGGCAGGAAAGGTAAAAGGGGTACAGAATAGGATCCGGGAACTTAATCCATTGGTAATATATATGCATTGTGCTTCCCACCAGTTAAATTTATCTTTAACACACGCTTGTTCTTAACCAAGTATTAGAAATATGATAGGTACAGTGACAGAAGTAGTAAACTTTGTGCGGGACTCAGCCCAACGAATAGAAACGATGGAAAATTTAATCATTAGTCAACATCCTGAAGAAAAGAGGCACAAACTTAAAACTTTGTGTGAAACTCGTTTTGTTGAAGGCCATGATAGCATTATATTTCTTCTTCATGTGTTTGAAACTGTTGTTGCATTTTTAAATTGTGTAGATGAAAATGTGCCATCGATAAAATCCGCTGGACTCCTGTCGTCTACTTTGAGATTTGATTTTATTGTTGCACTTAACATTGTAGGCACAGTGCTTGGTCTTACTCTCTCACTTTCTCGCCAACTTCAGAATCCCTCTGTCGAGCTTCGCCAGTGTTACACAATGATAGATAATATTTTGCATCTTCTTAAGGAGTACCGTAATGACAATAAACATTATGATACTATTTTTTAAAAAGCAAAGGAAATAGCAAATCAAAATGGTGTTGTAATAGCATGTCCTCGTACAGTTAAAAGACAGGTACACAGATCTAGTGTAGAAGCATCAAATCCTCAAGAGTTCTACAGAAGGAATGTTTACCTTCCATTTTTGGACTACCTTATAAATGAATTGTCTTCGAGATTCTCTTCAGTTCAATCTGATATTTTCCCCCTTTTTAAACTGTTACCAGCCTTTGTGAAAGAAGTTAAAGAAAATGATGTGGTTGAATCTGCTTGCAAATATCTAGAAGATTTTGATGGTTGTGAAGTTGCACTAAAAAGTGAAGTGGCTCTTTGGCGTGAGCATTGGAAAAATAAAAGCAATCCACCTAACAGTGCAATAGAAGCATACAGTGACCCACTTACAGTGTTCTACCCCAATATAAAGAAACTTCTTCACTTGCTATGTGTTCTACCTGTTACATGTTCTGCCGAAAGGAGCTTCTCCACTTTGAAATTGGTTAAGTCATATCTGCGGACAACAATGAGTGAAGATAGACTAAATGGACTTGCTCTAATGAAGATTCATAGAGAAAATGTTTCCATTAGTGTTGAAGATCATTTTTCTCAATTGCATCCTCGACGAATGCAATTGTTATTCCAGTAAACCAGGTAAGATCAAATTAAACAATATTGCATTAGGCATAAATGTTGTTACTTCTTCATTCTATTTTGTATATTTGTTACAATGAAGTTGTACACCATGTTTGT
Source organism: Thermobia domestica (assembly GCF_964235325.1). NCBI lineage: Eukaryota > Metazoa > Arthropoda > Insecta > Zygentoma > Lepismatidae > Thermobia > Thermobia domestica. Next base: position 88,128,484 of record NC_137463.1, read on the forward strand.
AGTTCCTTATAATTATGGTTCCTTAATGTAGCGTGTTTAGCACCATGTATAAATAATTTAGGAAGTTTTTTCTTCAATCGAACTAACTCATGTTGAAATATGCTTATCCAAGCCCCTCCCAAAAATATTTCCTGGATCCGCCACTGTATATATATATATATATATATATATATATATATATATATATATATATATATATATATATATATATATATATATATATAGAGAGAGAGAGAGAGAGAGAGAGATGCGTAGCATATAGTACTGGACGAATGTGTTACTCTTAGCATACGCGAAAGTAATTCAATTTATGTTTGGATTTCAAAAGTCTCATTGAAAAATATTTCATATGCAGACGTTACTTATTTGTTAGTTACAAACTTTACCTGAAATAAGTTTAAGTTATAATCATATCGGTCTAATATAAAAACAGCAACGAAATTACACAATGTAATGTAAAATAAGTCAAACGTAATAAATATGTCATATTTGGCATGACAAATAGCCGCCCCCCTGAAAATGTATCTGCCCCCCTAAGAACTTAAAGCTGGCGTCGTCACTGGGGAGAAAAATGCTGTCGGTACTCCACTACTTTTTTATGGTTTTGTTTTGATTTTGAGGAAAAAACTAGTGTTTCAGATTGCAAACAGTTTGAAATATTATTTCAGATGAGCTTGGTTCGTTGCGTGAATTTCATTCCATTCCTCAGTTTGCGAAAGACGGTTTGTATTGAGATGAAAGTGCATTTAAGTTGTGAAATATATATTACTAACGCTGCATGTTTACTATAAATACGACTATTTGAGTTACCGTTCTTACCAAGTTATTTGAAAGTTTTATCTTGCAAGTAAGATTACTCAAATGTAACATGCCGATTTCATTCATACTTTACATAGACAAAGACTACAGAAAACTGGCATTTTTTAATACCGAGAATGTGGGCTGTAAAATCAGGCATTGTGAATCGGAATGAATGGATAAGCATTGTGTAACAATGCAACTATGAAACAAAACTATGTAAACTTTGAGTATACATTATTTTAAAAGGGTCGAATGAAGACTATATTATTCCAGTATTGATTTGCGAGACCGCGAGACCAACGCGAGAAGTCTCGCGCGAGACCGCGAGACGAGACTTCCAAAATTTTGCGAGACGCGAGACGAGAACTTAGGTCTGCGAGACGAGACGAGACGCGAGACGAGAACAGCTTTTGATTTTGCGAGACGAGACGAGACTTGTTTCAGTTCTCGTCTCGTTTGGTCTCGCGCCCATGCCTAGATTCGATATGTGATCCTTTTGTCTCTCCACTTAAAGTTAGTGTGGCATTTACTTTTGTCAACTTATATGGATCACTTTACAGTCGTTTCCTTTCAGGTTTTATCCAAACACGCCACTACTTGAAGTTTACATGGGTTTTGTTAGTCAGAGCATTACGTCTGTATAATTATGATGCTCACTTGTACCTAGCATCCTGATCGGCGCTGACGTTCAGCAATGCATTGTCCGTTTTACATATAATGTCTAATATCTACGTTTGTTTAATTGTCCACCCTTTTATTTACATTCATATCCTCATTCATTTGGGACGAGTCACTTGTCTTATGTTTACATACGATGTAGCGAGAACCTATCTAGCATGATGTTTCTTTGGGGTTCCTTACTCCTATGGTGGTTACTAGTAAGTGCATTCTATTATACTTCTGAGTATTACATAATTAGTGTAAACCCGACTAGTCGTGGTAAGTAAATCTACGTTCGCTCGAGCCATTTATCTTATTAGCTGTTAGTGTCATATTACTCGTTATGCAATTTTATAAAAATATATATGTATATGTTCCAATATTTTGTTTCATATGAGTGTTGAATCCCATATCATTATTTTCAATTACAGTATAGCAATATGAAGGGTGTGAGTTTATTCAGTTAAGTAACTGAGCAAGTCACTAAGTATAACACTGCAGGGTTATCTCAGAAAGCAGTCACAATGGTAAATTCAGTATAATTTTGGTGTAATAATTGGTGAGATCCATTATTCTTAAACTGTGAATGTTTTTAAGTCAAATAAAATGTTGCAACACCCTACCATAAGTGTTATGTTTTGCGAAATTAACTCCGCAGTCTTGTATTTCAGCTTTGGCATTCTCATAAGATTCAAATAGGTAAGGGAATCACAACACAAGGGAAGGGCTGTGTTCTGTGCATTCGTAGAGTGTACAGGGGGCAGTCTCGCACAGGTTGGATTCGTTTTACCGTTGTACTAAAAGTTTTTTTTTCTTTTTCTCATTCTTTTATTAACGCATTACTTTAGCACAATCTTATGCAGTGTTAGCATCTTTTGCTATTCTTCTCCTGTGTCATAGCATGATCACAGGTGGCGACCCTTACCATATATTTATCATCTCAGTGCTCCGGCACTGGGCAATCAAGCTTAGCTGTAGCCTGCCAGGGATTGGGCCCTCTGGGGCGCTACAATGTGTATTGAAAATATTTCTTTTTTTATGTAACAGTTCACATTGGAATATTAGGTGATTTATATTTCCTATTTCTTTTCCACACCAGCACTTGTTTGTTTCTCTTTTTTGAATTATGTTCAACTTATAGGGCGTTAAAGCAGTATTCAATATTATACGATAATATAAAATTATTTTTGATCTAGGCCAAATTTTGAGAGAATCCCATGTATCCTCCTGTGTTATGTCTGTTAGGTTCCAATAATGGATGCCAGGTCCTTCTCTTATTTTCCTTTTCCATGAAATGATATTTTCTTCCATTTTATTTCTTATCAGATATTTAAAATTGTAGTGAGGAATTTTAATGTTCGTTTTCATTCCTGTGTCAACTGCATTCTTGGATAGTTTATCAACTTCTTCATTCCATTTTATATTTACGTGTGACTTTGTGTATATTAATGTTATTTTTACATTATTATTTTTTAGCATGAGATATAGCTTTTTAATCAACATTATGTTCCATGAGGTTTGAATGTGTCACTTCGGATTATTCACTGCTTTTATAACACTTAACGCATCCGAACAGATACATGCACATTTAATGTTAAATTTGTTTATGTATAATAGTGCTTGCCTTATTGCAAATGCTTCACCTTCAAAAATAGACATTGCAGTAGGTAATTTATATTTTTGTATGACGTTCATATTTGGAATTAATATAGCCGCACCTACATTTCTGTTCTGTTGTTTTGAGGCATCTGTGAATATTAAATGACATTCTTGAGGTAACATATCAATGTGTGATTGCCAAATGTTTCTATATAAATTTGGTATAATTTCTTATTTATGATATTGAATGTAATTAGGAATGATTGTTGGAATTTTTATTAAATTTACTTCATATTGAAATATAAAAGCCGGTATTGAAGGTGCTTTTGTAATTCTTGTTTGTAGTTCCTTATGTTCATTGAATATTATATATATCCAAGGTAAATATTTATTATATGGTAGTTTTTATTTTGATTCATAAAATTCAAATTTATTAATTTATTAATAATGTCTGATGATGCTTTTGCTATTCTGGATAATACAAAATTCGATGTTAGTTTAGCTATTTAATGGGAAATTTTTTGTAGCTTCTAAGATTGCATTTTTTGGACAAAATCCAGGTTGTGATAGGATGATTTTAGCTGCATTATATTGGATTGATTGTAGTTTGTTATAAAAATTTGTATCATTCGTATTAAAGAACATCGCACCATATAAGATTTTCGCCATAAGTGTTTGTTGATTTATTAAATTAATGACATGTGGATGAATTCCCCATTTTTAGCACTAACACCTTTTAAGATGTTATTATATTTGTCTGCTTCATTGGATAAGTAAGATAAATGAGCTCTCCACTTTAGCTTTGAATCTAATATTAATCCTAAGTATTTAATTTGTTTCGAGAATTTCAATTGAGCCTTTCTCAATTGTATCTGAGGAATGTTCTTTATTTGTTTCTTCGTAAATATAGTATAAGTGGATTTTGTCCAATTGATGTCTAAACCATTATCATGACTCCATTTCTGTATGATTTCAATATTATGTTTAATTTTGCTTATACCTGTTCTTAGATCTTCCACTATTTCGTAATTAATTACGTCATCAGCATATATATATAAATTTGAATTCTTATGCAATAATTGAGCTAATTCCAGTACGAATACATTAAATAGAATTGGACTAAGTTTACTGTATTGTAATAGACCCATCGAAGTTCTTCTTGGTTTGGAATATGCATTATTAATTTTTATGTAGACTTGCCTGTCATATAGTAAATTGTATATAATGCGTATATATTGTTTTGGAATTTTCAAGTTTATAAGTTTACTAATTAGGATATCCAAATTAATAGAGTCGTATGCTTTTTTAAAATCTATGCTTACCAGAATTAAATATTTTCTTTGTTGAAACGTTTTCCATATATCTAAAATGAGAGGTCCAATTGCATCATATGTGGAGCTATTTTTTTCTGAAACCTGTGATATTATTTGTTAGGATCATATTATATTCAATATGCCACTGGAGACGATTTAAAATTAATTGTTCGAAGATTTTAAGCCCACAAGGTAGAAGGGCTATAAGTCTGTAATTGTTTGCATCGTTACAAGGTTTATTTGGTTTTAATATTGGCACTATTAAAGATTTTTTCCATATTTCTGGAATCTGTCCTGTTTCCCAGATTTGATTCACAAGAGACAAGAATACATTTTTTCCTTCTTTAGGAAGGTTTATATAATGAATATACTGGACTCCATCTATTCCAGGCGAAGTATTTTTTTTAATGTTTTTTAGGACTACTTCTAATTCCACTTCGGAAAAATGAGATTCCGTCTGTGTGAGTTTATTGTCTGCAACCTCAAAGTCTAACATGTTTTTATTATTTACATTGTCCGGTGTAAGATTTTTCTGAAATTGTAAAATCCAATCAATGTCCGTAGTATTTAGATTATCAGATATTGACGGTCTAGGAATTTTATTTAGTTGTTGATGTAAAAATTTCCAGATTGATTTTTTTGGTGTTTGGAATGATAAATTATTACAAAATTTTTCCCAGTTATTTCTTTTGATTTTATTTAATATAATTTTAGTTTGTGATTTGATATTTTTATATGTTAAGACATGTACTAAACTCTTCGGTTTTATAAATATTTGAAATGCTAGACGTCTTTTATTAATTGCTTTTTGTGCTTCTTTATTCCACCAAATTGGTTTTTGCGTTAATTGTATTTTGTGTTGAGCTACATTTTTTGATTTCAAATCTTTTATTTTTTCTTTGAAATTTTTAACGTTATTTTCTTTCGTCTTAGCTGCAGCCTGAGTTATCATATGATTGAATGTGTTGATCTTCCACTGATTATTACTTAAATACTATATGTTTTTCGAAATTTCCTGTTGGTAGTTTTGCCAGTTAAGTTCACCTGCTATATTATTAGTTTTAGAAGAGAATTCAGATGTATATTTTATCGGTTCATAAGGTGCATTGGATATAAATGGATGCGTTTTAATTAAAATAAGTTTGTGATCACTACCAAATGGGTCAAAATAAACTGTCCAGTCTGCTTGAATGAGATATTGAATTTTGCATATAGTAATATCAGGTACACTATTGCCTTCTAAGGTGATTCTAGTGGCCGTTCCGTTATTTAATGCTTGATATGATGATTCTAGTAAAGTATTGTTTAGTATGTTTCCAGCCTTATTATTATATGTCGCTCCCCAAGCCTCAGATTGAGTATTACAATCGCCCATAATGTAATCTATATCATTTTCCAATATTAATTGAGACCAAAACCGGCGGTCTGGTACAGTAGATGGTGGAATATAAATATTTAAAAAGTTTGTATTATTTATTTCAAAACCATATAGTTGTATGTCTTTGTAATTGTGGTTAATTTTTAGATTTAGTGGTTTAAAATTATATTCTTTTTAATACAAGTAGCTAATCCTCCGTAACCATCCTCTCTTAGATGTTCTATAATATTATAGTTATTTAATTTTAGTAGAAATCTTATTTTCCCCCATGTTTCCTGAAGTACGATCACGTCTGGTGAAAAAATGTTCATTAAATGTAAAATGGCATACTTTTTTGTATAATAATTTTGACATTTCCATTGTAATATCCTTAAACTATACTTCTTATCCATCATCAATAAAGCGTTACTAAGAAAAATTAAGAAAAAAGAAAAAAAATTTTCCTCCTTCTCTCTATTGATGAATATCATGTACGGAAGTAAATATAATGTAAAATTGTTTGGAAATTTTCTCGATGTATTCAGAAGTAACATTACAATTTAGAGAGATTAATATCTACCAAGTAGTTGTTTGATTGCAAACATAGTTTTTGTCACTAACATTCCTCTTTCATTATCAATGAAATTTTTATCAATATCAGAATTATTATTTGAATTACTATCACTATAGGTTGCAGTATTCTTTTGTTGTCGAGATTGTTCTTCACTTGTCATGATTTCTTCTTTGCTATTGCTATAACCTTTTTTACTTTCTTGGTTGAATGCGGTTTTATTGTTTGAGAAGACTTTATTATAATTATAACCTTTACTATTTTGTTCTTGCAAGGATATCTTGTTTATGGGCCTATCCTTCGATTGTTGAAAGTTAATGCTAGCGCTAGTGCTAGGAACATTGAATTCAAATCCATTGTTGTCTGTATTACGAATACTATCTTTTAGGTTAGAATGAAAACTATCTGTATTTCTTCTTCTTTTCCAAGGTGGTGATTCTTGTTCTAATTGAGTCATCTTTTTTCTATTAATTGCATCGTTAATATTTTCATTAGGTTTAAAAGTGTGCATAGTAGTACTTATTTTGTTTTGCGATTGGGAAAGCTTATTTTCTGCTGCATTTGATGTACTATTGAGCACTTCCCATTTATTATTTTGAGAATGTAATTTTCCCACTTGCATGTTTGCTTCATTAAATGACAAATGTTCTCTAGCCATAACTGACATTATTTTTCTTTGCCTGGCTCTTTCTGGACAGTCTTTATAGTCTGCTTCATGACCCATACCACAATTAAAACATTTAATTGAGTTGGTGCATTGTGTGTTATTATGTGACAAAGCACACTTTTTGCATATTGACGTTTTAGCTTTGCAAGTACGATGTATGTGTCCGTATCGTAGGCAAATATTACATTGCCTTATTGCCGGTATGTATGTTTCAACCAGAAGTCTTAGGTAAAAGATCTTTATATGAATTGGAAGTTGTTGTCCATTGAAAGTTACTATAATAGTGGAAGTAGGTGTTTTTTTCCCTTCATGTATACGATAAATCAATTTTATTGACACAATGGGAATTTCGCTGTCTATTTCTTGAAGGAGTTCTTCTACGGGAACTTCTGGGTCAACATTTTTTATCACCCCTGTCGTATTAACAGCAAAATTTGGGATGAATGCAATCCAGTTTTGACTTTTTAAAATTGGATGTGTTAGGAAAGCATTAGCTGCTTTACCGGTAACGAAGTGTATTTTTATAAGATTCTTACCAATTGTTTTGAAGTTAGTGATACCTGCAATGTCTGCTAAATATAATTTTCTGCTTACAGACACTAGGTGTTTTGAGCCGAGCTCTTCTTTGTTAGATTTAAGAAATACATAGTATGGAGCTATGTGATTCTCGCTATATCTGTTTTCAAGTGATGGGTTTACATCTTTGCTTTCACTTGTATTGATTAAATTCACTGACTTATTTACTGTAATTCTGTCTTTTTCTACCGGTACATTATTTGCATGGGTTTGATTATTTGAATATGCTTGAATTTCCATATCCGAAACTTCATTAGTTTCATTTTCTACCTGTATGCTGCATGTATCTAATGATTCTGTATTGAACTGATTACTTTCCGCCATATTGTTGTTGAACTATTATATGATTACTTAGCTTAAAGGGAACATCTAACCTAAATTCACACAATAAATAAACCACCTTAACACTACAATATTAACCTCTAATACTATTTACACTAAATACAATAAGTTTATGCACAAAAATCTTTGATCTCACCCAATCTGCCACTCAACCAACTTTTATAGTATCTTATTCGTTAGGCCTAAGAACAGATTTGGAGATCGCTCTAGTACATTTCACTGTATCTTCACTAACTCACTTTTGCACTTGTCCATAAGAAACACTTATTATATAAAGTGAATTACAGTGTGTCACTAATGATCTTTGTTTCTATAATTATACGGAGATGACACTTTTAGTTCATATCCAATGATTATTTTACACACGCACACTCAATGCATTCGGCCATTTTTTTCTTTAATAAGCTTAGAGTAAGTTTCGAAAAATTTCTTTCTCTACCTGCCGCAGTTACTGGTAAGGTAAACAAAATCATAAATGCAACACTGACATAGGGAGCAACGTAATATTCCTTAATTAATGTTAGTCTCTTTTGGTGATATTTTAGGCTTAATTATAGCGGTTAATAGTTTCAGTTCGTCTGTCAAATCACTGGGGTTAATATCTTTCGATTCTTCGCGTATTAAAATGCAGGCACTTTTCAGACAAAAGTTCAGGTGGCATATCGTTCAGATTACTTATATCGTAAAGAAAATCGAAATACTCGCTGTGATGTTTAAGTTGCTCAAACCTTTCTCTTAAATCTAACACAATCACGTCTAGAAGTTTGTAATAAAAATCGATCTTGTATCTTGTTTGTGGATCTTCAATAGCTTCATCTTCTGTTTTCTATTGAAATTACCTCTTCTTTCGACTTAGAGCTTGTACTGTATTACCTATCCATGGATCATCCATATCTAATGCTAATGCCAACTCCATCGCATTAACTAAGTAAGAGTGAAACTTTGCATCATTTCTGCTCCTCTGAAAGTTCTCAGATTTGTTTTAAAGAAACCCTACTGCATCAAACACATGAGAATTAATGCTTTGGATACTTTTGTTTACTATGTTTATGTGGAGTGAAAAGTCATACCACATAACAAGTGAGTAAAAAAGTAAAGCCACGCAGCTGGTTTGCTATACACAGAGCATCATGGGCGATCATTCTATCTATTATATTGTCGTTACTTATTTGAAGTAAGGTATCATAAACCTCTATTTGATATCTAAGTGGAGTCAGAGCATCAACTCGACTCTCCCATCTTGTGGTGCTGAATAGTTTTAAAGTGAGCCTGCTAATATGTTCCTTTAGTATGGCCCAACGTTGAACTGACGCAGAAAACAAGTCATAAACTTCTTTTTTAACTATACAAAAAATGAAACGGTGGACTGAGATGTTCTGGCTGCATCGTTAACGACAAAGTTTAGTAAAGGAACATAGAAGGCTTGGGAATTTATTTTTGCTTTTCATATTGGAACTGTTGTCATATCTTTGGCCCTTCATATCTTCGATAGAAGTTCATTTCTTTTAGCTGTTTAATTATTAATTCTGTCAGTTCTAGCTAGACCAGTGATGTCTTTTACTGATACGAAACTAAGAAAGTGTTCGCAAATTTTTATAAGCCATTCTCCATTACTGTATGTAATTTGTACAAAACCAATGATCCTTTGCTCTGTACCAGAAATATCTGGAGTACAGTCTAGCACTATAGTATAATATGTTGCAGCTCTCAACAAAAACAGTATTTTACTTTCAATTTACTCACTAAGAATAGGAATAAAATTTTTTTGGACATCTTTTCCTTAGTAATGGTGGTATTTATTTTGCCCTCCCAGGGTTCTTTTAATGTGTTCGGCCATGATTTGCATTGTTTAAATATAAAAACCATTAATATATATTTATATATCTATATCCATCCATCCACCTATCTATATCTATATCCATATATATATATATATATATATATATATATATATATATATATATATATATATATATATATATATACAGATGGTGATCAGAAAAATGGAAACACCTGTAGTTGGCAACACGTCAGATGTATGGGTTGGCAGTGGTGTCGTGGCGCACGCAACGCCGGACCCCTGGTGGTGGTGTGTTAGGTCGGTCTCCATACTACGTCAGGCGCAGTGGAACAAGTGTCCAGTGGTTGCAGCAGACTGAGGTAGTGTAAAATGGGAGACTTCTTTAATTAATATATATATTGTTTTATTGTCTTATTGTCAACCATTAATATATTATTGTCTTTCGATTCGTCGCGGAGAATCGGCGAAGGGACCGGAACGACTTATTGCCAGTTATGTGCATGCGTTTATTATTATATATTTGTTTTTCCTGGCGAATGTTCCTAAAGTGAGCTCCGGGGTCAAGACTAACCCATGCTTCAACATCACAAGGTTGCTGTTTCGCGCCACTCCGGGAGAACTTTATATATATATTGTAAGGGCTTTTTAGACTCATCTCAATGTAAATGAATCATGCATATAGGGTATTTAACATATTTCGGTGGAGTAATTTTCTAATTCATTGGCATTTCGTCGCGCCTCTGCCACCGGTGGCCCACTGGTGGTATAATTTTCAAAACGGAAGTGGTGTCACCGCGGATCGTTGCAGTGGGCCATCAATTTTTGGCGAGAGGTCGCTAGTTACCCATCGATGGTCCACCGACGCTTACGGTACGGGTAACTCTAAATTAAATATAATTAGGAAATCACTATAAATGCTATAAGAAGTAGTTTTTGAACTTGGACTGTGTAATATTGATCTTTTGAGGCAACCATTTCCTAAGTTCAGCTTCGAGTATCTTCGGGAAACAGTAAACCAAAGATGATAGGTTCGAACCCACAATTCAACGTTCACAATCGAAAACATTCTGTAAATCTAAATTTTCCACTTTTAAGTGTAATAAGATATGTTGATCTGTTATTAACTGTACTGTAGAAACAATTCATCATTGTAATACTTAAGGATAAAGTATTTCGAAATTATGTGTACATGGGAGCACATGGTAGTTGTCTCAATCCAGGTATAATCAATGCCCTCAATTTCCTTCGTGCAGTTCAAACTGATTTACCTACAAGCTGTTACACAACGACAATTAGTCTAGTTGTCTACGTATCGAACTGCTGAGCCGAAGGACGAGGGATCGGATGTCGGAGATGGACATGTAAATTTTTATTACTTGCAGAATTATACATTTCACTCATAATAAAATGAGTATTAAAACAGTTTGTTTCCGTTGAAAAGTAAGAATTTATTTCAAGTTAAATTTATGAGCCCTGAAGCAAAACGAATTGGGCTCATGTAGTGATGTGAGGCGGAAAATTTTCCGCTATATTTTTCCGGAAAATTTTCCGTTTTTAAAAAATATCAGTAATCAAGTAACAATTCCTCAGTAATCATGAAATTGATTGAATTCAGGTATAGAAATGTTAAAAACTGAAAGATCGTTGAAAGAATCTGAAAATTTTCATGGCTCAGACAATTTTCAGTACTATGTAGGAACAAGTTAAACAATTGTTCATGAATCGAAATATTTCCTGCCTTATATGGAAAAATTGAAGAATTTTTTATGAGTCGGAAAGTTTTCATCATTTCGAAGCAAGAAGTAAAACAACTGTTTTCTGAATCGGAAAGTTTTATTGCTCTGTAGAAACAAGTGAGAGGAATTTTCATAGATCGGAAAATTTTCATCACGATGTAGAAACAAGTGGAAAACACTTTTCATAGGCCTGACAAATTTGGATATTATGGATAGTGATGTTAGGTGGAAAATTTTCCACTATATTTAACTGCACATAGAGCTATAAAATTGAATTTCGGTAGAGGAAAGTTAGTCAGTAACAAATTATAATTTTCCAATTAGCTTTCGGGAACCGGAAAATTTTGTATTTCAAGTTGGGAAATAAACTTTTACCACAGTTTTTCTCTCTATATATAGAACATTTTTCACCTCACATCAACGATGTAGGAACAAGTGGACTATTCTTTTACGAATCGGAAAATTTTCCGTTTCAAAATTTTCCGGAAAATTTTAATCACTCTACAGGACAGACAATTTTTCGATTCATGAAAAATTGTTTCACTTGTTCTTACATAGTACTGAAAATTGTGAGAGCCATGAAAAGTTTCAGATTTTTTAAAACGATCTTTCACTTTCTAACATTTCTATATATGAATTCAATCAATTTTATGAATACTGACGAATTGTTACTTGATCATTGCTATTTGTTAAGAACGGAAAAATTTCCGGAAAAATATAGAAGAAAATTCTCCACCTCACATCACGGCTAAACAAGGATGTAGGAATAAGTGGAGTATATTTTTACGAATCGGAAAATTTTCAGTTTCAAAATTTCCCGGAAAATTTTCATCACTGTAGAGGACACAATTTTTCGATTCATGAAAAATTGTTCCACTTGTTCCTACATAATACTGAAAATTGTCTAAGCCATGAAAGTTTTCAAATTCTTTAAACGATCTTTCACTTTTTAACATTTCTATATATGAATTCAATCACTTTGATGAATACTGACGAATTGTTACTTAATTACTGATATTTGTTAATAGAAAAATGTCCGGAAAAATATAGAGGAAAATTTTCCAATTCACATCTCAACTAAACAACGATGTAGGAATAAGTGGAATATATTTTTATGAATCGGAAAATTTTCCGGAAAATTTTCATCACTGTACAGGACAGACAACTTTTCGATTAATGAAAAATTGTTCCACTAGTTCCTACATCGTACTGAAAATTGTCTAAGCCATGAAAATTTTCAGATTCTTTAAACGATCTTTCACTTTTTAACATTTCTATATATGAATTCAATCAATTTTATGAATACTGACGAATTGTTACTTAATCACTGATATTTGTTAAGAACGGAAAATTTTCCGGAAAAATATAGAAGAAAAATTTCCACCTCACATCTTAACTAGACAACGATGTAGGAATAAGTGGAGTGTTTTTATGAATAGGAAAATTTTCCGGAAAATTTTCATTGTACAGGACAAACAATTTTTCGATTCATGGAAAATTGTTCCACTAGTTCTTACATCGTACTGAAAATTGTCTGAGGCATGAAAATTTTCAGATTCTTTCAACGATCTTTCACTTTTTAACGTTTCTATATATGAATTCAATCAATTTTATGAATACTGAAGAATTGTTACTTAATCACTGATATTTGTTAACGGAAAATTTTCCGGAAAAATATAGAAGAAAAATTTCCACCTCACATCTTAACTAGACAACGATGTAGGAATAAGTGGAGTGTTTTTATGAATAGGAAAATTTTCCGGAAAATTTTCATTGTACAGGACAAACAATTTTTCGATTCATGGAAAATTGTTCCACTAGTTCTTACATCGTACTGAAAATTGTCTGAGCCATGAAAATTTTCAGATTCTTTCAACGATCTTTCACTTTTTAACGTTTCTATATATGAATTCAATCAATTTTATGAATACTGACGAATTGTTAATTGATCACTGATATTTGTTAAGAACGGAAAATTTTCCGGAAAAATATAGAAGAAAATTTTCCACCTCACATCTCTACTAAACAACGATGTAGGAAGAAGTGGAGTATGTTTTTATGAATCGGAAAATTTTCCGGGAAAATTTTCATCACTGGGCTCATGGTTGTCCGAATACCTGACGATTTGAACAAATCATACGACATGCCTTTAGTATGGAGTTAAAGAGCTTTCTGATACGTACAAAGAAATCTCACTGACCTAAAATCCATTACGAAGTAGGACCTACTAGAAGCTTCAACACCAAGTCTGCGTCACTTCGGTGAACGCTGTATCGAAACTTCCTATATAAATTTCACTCACTTGTCTAGTCAGTCGACCGTACTTTGTTTGTTAGCTAACTATATTGAAGAGGTATAGACGAATAATATGCAAAATCCATTTTTCAATTTTGTCAGGAAACGAAGAAAATGTGACGCCCTTATGTTTCAGAATTGTTGAACTTTTTTGCGAGGGGGGGGGGTAGATTTCACTCATCTGCTGTAAGTAGTGACTACAGCTGTTAACCATTGCTTTCCTTCATTTTGCATTTACACATACTATCCTCTTTCAAGTTCGGTTCCACATGCCATTCCATTTAGTTTCATATATCTGTTCGATTAAATACACATTCCTCAATCTCTTATAATATGCCCAAATTAACAAAACGATTCTCTTGCTTTCTTTTTAATAATGATGATTTATATTTCAAGACAGTTGATTTTAAATAAACTTGCAACCAATTTGTTAATTACTACGAGCATTGATTTCTTCCTCATTGTGTGTTAATATATATTATTCAGTGTTTACATTCTAATAATAATCATCAATATTTATGCCACAATTAGATATAATGGCAGTATACGAAGGTTAAGAGGGTAATAAAGCAGTTCAAGCCAATATCTTACTTCAATCTGTATCGTAGATTACAATTATCGTTAAAAGAAATTGAATATTCGCATCCAAAATTGATTTTATCTATGTAGGATGGATAGGGATGCGCACGAGACAATATTCGAGGCCGTCTCGTCTCAACAATATGCTGTAAAAGTGATGTCTCGACTCGACAAATGTATATTTTTCTATTGGAAAAGCTGTGTCTCGACTCGAATTTTGTCAGGAAAATTATGTCTCGACTCGACTTTGCGCATCCTTAAGGATGGACAGTTTGAAGAGCCCAGTAGTCCAAAGCTGGCAGGGTAACCAATTACACCATTATGCAACATCTATTTCAGATACAACCATTATTATACACTTCATTTTCACAAGGTTCTTCTTATAATAACTATATCGATTTCCTACTTAAATTCAATTTTAGATAATTGTTTCTTATGAAGCAGCAAATATTCATGCTATACAGTATAAAATAAGTACACATTCAATGTAAATAAATACAAATGTAAGATATTACACATTACCGGTATTGCGATTTAATCCGATTTTAAGCAGTTCATATTTTCTAAATAATTGTTCAAATTGCTTTATAAGAATCCAGATTATGAGGTATCCTATGTTTTTGCAATGCAAAAAATGCAAGCATATATATATATATATATATATATATATATATATATATATATATATATCGGTGTATTTTGATAAAGTGGATAATTTCAAATATCTAGGATCAATATTAACAGAGGAAAAACATATTCACGGAGAAATTAAATGTCGACTAAAAGAAGGGAATTCGTGTTACTATTCGGTTCAAAATATCTTGTCGTCGCGAATTCTGTCGAGGAATTTGAAACTTAAAATATACAAAACGATAATCCTGCCTGTAGTTCTGTATGGCTGCGAAACATGGTCACTTACTCTGAGGGAAGAACATAGACTGAAAGTATTTGAGAACAAGATCCTAAGACGAATATTCAGAACCAAGAGGAACGGGAATGGGGAATAGCGGAAACTTCATAACGAGGAACTACATAATTTATATGGTTTACCCAACATTGTTAGGGTCGTCAAGTCTAGGAGGCTTAGATGGGCGGGTCATGTAGCTAGAATGGAAGAAAGTAGAGACGCTTTCAAAGTCTTGACTGGAAGACCAATCGGAAAACGACCATTAGGAAGACCTAGGCGCAGATGGGGGGACAATATTAAGATGGATCTCGCAGAGATTGGAATACAGAGTAGAAACTGGATACAGTTAGCTAAGGATAGAAGTCAGTGGAGAGCTTTTTTGAACGCGGCATTGAACCTCCGGGTTCCATAGGCCATAGAGTTAGTTAGTTAGTTCTAGGTGTATTTTAGGGGACTTCCGGGCTTGATCCCACCCCCGAAATTTTATGTTTATTCAAATAAAATATTGTAAAGTAAATGGAATATCTTGTAGAATGTTCACATTTTCAAGAATGAAGTTAGCAAAGGCTCCCGAAATATATATATGAATAATTTTCATATAGGACCTGTGGTTTTAGGTATTCAACTGTGTTCACATTTCTCATTTTAGCGTTTTCGTATATGAATTATGGATATGGCGGTCTAGTAAATGTGACAGGGGTTTGAAAAGTGACAGTTCGTTGGATAATGTGTTTTTAATCACTTCACAGTAGAAATTTATATTTATAAAAATTTTCTCATATATTTAAAAACGGAAGAAAAACTTTCCGCACGGAGGCTCGAACCGTCGCCCTTCGTTTCAGAAATGTCAGTAGCAGTACTAAACCCGCTTGACCACAGACGCAACTTACAAAAGATTGTGTTATATTTATAATATTGATAATAGAATCGTTACAAGCACAGGTTCCTACTTGGAGGTTTAAATATCCATTTTCTGTCGTTTTCAACAATTTCTACTTAAGATAATGGTTGATTTTGCATATTGGAACTGTGCATGAGGTGTGCAATCAATATTAATCTCAGAAATAAGTAGTTTGATTTTGTTTTTACATTTTCACATCGCTCGGATGACAGTACGGTTTGCAGCTAGTGTATATATAAAGAGAGGCGGGAACGTGCAATTCCCTGTGTATAGATCTTCGAGAATTGTGACGGATGTAACAGACTGTTTTTTCTGTTCCAGTTTTATTTTGTCTAAATAGTTATATTCAATCTGTTCGTTTTATTTTTGTCTAAATAGTTGTATCCAACGTTTAATTATTGGCATATTTATTTGTTTAAATTTGATTACTGAATGTTATTTTAATGTATTAAATTTTGTTAGAATTTTGCATTCATGTTTATAAGTTTTATGTACTAGAGACCTTGTCATCTCTTTAAATACTGAGTAGGTGTAATTTTTTTTTCTAATGGATTGTGAGAAGAAGATGTAACAAAGTTTTTTTCTTAGAAGAGAGATTGAAATTATTATTACTTGCAAAATAATGTGTTGTTTTCATTATTAGAAATTGTTGCAGTGGAAAGACAGTGGAAAATGATGAAGTGGTGAATTCCATTATGTGTGGACGTTGCCACAAATGGTACCATTTTAATTGTGTAAATGTTGATAATGATAGATACGACGAATTTAGTAATTCTGAAGTAGACTGGTATTGTAAGGAATGTGATATACCAAGAATGCCGGAAACAAATAAAGGAGACGGTTCAAAAGAGAAGACAAAGGCGACTGGGAAATCAAAATTTACTTTGGAAGATTTGGTCCTGATAATGAATCAGCGTTTTGATGCTTTAAGTGAGAATACCAATCAGCGCTTTGATGCTTTAAGTGAGGATACCAATCAGCGCTTTGATACTTTAGGCGAGGAAACAAAAATTTTGCGAGAAGAATATGCTCAGAATAGGACGGATATAAATGAAAAATTTACAGAATTGAGTAATCAAATGAAGGAGATGAGAGAGGACTGGAAAACTGAATTGAATAAGGAAGTAGCACGTTTGGACCAAGAACTTGTGGAAATAAATAAGAAAATGGAAAAACAGCCGGAAGATTCGGAAAGTTTAAAAGCAGTTATGGTTCTGTGCAAAGCGCAATCGCAGGAAGTAGAAAGAGAAGTTGATGTACTAAAATCAAACTTTAAAATGACGGATGAGAACATAAAAAGAATAGAGAATAATTGTAAACATTGTCACGAAGTAATAGACCGTAAGTATAAACTATTGCAAGAGGAAGTAGATGCTATAAAGCGTAAGTATGAAAAAGCAGATAATAATTTTGATACTAATCATGTTGATTATATTCGTGTACCTTTTCCAAAATCCTCAGATAATGGGATGCGCTCTGTATCAATACCCACATTTACCTCTAGTAATAATACGGTAACTTCAACAGTTTCTACTGTAACGAGTACTTTTGAATCTGGTTGTAGATGTGCTGTATCAGAAAACAGGATTCCTTTTTTACAGACTGGAAACAACCGTTTTCGAGTTGACGATTGTGCGAGTGATCGGGATCATTTTCAACCGACTCCACATTTAGATTTTGAAGATGTAATTCGTAAATTGGAAGAACAAACTATCACTAGAGAAGAAGTTCATAGTCCTATAAGACAGTCACCGATATATCATATTACTAAAGAGACTCCTAAGGAGAGCAGAATATTTGGAAATAACGAATATACCTCTAACAGTATGTTAAAACCTAAATACTTGCGCGATTTCCCACGATATAGTGGACAATTAACCCCTGGAGCGGCGAAAAATTTCTTGAAAGAGTTTAATCGACTCTCGAAATTGTATAATCTTTCAGACACCGAAAAGCTCATTATAATACCTCAGTGTTTAACACTTGCGGCGATCGGTTGGTTTGAAATTATAGCGGATACTGTAACTACTTTTGATGAATTTGAGCAACATTTCAAGGATCAGTATATGTCAACACAACTCGAACAGGCTCAGAAACGCCAGCTGCGTAATACGAGATACGATAAATCCAGATATCCTAATACTCTTGAATTCGCATTGGGTATAGTGGAGAAATATCACAATATAACTGTGAACTATGACGAAAAAGAGCTCCGTGATATTCTGTTAACGTGTCTTCCGTTGGAAGAAGCTAAGATTTTGAGGTTATCGAAAGTAAAAACAGTGGAAGAAGTTTTGTTGAGTGTTATTGAGATCAACTCAGCGGAAGCGGAAGCTGAAGCGAACCAATGGAGCGTTAATTCAAGACGTAATACCAATACAAAAACTCCGTATATACGAATGGCTCAAAATAACTTTAGATCTGGGTCTCCTAACACGCAATGTCAAACAGAAGCTAGTTACACGAGATCAGGTAATAACAAAAGACACTTCGCGCGAAGAAATAATGGTTCTTGGAATTATCGTGGAAGATTTAATAACTCATTTAATACGAGACAAAGAAAATCGACTGGAAATGATGTGAGTTGCCAAACATCGGAGGCAATGTTGCAAGCTGCTAACGCATTAGTCGTTAGCAATGAAATATCTAATGTTAGTGAACAGGGAAACGAGACGCGTATCCGTATGTAGAGGGGGAAGGAGGATGCGCGCAACTAATGTCCCCGGCGCAAGTTGAGTGTTCGTTGTTGTACAATATCTTATTTGTAGTTAGTTAAGATCCTGAACAAGATAAACTGGAGAATGATGATTATTATTTTCCTTCTCCCACAGTATCTTGTAGCGTTGGGGGAGTAAATTTAACGGCGATCATAGACTCAGGAGCTGAGTTGAACTTGCTTAGTGAACGAGTCTGGTTTGAAATTAAAGAGAAATTTCCGTCTGCCAAATTACTAAAATATGACAGTGTGAAAGTAGCAACATTTACTGGAGACAGTAACTTCAAAATAAAAGGAATGCAGATGTTGAATTTTTGTATTAATGAACATCTCTTTGAGGTACCAGTTTTTGTTATGAGGGCTATGCGACCTGATTTATTACTTGGAAGTCCGTTCTTACAAAAATTCAATGCCATAATTGATAGTGGAAATCAACGCTTGCAATTAACTGACAATCAAGGAAATTTAGTGTGCATTAGTTTAACTAAACCTACAGAAATATATTTATCGATTTCTGACGTTGGGCACCAATCATGTAATACCATGTTTTATTTTCGGAATGCTAGTTGCCAAATTTCAACACCAGTAGAAGCAGTTAATTTCTGTAAGGTACATGAGCCTAATGTCACGGAGGAAGAGTTACATAGATATGTGCATGATCGTACAGACTTTTCTCCAGATAATAAAGCAAAACTATACACTCTTTTATGTAAATATAGACATCTCTTCACCGAATATCCTCGGCGAATCAAAACTAAGCCTTATAAAATTGAATTAACAGACAATATACCTTTCGTTGGCAAAATATATAGTGTCCCTCAGTCTATGAGAGAAGAATTTGAGCAGGAACTTCAGAAATGGATCGATCATGGCATTGCTGCAGAAATGTCATCTCCCTATAGAAATCCAGTACATTGCGTTAGGAAAGCTACAGGAGGAGTACGTCCAGTCCTGGATTTAAGAGGTTTAAATGCAAAAGTTATCTCGCCATGTGTACAAGTTGAAGCAATTAATGACTTACTATCACGATTAACTGGAGCATCTGTATTCTCTTCATTTGACTGCACGTCAGGTTATTATGGTGTACATCTGCATCCCTCCTCTTATCAATGCACGAGCTTTGTTTATTTAGGCAGGCAATATTGCATGCTGGTTCTCCCAATGGGTCTACGATCTGCACCCGCAGTTTTTCAAGAAACCATGAATAGCTTCTTTAAAATGAATACAAGAGATTTTGTGATAGTATATTTAGATGACGTGTTGTATTTTTCTTCCTCTTTTGATGATCATTTTGACCATCTAAACAAAGTGTTCCAAATATTCGATGCCGCTAACTTTTCACTAAACTTCAAAAAGTGTCGATTTCTGTTGAATGGGATAAAATTTTTAGGTCATCTAGTAAATGGAAAGGAGATCAAAGTGGACCCGAAGTCAAATGAGCCTATACGTTGTTTCCCTATGCCAAGAACTAGAAAACATTTACGCTCATTCCTTGGGTTAGTCGGATGGAGACATCGGTATTTAAAGGATTATACTATTATTGCAGCTCCATTGTTCGAATTATTAAAGAAGATAAACCGTTCGTAATGAATAAAGATGCAATACATGCATTTAACGTACTACGAAATTTAGCGAGCAATCCACCAGCATTAGGCCAACCCAATTTCTCTATAAATTTCCATATTTTTAGTGATGCGTGTGCGTATAATTTAGCTGGCTATTTAGCGCAATTTCCTAATAATGATGATAATCCTGTTGTTATTGCTTATGCAAGTCGTAGATTAAAATTACATGAATTCTCGCTTTCTGTATTTCAATTGGAACTTTTGGGGATACTATATTTATGTGAATATTTTTCTAGTTACATACTAGGCAGAAGCATTATAGTACATTGTGATAACAGTGCTGCTATACACGCTTTTACGCTGAAACACTTGGATCCTCGTACGACTAAACTTATACTCAAGTTACAAAGATTTGACTTACAATTCGAACATATACCCGGTAAATGCAATACAATTGCAGATATTCTAAGTCGATATCCGCCAGAATGCAGTGGAGATACTAAACAATTTTACATAAATCTTGTCTCATGTTGTGAAGAGGAAATTGAAGATCATTTACAAACGGAGGTTCACGCCACAAATTTTGTTTTTAGAGAAGACCCAGAAATTATAAATGTACATCGAGTTATTGAAGAACAGCAAACAGACGAGTATTGTAAAAAACTGAAAACATTGTTGGATTCTGGAAACCATCGAAATAAAATCGAGAGTTTTGAAAACTTATTATTTGTTAAGGACAAATCCACTGGTCGATGGTTATTAGTAATTCCTATAACCTTAGTAAACGATGTGGTCTCTAAAATACATTCCAAAGGACATTTCGGTGTGAAAAAGTGTGTATCTTTTTGCAGAGCCTTATTTTACTGGAAAAGTCAAAAACGTGATTTTGTGAAGTACATTCGCGATTGTGAGCTATGTGCTCGAACTAAGTTTAGCAATCGAAATATAGACGCTGGAAAGTTTACTATTGAGGCTAGGCGGCCCCATGAAAAATTGTGTTTAGATTTAGTAGGTCGCTTACCTTCTAGCAAGGGATTTCATTATGTACTTTCCATCATAGATGTTTATTCAAGGTTCATTAGTTTTTATCCCTTGCGTAATGCAAATACTAAAGAAATTATCAGGGTGTTGCTCCGGTGTTATTTTTATAATTTTCCATACCCCAGCCATATTGTCACAGATAATGGTTCGCAATTTACTTCTAAATCGTGGAAAGATTTCTGTAAACGTCATCATATCCAACAGCATTTTACATCTCCGTATTCACCCCACGCTAATGGCTTAGTAGAAAGGCAACATCGGGAACTCAACAGATTGATGAGATGGAAATGTGGGAAAAATCATGCTCTATGGAGTAATATATTAAAGGAAACGCAGGATTTACTGAATAATTCTATTTGTTCTTCAACCAACCAATGTCCATCGGAATTGTTTTTATCCTATTCAGCAACTGACAGTCTTAAAAGTTCTTACCCATGGCCTCCAGAAATAACTTCAATTGATGTGGAAGATAGACATTTACTAGTAGAAAGAAAATCAAAGAAAATTCTAAAGAACAAATCGCAAACAGTATTAAAGGAAGGTGACTTAGTTATGCTTAAGTCACATCACCTATCAGTAGCTCACAAATCTCAAACGCATAAATATATGGACACCTACACTGGACCATACGTTGTATATAAACTATTGAGAAACTGTGCTGTCCTGCACTCACTAACTGGAGAGTCCATTGGAACACAGAATCTTAGAAATATTAAATTATTTAATTGTTCTTTAGCAAAAAGGCAAGATTTATTGAAGAAATATCAGGTCTTGTAAAAAATATTCACATATTTTTTTTCGGTGACAGTGGTAATCTGTAACAGACTGTTCATTCTGTTCCAGTTTTATTTTGTCTAAATAGTTATATTCAATCTGTTCGTTTTATTTTTGTCTAAATAGTTGTATCCAACGTTTAATTATTGGCATATTTATTTGTTTAAATTTGATTACTGAATGTTATTTTAATGTATTAAATTTTGTTAGAATTTTGCATTCATGTTTATAAGCTTTATGTACTAGAGACCTTGTCATCTCTTTAAATACTGAGTAGTTGTAATTTTTTTCTTCTAATGGATTGTGAGAAGAAGATGTAACAAAGTTTTTTTCTTAGAAGAGAGATTGAAATTATTATTGCTTGCAAAATAATAAGTGTTATTTTCATTATTAGAAATTTTTAGATAGTTGGGTTTAATTTTTTTAAACAAAGGAAATTCAACTGTTCGATTAACTCACTACTCGTGCCGAACTTGCACTTAAAAATCGAAGTCTGATAAATTAATCCTAATTACAAGCTTCCCACGACTGAAACAGGATCCATCCTGTTATGAGAGGTTTAATAATAACATAGAGAGGTGAGAGGCTTATTACACGGATCTAGGCTCACTTTTTCGGACTTAATTTCTGAACGAGTTTCCAGCTTTTTGTGAACAGGTGTATACTATCAACGCGCATAAATAATAAGCGAGAAAAAGAAGCGACACCGGCTTGACAGTCTAGTAAAAATCGATACAACTTGAAATATTCCAAAATTAGTTAAAATTAGGCTTAAATGATTATTAATCGTTTGTGATGGATAGTGCCGTTGAAACTTTCGTTTGTGCTACCAACCGGAATACTTAATAAACCAAATAAAGTTGCATCGCTACAACTGGAAATATTCCAAAATTAATTTCTAGGCTTAAACAACTGTTAATAGTTTGTGTTGGATTGTGCAGTTAAACAGGCTGGTATGCAGGGGGTCTAGGGGACCGCCCCTAAATTTTTACTTGCCCTCCTAAAATTTTCACGGTAGGCTTGCAAATGAACAACAATATGATTGGATCGAACCTCCCTACATTTTTGGGCTGGCTACGTGCTTGCAAGGGGCGAGGGGGTACATTGGTACACGGGACACATATGTACGAGATAGATATATTTCCACTGTGAAGAGGTAAATGGACAATAGTTTAGTGTTTGCAACATTCGTGACAAACGAACATCGTGAGGCACAGTTGATGGATGGACGCAGCGTTCTTTTCTCGGTGCGAAAAAAAACAAAACTTGATTCCCAGAGAAAAAGTAAGTTTTCACTTATGTATTTTTAAGCTTATATTTGTAATAAGCACTAGATTTTTGAAAACTTATGTATACTGCATGAAAGTGTAATTTAGAAATTTCATTTGTTTAATTGCCCTGCGTGGAGTAATTTTTCAGTTGTAGGAATTAATGATCCTGAAGTTCGGTTGGGGCACATTAGTATACATGCATGTGGGGTGGATTGGTACGGACCAATGTGCCCCAACTACTATGTACCGATCTACCCCTCCCATTTGTAATTATAAGGGTAGACTACTCTTTGTGTATTTCCCACGTATCAAAGTTTTGATTGTGATTAACAAGTAGAAAAAGTTACTAATAATATAGGATATCTCTTGTGTGATCTCTTGATTTCCGTAATCAAAGCATAAAAATAAATTAACCAAAATAATATGAAAAACTTTCCTTTTATTGTATTTCCGACTTTCCGGAACTATAGGTATAGACGATAGCTACACAAACTTTCGAATGGAAAATTGTTTAACCATTTAGGAGCCATGATCATCGATAGCTATCGATAGCAAAAATGTTAAGATTCTTCCCCCAAGTCATGAAATGCGAGTGATTTTAATAGCACATGTCTAACAAAATAAACTTCAAATATATATCTGTACATGAACGCTAAAAGCCAGCGTATAGTATCATATTTATACAACTTTCAGTAACCTATTTGAAAGTTATCCGGCGAAGTTCTTGAAACTTTAATATTATAAAGGTAATATGGTATGGGTGTCGGACATAAGCTCACTGGCAGAAAGCTCACCGGTCATAAGCTCACCGGCAGACTTATATTACAAGGGCGGACAAAAGCTCACCGATAGCAAACATAAGCTCCCTTAAGGGACTTGTAATAAAATTCACCGAATACTGAAATTTAGGTTTTGGCTACTTCGTAAGCAGAAAATGGAGCTACTATATTATATCACTTATCATGTATAAAAAATAAGGACGTTGCTGAGTTATGTTGTATTAAACGTGGGCAGACCTTCAGGAACTTGTAATAAAATGCCCTGGATATTAAAATCTAGCCTTTGACTACAATTAATAATGGGCCTAATAACTCAGTAGAAAGTAGAGCTACTAATGTAGTATAGCAGTTACCAGATATCGAAATAAAATAGGGATGTTGCAAGTTTAAAGTGTTAAGCATAGGCGGCATTAGGCCTAATTTTGACCCTGGAAATTTTGGAACCAATGTTTCTTATAGGCCGGACAATTCGTCACTGCATTAAAATAATTCCATAAATGGACATATTAGAATACTTACATATTAGAATTTGCTTGCTAATAGGATTGGAGATTCTGGTTTATGACTTTTTTTTATGAATTCATCATACTCAGATGTATTTAGGCCTTGCTTCTTAGTGCTGCCGTCGTGCTTGCAGACCAACACTGAAACAAATATCTTTCTTATTTACTAACACAAAGCTTCTTTTTTCTTTTGGTTCATAAGTTGTTGTTTTGTTCTTAGTAAATAATAAAGAGATTCATTTGATGAATATTGATCTGCAAGTATGACGACAGCCTTAAGACTTGAACTCTGCAATTCTTAATAGTTTATTCTGATGTCTGATTACTCCTATATGACATTAGTCATATAGCCTATTTTCTATTGAGGAACTAGGCCTACTAGTAGATAAAGCCCAGATTTAAATATCCGGAGCAATTTATTACAAGTTTCTCAATTCCCGCCCACATTTAACACATTAAACCCTACAACATCCTTATTATTTTATTTTCATATCTGACAACTGATATATAGCATTAGTAGCTCTATTTTCTACTGAATTAGGCCTACTACTAGTCAAAGACTAGATTTTAATACCTCTTCATATCTATCATATGTTTTTCTAAAGCAAAATAAGATATATGTCTCAGGTACTTTCAGCCATAGTGAAAAAAATAACAAGGATATACCCTTTCACCAAAATTTTCGTTTACTACCGTTATTTCTGTGCTGCAAAATTTACTGCTCCGGAAGTTTCAGCACATGAGAGGGTGTTACATTGCTTTCTTCAGTAAAAGAAAGTAGTATTCTCTTGTTTGGCCAAATATATTTTCAATTTATATTTTTATATTCAAAATCTATTTCATATTAATATTCAAAGACTAGTTTTCATTTATGTCATTTTTCCGTTGCTTATTTATTTTATTCAGGTTTGTTTTCCTTTGCAATTAAATTAGTTAACCTATAAATGTAATTAGTTATCATTATTGTATTCTTTATTGCATTAATTATCTTATAATATGGGTGTACAGTTATTAGTGATGAGCTTATGTGCGGGGAGCTTTTGTCCGCTTTTGCATTAACATAGGTGAGCTTAATGCCGATTAGATTATGTCCGCGATCCCATGATTGGATCCGGGCCAGAAGGCAACACGAGCAAATACCTGTGTTTCTTTGCTATCTTGTCTGAGGAAGAAGCCATTTCTTTACAGCGTGTTGTCATATGATGAGAAGTGGGTCCTGTACGGAGCTCCACGGCGCCAGCATCAAAGGTTATGAACCGGTTCCAAAAGAGCCGAAACTAGCAGTGCATCAGAAGGTCCTGTGTGTTTCGTGGAATGCTCGTGCTATCGGGAACTGCTACCAGCTTGTCAGAGCATCAATGCAACTGTGTACTGTCAGCAGCTGGTTTGTATTCAAGAACAACTCAAAACAATGGAACCAGCACATCTGAATCGCAAAGGGGTCCTCCTGTTACAGGATAATGCTAAGCCTCACGTGGCTAGAATGACCCGGGACACCATTCTATGCCTTGGATGGGAAACACTATTGCATCCGCCATACTCTCCGGTTATTGCATAATCCGATTATCACCTGTTCTACCGTGATGGAATCCATGGCCTTTCAGAACGTTGGCAAAAGGTCGTCGATGTTGATGGGACTATTTTTGATGTTCCAGGCACGTCTTAGGTGGCATATCGGTGTTCGAAGGTTGTGGGTGAAAAAGCGACAGAACTTTCTTGGTTACTTTTATAATAACAAAGCTCCGCCTAAGAAAAAAAGTATAATATATTTTCCAGTTAGTAGTTGAGATATGAAAGATTTCAAAATTTTGTAAAGCGTAAGTAGCCCTTGGATTATTTACTTCTATTTTTCCTTATAGAGAACGAACCTCATTTATAGTACGTTTCTGTAAATAGCTTGTGGAACTTTTAAATTTTGATGAGAACACAAGCAAGCATTGGACTTTTTATTTTATTTTTTATTTTTTGTAACAGGTTTAACTAGATTTGTTAATTACTAAATCTTCATATTCTTTTTTATGAAACACGTTTTTATGGAAGTTTAATAGAATATTATATCTCAAAATATTTCATGGAAAAATTAAAAAAATATGTTATCTCTATTATTAAAAAGTCTGTGTGATATTTCACTTTGTTCGTACCTTTAGCTTAACCGGCATATTCGTGGGACGTAAAACTCAAAGATTTCATTTTTTAAACAAAACTCCTTTACATGTTATATACGTCACACTGCTACTTGTTTTTATTGTAGCAGGAGTACATTGTTAATTTTTAAAACGATATTAGCAACAATAAAATGAATAATTACCTTTCAACTTGTATTCTCGGAAGTCCGCATTTTAATTTTATAAATACATGCTGAAGCATTGTATACTCATTAATATTTTGTCAGCTGTTAAATTAAGATGGCAGTATACGTCTGTCATTTAATGTAAACAGAAGCTTTGTACTTTTCTGCGTTTCTTCTCTAGGGATAAAGACAAGTATGCTGTTTTCATACTACTTCTATTATGTAACTGTTCGTTGGAATTCTAATCTACAATTTTTCCTGCGGGAAAAGATGAAGAGAGTACCAACCAATTGAGTAAAACAGCTGATCCCACCAATTATGACGCCAACAGGACTTCCTCCAATACTTTACCCTGAGATAACGGACCTGAATTTGACAACCACTGGATATTACAACCTCACGGAGGAAGCATCCTGCTTCTACCCAGACTTGACCAAACAATCTTCGCCGTGGGAAAACCTGCCTCTACTTGCAGTGTTGCCACAGTCCTAGCTCTGGACTGAGCTGAAAAATAGTACCAAATTGAAAAAAGGGCATTATTGTATTAGTATAATACATGGCTCTATAACACGAAACTAAAAGAGGTAAAGTTCTAGATCATTCCCCCCTCTTCCAAGAGTCCAAATCAAGAAGGTGCTCTTTTTAAAACATCCAAATAGGACCCTGAACAACCGTGGAAGTGAAACTTTTCTAGCACGTAGGAAGTATAACAGAGGCCGCAAAATTAAATAAAAAAGTTATCATCTTCGGTATATATTGTAAGGAAACCAAACGCGCCTCTATTTCAGAGTGACCAATAAACCAAAACAGTATTATGGCCATATATGACAAAATATATACACGATACCGTGTAACATGGGTTCCTGTCACCACGGCATGGTGCGTCCTCAGGTTGCGGATCGAGGAGAAAGCCTCTAGATATAGAGGTTAGCTGCGAATATACTGAATAAGCAGTAGCGGAAAGATGACTAGGAGTGGTCCTCCAGCTGGGGGTTTGGGTAAGACTAACAACCTCATCCTGTAAAAAAAAAAAAAAAAAAAAAAAAGAGTTAGAGTTAGAGAAATACAGGATGGACCTAGTAGGAGTTCAGGAAGTTAGGTGGGAAGGAAATGGGTCTGTGAATTCCGGAAATTTTACGTTCTTTTACGAGGAAGGAAATAAAAATCACCAGTTAGGAACAGGGTTTTTCGTTCACAAACGAATATTACCAGCAATTAAAAGGTTGCATTTGTTACTGACAGACTTTCTTTTATTACTCTTAAGAGACGGTGGGGTGATATTATTGTTTTAAATGTACATGCCCCAACTGAAGATAAGGATGATGATATAAAAGTTTTTACGAAGAAGTGGAACGAATATTTGACCAACTCCCGCGATACCATATGAAAATTCTATTAGGGGATTTCAATGCGAAGGTAGGACGAGATGATATTTCAAACCGATTATAGGGAACGAAAGTCTGCATAAGGAAAGTAATGACAACGGTGTTAGACTCGTGAATTTTGCAACATCCAAAAACCTATTCGTGAAGAGTACAAAATTCCCAAATCGCGACGTTCATAAATACACTTGAACATCGCCAGACGGAAAAACACATAATCAAATTGATCACGTTTTAGTAGATAGAAGAAGGCAATCTAGCATATTGATGTCCGGTCGTTTAGGGGGGCTGATTGTGATACTGATCACTACCTGGTAGCAGCGATAATACGAGAGAGATTATCGTTGAATAAAGGTAATATTCAATGTCCGGAAACGGAGAGATTCAATTTAAAGAAAACAGAAGAGAGCCAGGTAAGAGAGAAATACCAGATTTAAGTTTTGAACAGATTCTCGGCTTTAGAAGATTCGGAGTGCACTAGTGTTGAGGATACCTTGATTCAAATTAGAGATAGCATTAAAATTTCAGCAAAAGAAAAGTTGGGACACGCGGAAATACGTAGGAACAAACCATGGGTTTGACCAGGAATGCATTAAACTAGCAGGGAAGAAAAAACAGGCAAAATTACACTGGCTACAAAATTCGAATGAAATAACTACACAAAATTTCGCATATATCAGCCGGGAAACTTTCAAAACTTTTAAAACAAAGAAACGCTATTTTTTAAAGCTAAAATTAAGGAACTTGAAGATAATAGTAAAAATAAAACCATCCGGGACATGTATAAGGGGATCAGTGAATTTAAGAAAGGCTATCAACCTCGTGCTTATATATTAAAGAAATCTGACGGTACAGTTCTCACTGATACGGATAGCATTTTAAATAGATGGAAAAATTTCTTTGATGATTTACTTAAAACGCAACCAACAACTAGTGCGCATGGAGAAAAGGAGATACACACCGCAGAACCGTATATTCCAGAACCCAACCGAATAGAAGTAGAAACCGCTATAAAGAAATTAAAGAAACAAAAATCTCCGGGTGTAGATGAAATTCCGGCTGAATTAATTTTAACTGGAGGCGAAAAATTGTGGAACAAGATAAAAAAAACTCATTCTCCTTATCTGCAACAAGGAAGGATTGCTACAACAGTGGAAAGAATCAATAATTGTTCCAGTTCACAAGAAAGGCGACAAAACTGACTGTAATAATTATCGAGGCATTTCTCTTCTGTCAACATCCTATAAAATCCTTTCAAATATTCTGTTAGCAAGATTGACTCCATACGCAGATGAAATTATTGGAGATTATCAGTGCGGATTTAGACGAAATCGATCAACTATCGACCAAATTTTTACCATTCGCCAAATACTCGAAAAAAAAAGTGGGAATACAATACCTCGGTACATCAACTATTTATTGATTTTAGAAAAGCGTACGACTCGGTTAGGAGAGAAACATTATACGACGTTCTTACAGAACTTGGAATACCGAGAAAGCTAATTAGATTTATTAAGATATGTTTAAATGAATCCCAAAGTAAAGTCCGGGTAGGAAAATTTTTGTTCACGAGCTTTCACGTCGAAAATGGTCTGAAACAAGGAGATGCGTTGTCGCCATTATTATTTAACTTTGTTCTGGAATACGCTATAAGGAAAATCAAAGATAGCAACCAGGACCTAGAGTTGAACAGTATTCACCACGTTATGGCATATGCTGATGATGTAAATTTAATAGGGGATGATAGGAAAACAATAGAAAGAAATGCAGAGATCTTATGCAGAGACATGGGTTTAGAAGTAAATGCAGAAAAAACTACATGGTTGTGCGTCGGGACCGTAATACAGCAAATTATGGATGTGTTAAAATATTAAATAATACTTTTGATAAAGTGGATAGTTTCAAATATCTAGGATCAATGTTAACAGACGCAACTCATATTCACGAAGAAATTAAATGTCGACTAAAAGCAGGGAATTCATGTTACTATTCGGTTCAAAATCTCTTGTCGTCGCGAATTCTGTCGAGGAATTTGAAGCTTAAAATATACAAAACGATAATCATGCCTGTTGTTCTGTGTGGTTGCGAAACATGGTTGCTTACTCTGCGGGAAGAACATAGACTGAAAGTATTTGAGAACAAGATCCTGAGACGAATATTCGGACACAAGAGGAATGGGAATGGGGAATGGCGGAAACTTCACAACGAAGAACTACATAATTTTTACGGTTTACCCAACATTGTTAGGGTCGTCAAGTCTAGGAGGCTTAGATGGGCGGGTCATGTAACTAGAATGGAAGAAAGTAGAAACGCTTTCAAAGTCTTGACTGAAAGACCAATCGGTAAACGACCATTAAGAAAACCTAGGCGCAGATGGGAGGACAATATTAAGATGGATCTCGCAGAGATTGGAATACAAAGTAGAAACTGGATGCAGTCAGCTAAGGGTAAAAGTCAGTGGAGAGCTTTTGTGAACGCGGCATTGAACCTCCGGGTTCCATAGGCCATAGAGTTAGTTAGTTAGTTAGTTATACACGATGAGGAACAAGTCAATTATCTCCGAGTTTGTGTGTAAACAGTAGGCCTACGTTATAATAAAATATAAAAATATAAATTATTGCACCTTATTCTCGCTTATTTCACGACAGACGGTGAACAATAAACTGTACTCGTAAGAAGAATATAAGGTAAGTAAACTGACATTCGTAAAAAAAAAAAAAAAAAAAAAAAAAAAAAATGTAAAACCGGTCGAAGGTCCTAGAGCCTTCCGTAAAAGATATCACAACAGATTATTAATAAATGTGCTGAATTGGATAGAATTGTACCAACTTTTTCACAAAAGGGGCTGAAAATACTTGCGTTGTACCAACGGGCGATGAATGACAAAAAGGGCTGAATTTGGTACAATTGTACCAAGTGTGGCACCACTGTCTACTTGTGTCTTCCTAAACTCCTACGAACCTAATTTGACTAACCGTGCCCTTGGCTTGAGGACTTTCTTTCCCCGGACTTAACGCCCGACACACCATGCCTTAGCATAATCTCTTCTGGTTGAAGTTATGTCCATACCTAGGAAGACAACCTGAAAGCGACTGCCCCGATTTCTCAAAAACCATTAACTTCCTAGGATCGAGGATTCGCGGGCAGGAGGAAGTGGGTCAGATGAGGGTACACATTTCGGTCTAAACCGATGTTGTCATCATCGACGGCATTGAAATTCTTTAGTTGATATTACATACTATGGAATACAAGCTTTGATGTATCATCAGCCTCTTGGTATCACCTGTCTTGGAGCCATTACTTAAAAAAGTATCTCGTTATATGAATAATTAAGTAGATTCGTTCTCGCTGAAATAGATGGCCTAGTGAGATCAATATGTTGTCTTGAATTTACTCTAGATGTCAAGTTTGGAAATTTGTGGGCCAGAAAATGATATATTGAGACAGTTTATCTTGGTTTATGAAGTAATACGGATCTAGTGTCTTTGATTTGCAACTCTATGTTTCAATCTGAAAGCTCTTCGTCTTCATTTTCTTCTGTGTATGAACTTGGAATATATGTGTACAAGTCTGATTATGATGCATCGAATGGGTTGCAAAAATCGAGTTGTGTTCCACCCAGATTGGCAATATACAAGACGTTTGGATCAAATGCAATATGCGCACCTCATGGACAATCGAAATCTAGATTTGGTTCCGCTGTTTCGTATATCACTGAACGAGAAGCTGGAAGCATCTACTGCTATTGGATCATACTCTAGATCAGTGCTATTCAACCGGGGATACGCGAAGATATTTCTGGGGGTACGTAATCTTAAAATAACATATTTCCAACATTTATTGAATGATTGTAGTTGGAGAAATTCTTTTCTTTCCAATGGATGATTTTCGAGATGTCACCACACGCGTCTAATATTTTCAAGCAATCGGTTAAAATTTATTGCATAGAGTCTCAATTTTTTTCCACACGCATGATTCCATTTTTCACCTCTAAATCATCCCACGGTTTCGAAAACTTGACAAAAAATACCCCAGTAACATAATTTGTGGCATTCATAATTATATCTGTAATCTGTATACACAAACCGTAAACGCATTAAAAATATATATATCTGATTAACAGGTTAGTTCTAAAGTTACTTTTAGTTTTTGAATTTTTAACATTGTCCTCAATGTGCGAATTATCAGGAGATGAGGGGAAAATTCCCCTTAGTAGAACTAGATGTCTCCCATATGTTTTTGAGATTTCTCATGTTAATTTTTTCGGATGTGCACTTTATCTTCCCTGTAAATAGTCTTTTCATTGGTACTGATTGTCCTTTTGTTGGGTCTCTATTTACCCGCCTTTTGAATCAACAGAACATGTGTATTAAGATTAATAAGTTCATTTCGATTTAATTTCTTTTAAACCGCTTCAGGGGTACACAATTGGATGGTGAACTGTGTCTAGGGGTACGAGAGAAAAAAAGTTGAATAGCGCTGCTCTAGATCACCAACCTCATTAACTGGATCCTATGGACTGATAGATCTACAAAGTATTATGTCTCATAAACATTCTGTTTATATGTTTGTGTTTTTTGATACTGCATATCGACGCCTATCTACATTTGACCACATAGAATCATTCATATTATCAATAAATTTGCGTTGCAAACTAGTATATAGCAAATCTATGCTTTGACCTCATAGCTGTGGGCACGTAGACTGATCCAGCTATATATTTGTGGATATCAACCAACAATGAGGACTTCATGCAACCAAACTTATGTGTTGCTGAACTTTCCATGTTTGGTCTTCGTGTAAATTGGGAGATGTTGTGAGATCTAGTTCACTGATATTATGGGTCATCCGAATCTAGATTTGTATGCTGAACTTTCTATCTTTCTCCATAGGACCATAAGAATTATTGCCCTGATAATTTGGCGCAATTTATGAACCGTTTAAATCTGTTCGTGTTGGGCCACGGTTTCTTGGCGTGGAATAAACTGCTTTTATTTCTACACTTCCATGTCGCTTGTGCGGGATTTTCTAACCATTTTCTTTCAACTCAACCTCAACTTCTAAACAAGATGAATATACAAGATTACAAACATATAAAGCAAATTATTGTATTTTGAAACAGAAAGCATTGAGAATAAAATTGCTGCAGAACACCCCTAATCAGTTCGTGTTCTTTCTCTGCGTCTGTGAGAATGTGTTAATAAATTGTATTTGGTTATCTAAAAGTACGTTGTCAACAAAAGTACGTACTCTTATACATGTATACATACTCTTTTGCCAGAAACTTAGGAAACGTTAGGGTGGTGCGAATGAAATATCGAATTTGACGTCTGGTGGGAATTTCATCACAATACATCACAGGAATAGACTAAGATCACATGTCTAACGCCATTAACTTTGTACACATCCATCAAACAGGTTGGAGTATCCAGACAGGCAGGAGATAGTGCGTTTTTGATCAGGGACATGAGAAAGAACACCATGGGGGCACAGAATAGCGATTTTCTTCACGAATTCAAAGTAGAATATTCTGCACAAATCGTAAAAAAAAAAGAAACACTAGCAGTGTATTGAGTCCAGTGGTAGCGAATTGAAACTTATTTGTTTTAGTTCGTTCCGGTGACACAGCTGTGCAAAGTGAACCTGCAGGCACTGACCAACATCATATTCTGATGAGATTCTTAGAACTACCGTTGAAGAAGCGGGCCCTCGGAAAAATGTTCGTGTTATTGCAGGCGAGTAGGGATACACTACATCACTACCATTAGGTGGCTCCGTGCAATTGGTAAAATGAGAGAGTTTGTCACGCAGGAGTCACATTAGCTCACATTCACCAATAAGAATTGCCGTCTGGAGATGTGTAGTTCTCTGAGTAGATAGGATGGCCGAGAAAATTTTCTGCAACGGATTATCACTTATATATACGTAGATCTGCTACGCCATTCATACACTGTGCTGAAGTAGTACATTATATACGATTATTTTAGAAAAAGGCGTGTATGTTTTGAGCATGGACTTTGATTACACTGTGTAATTTGAGATAAATGTTGCCTGGGTGGCATACAGTGAACCCCAATGCATGACCTAAAAGAAACTTTTGTTCTTGCTTGTATACACAACTCCAAAAGTGCATTACCATCTGCAATTCTCGTTTTCCTGCAATAGTAGGTAACCCAAAAAGCTCGGCGGTTGGGTTGGTTCCGAATTCGAAAGGCGTTGAACCAAACCTCAATTCTCTTAAAAATATATCAGTGTGGCAAACTGAAAAATAAGGAAATAAAACAACTTGTTAAGAATGACAATTTTATTATCGTAACGGAGTTGGATGACATCAAAAGTTACAAAATGATCTTACTTAAGCACCTCAGAAAAGATGAATGGCAAAAGACACATATCAGAAAAAACATTTCTCTCCTTCTCCCCCCAAAAAAAATTTTAAAAAAGAAAAAGTTACATAAAGGAAAGCTTTAATATAAAAGCCTCACCCAAAATTTTGAAAACTGACACGCGAAAGGCAAGAATAACTGAACCGAAGTGAATAAAATTGTGCACAGATATTGCAGACGTAAAATGGCTTCATATTTTCCTGAAAAAAAAACGGTAGAGTGGGGCACGCACCCCCTCCAAACCCTTGATCACGAGATATAAAAAATGCTAGTAACAGTATGTCAGATGTGTATAAAGGACATGAAGAATTGTAACGAAACTTTTTCTATGGACAACTCGCAAAAAATAAAGGAATACGAGTTTTTACTGTTCTGCGGAAAACAGTTTTAGGGGACAAAAGCCCCCACGAAAAATTTTGAAATTTGACGCCCGAAAGGTAAGAAGAAGTGAACCGAACTGAATGAAATTCTGCACAGATATTATAAACAAAAAATGAGGGAATACGGGTTTCTTATTTTCCTTTAAAAAACGGCGGGGTAGGGCACGGACCTCTCCAAACATTTGATCACGAAATACCAACAGTGCTAGTAACAATATGTGAGATGTGTGTAAAGAACATGAAAAATTGCAACGAAACTTAGTGTATGGATAATATACAAAAACATACGGATACTGTTTTTTTTATTTTCTGCGTAAAAATGGTTTTACGGGGAAAAGCACCCACCCAAAATTTTGAAAGTTGACGAACGAAAAGCAAAGTCAAGTGAATCGAAATGAATGAACTTGTGCACACATATTGTAGGCGTAAAATGAGTGAATACGGGTTTCGTATTTTCCTGAAAAAAACTTGGAAAGGGCACGGACCCCTCCAAACTTTTGATCACGAAATATCAAAAAGTACTAGTAACAGTATGTAAGGTGTCTGTAAAGGAAATGAAGAATTGCAACGAAACATTTTGTATGGAAAATAACCATAAAATAAATCAATACGAGATTCTTATTTCCTGCGGAAAAACTCTTTTAGGGGTCAAAAGCTCCCACCCAAAATTTTGAAAGTTGACACCGAAAGACAAGAAGAAATGAGCCGAAGTGAATGAAATTTGCATAAGTACTGCAGACGTAAAATGAGGATAAGGGTTTCGTATTTTCCTAGAGAAAACAGTTAGGTGGGGCGCCGACCCCTGCAAACGTTTGATAACGAAAAATCAAAAATACTATTAATAGTATGTGAGATGTGTGTAAGGAAATGAAGACTTTCAACGAAATTTTTTGTAAATACGGGTTTTTCATTTTTACGGAAAAACGGTTTTATGGGGCAAAAGACCCCATCCCAAAATTTTGAAATTTGGCGCCAAAAGGGAAGAAAAAGTGAACCGAAGTGAATAAAGTTTTGCGCAAATATTGTAGACATAAAATGAGCGTATACGGATTTCGCATTTACCTAAAAAAACGGTTAAGTGTGGCACGGACTCCTCCGAATCTTTGATCACGAAATTTCATAAGCGCTAGTAACAGTATGTCAGATGTCTGTAAAGGACATGAAGAATTGCAACGAAACATTGTGTATGGAGAATACGCAAAAAGAAAATGAATACTTGTTTCTCATTTTATGCGGAAAAATTATTTTGCGGGCAAAAGAACCCACCCCAAAATTTTGAAAGTTGACGCCCGAAAGGTAAGAAGAATTGAGCCGAAGTGAACGAAATTGTGCACATATATTGTATGAGGAAGTACGGGTTTCGTATTTTCCTTGAGAAAACGGAAGCGTGGGGCGCCGACCCCTCCAAACCTTTGATCACCAAACATCAAAAGTGCAAGTAACAGTATCTGAGATATGTGTAAAGGACATGAAGAATTGCAACATATCTTTTTGTATGGACAATACGCAAAAAATAAAGGAATACGGGTTTTTTATTTTCTGCGGAAAGACTGTTTTATGGGGCAAAAGAACCCACCCCAAAATTTTAAATTTGAAGCTGGAAAGGTCAGAACAAATGAACCGAAGTGAGTGAAATATTGCACAGATATTGAAGGCTTAAAACGAGGGAATACGGGTTTCGTATTTTCCTGGAAAAATGGCTTGGGTGAGGCACGGACTCCTTCAAACATTTTGATCACGAAATATCAAAAGTACTAGTAACAGTATTTGAGATGTATGTAAAGGACACGAAGAATTGCAACATAACTTTTTGTATGGACAATACGCAAAAAATAAAGGAATATGAGTTTCTAATGTTCTGCGAAAAAACGGTTTTAGGGGACAAAATACCCTATCCAAAATTTTGAAAGTTGACGCCCGAAAGGTAAAAAGACATTAGCCGAAGTGAATGAAATTCTACACAGATATTACAGACGTAAAATGAGGATATAAGTTTCGTATTTTCCTGAAGAAAAATGTTGGGTGAGGCGCCGACCCCTCCAAACCTTTGATGACGGAATATCAAATGCGCTAGTATGTCAGATGTGTGTAAAGAACATGAAGAATTGCAACGAAACATTGTGTATGGAAAATAACCAAAAAATAAATGAATACTGGTTTCTTATTTTCAGCAGAAAACTGTTTTAGGGGTCAAAATCTCCCACCCAAAATTTTGAAGTTGACAGCCGAAAGAAAAGAAGAAATGGGCCGAATTGAATGAAATTTGCACAGATATTGCAGACGTAAAATGAGGATACGGGTTTCGTATTTTCCTAGGGAAAACAGTCGGGTGGGGCGCCTACCCCTCCAAACGTTTGATAACGAAAAATCAAAAGTGCTACTAACAGTATGTCAGATGTGTGTATAGGACATGAAGAACTGCGCCGAAACTTTTGTATGAATAATGCGCTGAAAACAAAGGAATACGTGTTTTTTATTTTTGCGGAAAAACGGTTTTATGGGGCAAAAGAACCCATCCCAAAGTTTTGAAATTTGACGCCAAAAAGTAAGAAAAAGTAAACGGAAGTGAATGAAACTTTGCACAAATATTGTAGACATAAAACGAGGGAATACGAGTTTCGTATTTACCTTAAAAAAACCGGTTAGTTGGGGCCCGGACTCTTCTGAACCTTTGATCACGAAATATCAAGAGTGCTATTAACAGATTGTCAGGTGTGTGTGAAGCCCACCAAGAATTCCAAAGAAACTTTCTGTATGGACAATACGCAAAAAAT
Organism: Thermobia domestica; assembly: GCF_964235325.1. Lineage (NCBI taxonomy): Eukaryota > Metazoa > Arthropoda > Insecta > Zygentoma > Lepismatidae > Thermobia > Thermobia domestica. The sequence goes on from NC_137463.1 coordinate 88,166,450, forward strand.
AAAGGAATACGTTTTTTTTATTTTCTGCGGAGAAACAGTTGTAGGGGGCAAAAGAGCCCACCCAAAGTTTTGAAAGTTGATGCCCGAAAGGCAAGAAGAAATGAGCCGAAGTGAATTAATTTGTGCACAGATATTGTAGACATAAAATGAGGGAATACGAGTTTCGTATTTTCCTGGGGATAACGGAAGCGTGGGGCTCCGACCCCTCCAAACCTTTGATCACGAAGTATGAAAAGTGCTAGTATGTCAGATGTGTGTAAAGGACATGAAGAATTGCAACACAACTTTTTGTATGGACAATACGCAAAAAATAGAGGAATACGGGTTTTTTATGGTCTGCGGGAAAACGGTCTTAGGCGGCAAGAGACCCACCCAAAATTTTAAAAGTTGACGCCCGAAAGACGGCAAGAAGTGGACCAAATTGAATCAAATATTGCACAGATATTGTAGGTTTAAATTGAGGGCATACGGGTTTCGTATTTTCCTGAGAAAAACGGTTAGGGGGCAGGGACCCCTCCAAACCTTTGATCACGAAATATAAAAAATGCTGGTAACAGTATGTCATATGTGTGTAAAGACCACGAAGAATTCCAATGAAACTTTTTGTATGGACAAATACGCAAAAAAATAAAGGAATACTCTTTTTATTTTCTGCAGAAACCAGTTTTAGGGGGCGAAAGAACCCACACCAAAAGTTTGAAAGTTGACGCCCGAAAGGTAAGAAGAAGTGAACCGAAGTGAACGAAATATTGCACAGATATTGTAGGTTTTAATTGAGGGCATACGGGTTTCGTATTTTCCTGAGAAAAACGGTTAGGGGTCAGAGACCCCTTCAAACCTTTGATCACAAAATATAAAAAATGCTGGTAACAGTATGTCATATGTGTGTAAAGTCCACGACGAATTCCAACGAAACTTTTTGTATGGACAAATACACAAACAATAAAGGAATACTTTTTTTTCTTTTCTGAGGAAAGACGGTTTTATGGGGCAAAAGAACCCACCCCAAACTTTTGAAAGTTGATTCCCGAAAGGTCCATGTTGTCTCAAAGGTCGAAGGTATTCTTTATTGCTATTTTGAGGCAAAAATTTTCTAAGTCCAGCTTCGGGTATCTTCGGGGAAAAGTATACCAGGTTCGAACCTCGGGGCCAATCTTTGCAATCGGGAGAAATTTTGCAGATGTGTTTTTCTTCTTTTAAATATAATAAGACTTGTTATTAATTGTATAAAAAGCAACATTGATTGAAATACTTAATAATACAATATTGCGAAACTTTGTATTAATATCAGCACATGCTTGTTTGTCATTTAGCTCTCCATACGTAATGAAACATTTAGATACGTAAACAAATCTTTCCATATGTGAAAGAATGCAGAAAATTAAGACATAGAACACAATTCTCGCCTGAGTACTAAAATAAAAGTCAAAATAGAACAAAAACAGCGTTTGCAGTGGATATGAATCAGAGCCCTGCAGGGGCTGGGCGTGTCCTGTTCGGCCCGGACACAAATGCTATAGGGCCGAACCGGGTGCATGTATTTCCGGGCCGAGCCACGCCGGCACGGCTCGGCCCGGACACACAAAGACGGGTTGGAAACTAATGTTGTCATTTTTTTCCTTAAATGTCCTCCACTACCCCTGCCTTTGCCGTGTTCGTACGGTCTTACTGTCAGTCTATGTTAATCGTAGTGTGTTTGGGAAACTGACTCTTTATTCAAGACTGCAAAGTACTTTAATATTACTAATATTACTACTTCTATTACTACTACTTCTATTATTACTACTACGACCACAGTTAATACTACTATAACTGCTACGATTTCGCGTCAGAGTTGACATGTCTGGTGGTACAGAATTTACCTTCTAAGTTCAGTATTTTATAACAAGACGTTTTAAACAGGGTGAAATATTCCTATTTTCATTTTCCAACCATTTTTGAACACACATCGACTTTTGCGAGGTGAAAAAAGAAGATACGACAGAAGGAAAACAAAATTATTGTAAAAGCATTATCATCAACATTTTGCATTCCAGAATATGAAATGTTTCTTAAAAAGACATAACTTTAAAAGAAATATCTTCTAAAATGAAAGAACAAATCATGGCATTTTAGGCGTGTGCGTAACAGTAATATACAAAATAAATAAATAAATATTATAATACTTTTGAGGGTCTAGATCATTTAGATTATATATCGGTATTCCAAAGATAAACAAATGAAATGTTTTTTTTACTTTTGACTGAAAACGTGATTTTGAATTATATATATATATATATATATATATATATATATATATATATATATATATATATATATATATATATATATACAGACTGTTCCATAATTCGTGTAATTTTCTACAGCACTGGGAGAAGATGAAGTTTTCACACCATTAATATAAAATTTGGCACTCTTATTGAGAAATATCTGAATTTTTCGAATTTTTAGGGGAAATAGGAGAAAATTGTTGTTTCGCCCCCCTTTTGGGAGTGTAAACACAGAAGTTCATTTTCCTTATGGGAGATTCAATGTTAAATTTTCGAAGCAGTTTTTTTCGTAAAGATCTTGGGGCAAATGAGTTGTATTTGTTACGAAATGCAAAAACACTCATTCACAAAGCTAGTAAAGCCGTCTCAAACATTATTTTGGGAAGCCTCCCTTTCGGGGGGCAAGGGACGTAAAAAGATGGTGGGTGATGTGTTATCAAAATCCCAAAATTTATTTTCGGAGTGCCAGTAAACGTCAGATTAATCACGAATGTCACAGAATCAATGCTCCTTACATGTAAGAGTGACTGATAATGGGGCTACAGCCCCCTTTCAAAAGTAAGAAAATCACCATAAATATCCTCAGTAGGGACATACGGGAAGAAGTTATTTTTTGTTAATTAATGTGAAATTTGGCGTTATTGTAGCAAAAGGGTATGCATTTTTGAAATCTGGAATGCTATTTTGGTAACGCACCGCCTTAGGGGGCAGAGGGGACGAAGCATTAGATGATGTATCTTTATAAAAATTCAAAATTTTGTTCCGGAAATGCCAGTGAGCGTCAGATTTTCACAAATGTCACAGAATTAATATTCTAATGTTCCTTGCATGTGCCAGTAACTTATGTGGGGTTATAGCCCCCTTTCGAAAATAAAAATATCACCATTTATATCCCTAGTAGAGATACGAGAAGAAGGTATTTTTAGTCAATTAATGTGAAATTTGGCGTCGTTGTAGCAAAAAAGTGTGCATTGTTCATATCTGGAATGTTATTTTGGTAACCACCACCTTATTGTGCACAGGGGGCGAAGCTCTGATGATTGATCTTTATAAAAATTCAAAATTTTGTTCCGGAAATGTCAGTGAGCGTCAGATTATTCACAAATGTCACAGAATTAATATTCTAATGCTCCTTGCATGTGCCAGAGACTTATATGGGGCTATAGTCCCTTTCAAAAATAAAAAAATAATCATAAATATCTTTAGTATTGACATACGGGAAGAATGTTTTTTTCTCAATTAATGTGCAACTCGGCGTCGAATTAGCAAAAAGTTATGCGTTTACCAAATCTGGAATATTATTTTGGTAATGTACCGGCTTAGGGGGCACAGGGGTAAAGCATAAGCTATTGGATCTTTTTAAAGTTTCAAATTTTATTTTGGAAAATCCAGCGTGTGTCAGATTGATCGTAAATAATGCAAAATTAATATTCCGATGCTCTTTGCATGTGCCAGTGACTGATATTGAGCTACAGCCTCCGTTTCAACAATTACATTAAAAATTTATAAATATCCTTAGCAGGAACATACGGAAGAAGCTATATTTTGTCAATTAATGTGAAATTAGGCGTTGTGCTAGTAAAAATCTGGGATATTATTTTGGGAATAGGAGGCACAGGGCACGGAGCGTAATTTGGTACTTTTGGGGATCATAGGGAGGGGGCTGATAGAAATTCCAAATTTTATTTTGGGAGTGCTCATGAGTGTCAAATTAGTTGCAAGATGCGCAGAATTAATACTCCGTAGTGCTTTTACGTGCCAGTGACTAATATGTTACTACAGCTATCTTTGAAAAGCATCATAAATTCAATATGATTATTCTTACGCAAAGACCTACTGGCAGAAGCATTTTTTTTTTTTTGCAATGTGAAATTTGGCATTATTTTTTAGAAAATAAATGTTTGTGACAATAAGATAATACTCATATGTGGATTTCTTTTAGGGGCGTGGACTCGGAATTTCTTTTGCCTAATGGGAGTATGACATAGGTAAATTTGCATTTTTAGTTAGAAAATACAATAACACTCTTTCGCTTGTATCTATGATGGTACATGTGTCTGGAATTGTATTACGTTCATTCCTCCTTATTGGGCAACATAAAACAAAGAATTGTCCAGAGCATAGTCATCCAGATATGTTGGAAAAGGTGTTCACAGTGGCTCTAGTAAATCGCATTAATTCATTCATGTCTTGCTCGTCTACGAGAGCATGCCGAATAAAGTAAGTTCATTTTATCTGTCTTACACTTAGATTAATGAAACATTTAAGCAATTTAGTTAATGACAACTGAGCCAAAGAAAAGTATTGTTTTTCGAAAGGGATAATATGTTTTCTTGGATTTAAGGTATAGCCTGACTCAACCTAATCCTTATCCCTCGCGAGACATTTGTTTTTACTATAACCATGTTTCCATAGTATACGATTTCCTGACGTGCTTACATGTGCAGTATACGAGTAGGCTAGTACGTGGAAAGTGGGATCATAAAGTTATTGTGGAAGAAGTAGGGAAAAGATACGCTTTTTCTACGAATAAAGAAAACAATATTTTAATTTTTAAAATATTACTTCTCTTTTCGTTCGTGGTACCTGCGGCATTTTCCATTGTCATTTTGTGTTCTATTTCGAGCTGGTTTGCTTAAGTGTGCAAAAAATACGTATGCTGGTAACTTTATGTATGATTTTATGCTATAAGAAGAAAACAATTTAGTTTTTAAAAACGCAAAATTCTTTGATTATATTCCAGTGATGCCAAAAAAAAAAACCGAAGCTATATCCTCAATCTGTTACACTGATAAACGATATTCATTAACACTAGATTCGAAATTTAAAAAGAAATTAAATCATTTTTCTACAATAATGACAAATTGCACATTAATTGTAAAGCATATTTAACTCCTTCCCGTAGTTCCTACTAAGGATATTTACCGTAAATTATGTGATTTTTGGAAGGGTGGCTGTAGTCTAATATCAGTCATTGGCACATGCAAGGAGCATCGGAATATTAATTTTGTATTATTTGTGATTAATCTGACACACATTGGATTTTCCAAAATAAAATTTGAAACTTTAAAAAGATCCAATAACTTATGCTTCACCTCCTGTGCCCCCTAAGACGGTACATTACCAAAACAAATATTACAGATTTGATAAATACATAACTCTTTGCTAACCCGACGCCGAGTTTCACATTAATTGAGAAAAATCATTCTTCTCGTATGTCTCTACTAGGGATATAAATGGTGATTTTTTTTATTTTGAAAGGGGGCTATAGCCCCACATAAGTTACTGGCACATGCAAGGAGCATTAGAATATTAATTCTGTGACATTTGTGAAAATCTGACGCTCACTGGCATTTCCGGAACAAAATTTTGAATTTTTATAAAGATACATCATCTAATGCTTCGTCACCTGTGCGTTACCAAAATAGCATTCCAGATTTCAAAAATGCATACCCTTTTGCTACAATGACGCCAAATTTCACATTAATTAACAAAAAATAACTTCTTCCCGTATGTCCCTACTAAGGATATTTATGGTGATTTTCTTACTTTTGAAAGGGGGCTGTAGCCCCATTATCAGTCTCTCTTACATGTAAGGAGCATTGATTCTGTGACATTCGTGATTAATCTGACGTTTACTGGCACTCCGAAAATAAATTTTGGGATTTTGGTAACACATCACCCACCATCTTTTTACGCCCCTTGCCCCCCGAAAGGGGGCTTCCCAAAATAATGTTTGAGACGGCTTTACTAGCTTTGTGAATGAGTGTTTTTGCATTTCGTAACAAATACAACTCATTTGCCCCAAAATCTTTACGAATAATTATTGGAGAAAACTGCTTCCAAAATTTAATATTGAATCTCCCTAAGGAAAAATGTACTTTTGTGTTTTCATCCCCAAAAGGGGGGCTAAACAGCAATTTTCTCCTATTTCTTTTAGAAATTCGAAAAATTCAGATATTTCTCAATAAGAGTGCCAAATTTTATATTAATGGTGTGAAAATTTCATCCTCTCCCAGTGCTGTAGAAAATTACACGAATTATGGAACAGTATATATATATATATATATATATATATATATATATATATATATATATATATATATGTGTGTGTGTGTGTGTGTGTGTGTGTTATAGTATTTTGACTCAGTTTTCTGACCACCGTTACTTTACTTCTTAGGAATCTACAATTGCGTCACTTTTGAACAAAGAGACGTTTATTCTTGTTTTCCCTATGTAGTTCATAACACTTCATAATTTTAGAGAAAAATACCTGTAATGTGTATCACTTCTACTCTGCTGATTTACATAAAGAACCAATTATCGGTTGGTCGCAAACTGGAATTATTATTTTCCGCTGAGGAATCTTAAACTCTCAATCACATTTGGCCGACACATGAAAAGTAATGGCCTTGTCGCAGAGGATTGATCACAAATTGCATGAAATCAATAAAAGTATATCCACAGAAAGCTATATTGGTCCGTTTATCCACTCAAATTTGTTGATGATTTGCGAATGAAACATCGCAAGCAATATCTCACGGCCCAGAATCTCGCCTAGCGAAAATCTCACATAAAGAAAATCTTGTCAGACGAAATCTAGCCTGGCTAGATCATCGAGGGATAAAACTTAGCCATCTAAACTCTCGCGGGACCAAACCTTGCAGTGGCGATTTCTTCTGTATAGAATGTTTAAAATATCCTAGCCATTACCCAATTTACTCCAATAATAAATGTGGTTTAAATGTTCTTATATCACACTATTCGTGGAACAATCGTGACGCGGAACGGTTGTGAAAACTCCTAATTGAAATTAAGAAAAAATAAGACATAAATTTTTTAAACATAAATTTAAAAAACTCAGCAATAAAATTTCGAGACAAGAGCGAAAAATGTTTTCAGTGATCGAGACTAGACTAGACCTATTAAACTTAGGAGACGAGACGAGAAAATCTTACTTCTCGTCTCGTCTCATGAGGAACATTATCTGAACGAAACAGATATCATTCTTGCTTGTAGTGACTAGCTGGGAGATGTTGGTGCATTTTTTGCATAAATAGTCGATTTTATGGCGTATCAATTTCCAAGCATATCATCAATCTGTACGCTATTATTGGTTTTTAGCCAAGAATAGAACGCTGTAGAATGCATTAGGTTATTATTTAGAAATGAAATGAAGTCTTTTAGATTTACATCCCACTCTTATACCGGATACACTAAAGGAGACTCTGATGATGAGAATGAACACGAAATGCTGTAATGAAGAAAGTGAGAGAAACGTGAGTACCCCAAGAAAACTCCACACATGGCGTTTGTCCACCACAAAGCTTACTTGGCGGGAGCTGAAATCGAACCTGGAACCTCATACACCAGAGGTGAGAACTCTACCACTGAGCCACTATGGTCCCCGTTATTATTCAGGGCATAATAACTGATGCAAAAAGAATTCTTGAAATTCCCATATTTTTAATCTGCACGAAAATAGATTTAATAAATAATATTTCTTCTTTCTGTGTTTATTATACTTCCAAACTATGTTATGCATAAGTATTGGAAGTCTAATAGAACGGCTTTGCCTGCTGACAGGTATCAGACCAAAAGCGGTAAAAAAAAATATTGAGATGGATTTTCCGGAATAGATTTAGCGTCATAAGAATATGAGGTTCCATCTCCTCCGTCAATCTTCTATATAAATCGGAAGTGATAGAGATCGACTACTTGCGGGGCATAATAGCTAGCGACAAGCAAGTTTAGGGAATTGATTCCATGTCCCTCAAAAATGTGCCATTTCTACCCCTATCTTTCTATCAAAACCGGAACTGGTAGAAATTTACTACTACTTCCAGTTTCAATATTGATTTTCATAGAGCAAAGACGATAAGATATATCGAGAAGCAGTTTTCTGGAATCCATTCAGCACCCCAAGAATAGGTTCCGTGTCCGTCTCCTCCAACAACCTTATATTTAAACCGTAAGTGGTAAAAATCGACTACAACCAGTTTCAACATTAATGGTCATAAATCAAATACGGAAATAACTAGGGACGAGAGAATTTCGGAAATCGATCAAACGTCAAGAAAATTTACCACCTATACCCTATCTCATTATTAAAACCGGAAGTGGTAGAAATTTACTACTATTTCCGGTTTCAATATTCAGTTTCATAGAGTAAAAACTGTCAGAGAGGTCGAGAAGTGTTCGGGAATTCAAACAACGTCTCAAGAATAAGCTTTCTTTCTTCCGTTAATCCTGCATTGAAATCAGAAAAGGTAGGAATAAACCGTTTTCGTTTTTAACATTGATCGCCATAAAAATAAATTGGTAGTAGATAGCGACAGTTTTCGAAAATCGATTGAGCATCTCAAGAAAAATACCATCTTCACCTATTTCTCTCTACTGAAACCGGAAATGGTAAAACAATTTTACTCTTCCAGTTTCAATATTGATCCCTATAGCTCCATAGAGCTCCCTCAGGCCTATGTGGATAGCATACGCGTCTTTGGTGCGGGAAACCCGGGTTCGATTTCTGGTGGGTTCGTATTCCCTCGCTGTAGGTCCATGTCTCATATAGCCTCCTTGCTGAACGGTACTCGAAGCTGAAATCAAACTAAAATCAAATCCATAGATCCATAGAGCAAAATCAATAATGGATATCAAGAAACAATTTTTTATTATTATTAAAGTTCACCCACAATTTTCTTCTGTCCCACCAGGCGAATATCACCAGGATGATGTAAATGAAATCTTTGAGTTTTACATCCCACGGTTATGCCGATTAGGCTAAAGGAGACGGTGATGATGAGTAATGAATGAAATTATGGAATGAAGAAAGTGGGAGGAAACGGGAGAACCCCGAGAAAACCCACACACACGGTGTTTGTCCACCACAAAGTTCACTTGGCGGGGGCTGGCATCGAACCCGGGACCCCAAGCACCAGAGGTGAACGCTCTACCACTGAGCCACCGCGGCCCCCAGGATGATGTACTCCCCACATATGCTCTGCCTGATTTTTACATTTCTTTGCCTTTGTTATTAATGTTTCGGTATAAAATGGCCTTTCGGCTCCATTTGACATTTCGTTTTCTAAAATAAATATTAATTAATTAATGCATTTAAATTTACTCGCCAGTTGTGTGTGTGTCTAACACAGCAACGGTCTATTTCTCAAAACTACTCGTCTTGTAATGTTTTTTGAGAATCCATCAAATATCATGACGCAGAAATACTAGAATAATAGTAAAATTCATTTCTAAGTACTATTGCTGACAATTTTAATTTGGCGCTTTTTTACAGTATATACAAGTGTAAAATATTTGATTTTGAGAAGTTTCACTAACATTACAAGACTAGTAGTTTTGCAACGTAGGCCCCTGTAGTCTCAAGTTTGATTTTTAAAAAAAGTTCTCGATGTCATTCAAAACGCAGATATGTAAATAAAATATATATAGTAAAAGAATCGTACGGACCGTTCTTTATTTATACTCATTTCTAGATTTATTAGAAAATTTTGATATAAATATACCTAACAGACAGTAAGTACCAGCATTTAGTATGTCGTCCGTTTTTCCTAAGACTTCTCTTTGATCTGTGTGTAAACTTTTGTCAGTTGGTGCAACAAATAAGCGAGTTTGCTCTACGCTCTACAGTTCGAAACTCATTTTATAAGATGAATAGACTTCCCTCACTTGAAAACAACATAGACAGATTTTCTGAAACTGTCGTACCTTGTTAGCTGCAATATTCATGTACAGGTAATTATTCGCGGAGATGTTTACGTAGAATCAAGGAAATCTTTACGATCTATGAAGAGAGACAAAACACACTTTGCTCTTATCTGCTGTCAATGTGCATTCCATCGGTTTCTTTTTCTCCGCGGACAACCCTAAGTTCACGCACGTGACCTAGCGAGGGCAGAGAAAGAAAGAAATCTACCTGGTTAGCTTCCTATCTGCTGTTCTGCACTGTTGCAAAATGCGGCCAATATCTTAAACAACTTTTAAATGGAAGAAAGTTAATTTTTTAATTAGCGCGCTCTAATATTACCTTAGCAAGAAAAAGTAAAAGTTATCATGCAATATTAATACTAATAAACATTTGGCCGAATTTTGAACTCTATAAAATAAGTAGATTTTATAAAATTTTGGAAAGAAATATGCTATGTTATTATATATATATAACGTTCCCATCGCGTTCCCCCTAAGTTTTACCCCCCTATATATGAGAATTAACATTTCCCTTTATACTTATTATGGAAATAAAATGGATACTCAGAACAGTTTTGGTTTACAAACACTTAATGCCAAGAAGCAAGCATATCTCCATGAAACAAGCATATCGTTTTGTAGATTTCTTTCTTCACTCTTCTAGCTAGGTATCTAGTCGATCGCCTGAAGGCAAAACATCGTACAGCAAGCAAGCTGATTCGACACGTGCCAACGACAGAACGAAAGTCTTGAATGCCCGCAGGCTTCGGTGCCTTGTAACATTGTGCTAAAAAAAAACAGACACATGGTCAGTTGTGAGTTCCTTAGGTGTGAAACACCTAATAAGACTTTTATACAAATCGTTGTTGTTTGAAGCCTCTTTATTCCTCATAAAAACAATACATCCAGATTCGCGAAAGCCCACAGGGATTGTATTAGAAAGTTTAAAAAAAATATATTTATCATTCAGATCCTTTATTATTATTATTATTATTATTATTATTATTATTATTATTATTATTATTATTATTATTATTATTATTACTATTATTATTATTATTATTATTATTAGTAGTAGTAGTAGTAGTAGTAGTACCACATAATAGTTTTCGTTAGTCCTTACAGCAATTAATACTTAGCAGCAGAGGTAAAAGTGCTTGGGAATGCAGGGGACGCCGTCCCGCACCTCCAAAAAATGTGTACGGCGTCCCCTCAGTTCCTAAGAAACTACAATGGGCAAAGATAGGCATGGGGGACGGCGTGACGTCATGCCGCTACTACCGTTCCCCTACCTTTTCAGATTCACTTTATCTTTGCTTAGCAGGAAATCGATACAAGAGTTAGTAGGACAGCTACTCTTTATTGATAAAAATCGTAATTTGGAGGTTATTAAAAACAATATTTCTGTGTCTAGAGGTAGAAGAGAGGGGACCATGAAAGTTACTATTGCCACATACAAAAATGAAACCTGTATTCAACACTGACTACGTATAATTCAAGGATTTTCTTTTTTTAAAAAAAGCAAAATGCTTACACCTTTTCAAAAGTAAAATTAAAATAATTACTAAGAAATACATTCATTGAAAAACTCAGAGGTGGCAAGTCAACCGTCTTAAATCCGCTTGAGGGGCTGCGGTGGCTCAGTGGTAGAGCGTTCACCTCTGGTGCTTGGGGTCCCGGGTTCGATCCCAGCCCCGCCCATTGAACTTTGTGGTGGACAAACACCGTGTGCGTGGGTTTTTCGGGGTTCTCCCGTTTCGTCCCACTTTCTTCATTCCACCATTTCATTCATCACTCATCATCACCGTCTCCTTTAGCCTAACCGACATATCCGCGGGACGTAAAACTCAAAGATTTCATTTCATTTTTTCATTTTTTTTTCAAATCCGCTTGAGAGCGCTCGATTCCAAATTCAAGTAAAGTTAACACATGGAAGACCCAGGTTCGATTCCCGGTGGGAGTTCATGTGATTCGGATTCGACGTTAATTAGTAGGTCCACGTTTCATATAGCTTCGCTGCTGAAAGGGATGTTAAGCTCAAAATCAACTCAAGAAAAGTTATAACAATGAGAATGTTTTCTACTGTTTTGGCGTATGCAATTCTATGTTAAATAAAACTACATACACTATTTGATAATGGAAGCATTGTCAGAATTACAGTATCCAATAAATCAAACTTTTCGAGGAGGGTTTATCTGAAGATACATACAAATATTGAAAATAGTTTAAAAAGGTGCATAATGCAGAAATACTATTTTATCGCGTATGAACTTGAGGCTTCTAGAACAGCAAGTTCTGACCAGATATTAACACCGCAGAACCAGGATATGATCAAGGGATGGACTAAACCATAGTTTCCAATTTTACCCAGTGTAAATAAAGTAGGATTGAAACCCACTCTATCCAGGGTGTACCTAAGCGTCATGGGGGGGGGGTCTGTAGACCCTATAAAATTCCTCTTGGATCCGCACCTGTTGAAACCAATTCATATTTCATAACTTCATACACGGCACGATCAAGCACTGAATCTATTGAAATCTTACTATGTAAAATAATTATCTAGTGTCTACACTTTTTCTATTAAAGCTCATAGTATATTCTATCGTAATATAAATTGTCACTCATGTAGTGTGTGCTAATGTAACTAGGGATGCGCACGAGACAAGATTTGTGGCTGTCTCGTCTCGAAAATGTGCTGTAAAAGTGATGTCTCGACTCGAAAAATGTATATTTCTCTATTGGAAGTGCCGTGTCTCGACTCGAATTTTGTCAGCAAAATCCTGTCACGATTCGTCTCGTGCGCATCCCTAAATGTAACTCATGACAAAAATGTTTCGTTTTAAAACAAAATGAAACGGTTAAAGTGGACTCTGCCGAGTAGAAGACATCCAATTTATTAAATCGCCTCGCAACCCACTTGGCCGCACACTTAGGTTACAGTCTTCACCTTTTCCCCATGCTATCTAAAGTATTGGCTAATCTTAAATTTGCATTGCGACTCGGGTTTACTAACAAGAATTATTATGTTCCAACTTAATTTGGATGTGAAATCCTGACTTAATTAGCATTTAAAAACTTCGCAGTGTGCATTAAAATCATGACAGAAATATAGTTAAATCTCTGTTTTAAATTTCATGTCTACCTTGCATCCAAATACTTGTGCTGTCATTTCTTTCAATGTTGGTAGGAGCCGAAAGTTCCAATTGATCCCAATTTTTCGCTTTAATTCCCTCTATTTGTTCATACAATTTTAAAGAAATATTATTATTAACAAGCAACACTTCTGAAATGTAACACTCCGATTTTGATAAAATTTGGAAGGTAGATACTACACATGAAATAAACGAATACGTGTTTCTTATTTTCTGCGGAAAAACGGTTTAAAGGGGCAAAAGACCCCACCCACAATTTTGAAAGTTGACGCCCCAAAGGCAAAAACCAAGGAAACCGAAGTAAACGAAATTTTACACACATATTGCAGACATAAAATGAGGGAACACGTGTTTCGTATTTTCCTGGAAAAAACGGTTAGGTGGGGATCGGACCCCTCCAAAACTTTCATCACGAAATATTGAAAGTGATAATAACAATATGACAAATGTGTGTAAAGGACACAAAGAATTGCAACGAAACTTTGTGTATGAACAACATGCCAAAAAATAAAGAAACACGGTTTTTTTTTATTTTGTGCTGAAAAACGGTTTCAGGGGGCAAAAGCTATCACCCAAAATTTTGAAAGTTAAGGCCCGAAGGCCAGAGGAAGTGAACAGAAGTGCATGAAATTGTGCACAGATATTGTAGACATAAAATGAGGGAATACGTTTTTCTTATTTTCCAGAAAAAAAGAAAACCGTTTAGGTGGGACACACACACCTCCAGATCTTTGATCGTGAAATATTAAAACTGCTAATAACAGAAGTGTTTGAAGGACATGACGAATTGGAACGACACATTGTGTAGAGACAATACGCAAAAAATAAACGAATACGGTTTTTCTTTTATTTTCTGCGAAAAAAAAACGGTTTTAGGGTGCAAAAGCCCCCACCCCAAATTTTGAAATTTGAGGCCCAAAATGCAAGAAGAAGTGCACCGAATTAAATGAAATTGTACGCGGATATTGTAGACGAAAAATGAGATAATTCGGTTTCGTATTTTCGGGAAAAGCGGTTGAGTGAGGCACGGACCTTCTAACCGTTGATTACGGAATATCAAAAGTGCAAATAAACATACGCAAAAGTTCCTAAAGAATATGGAGAATTGCAACGAAACTTCGTAAAGGAACTATTTGCAAAACAGTATATGAAACATGTTTTAATTTTTGCGGAAAAACAGTGTTGGGGCCTAGGTCCCATCCGAAAAAAAGAAAATATTACCGTAATAGCTCAGAAAGGAGTGGACCTAAGCAAATCAAATTGTGTGTAGATATTATATGTAAAATAAGGGCTCTCGTGTTTCTCAAGTGTTCCTATCCGTCTTGCTTCAAATTTGGCATATCAATACCAAACTGGAAATAAATGGATATGGCGTTTTTCTTTATGCTGAAAAAACATTGCAAGGATTAAAGGTGCCTCCTGAAATACTATAAAATACGCTATACTGTTTGTGTTTGCTGTTACTTGATCTGCCAAATTTGAAGAAATCGGATGGAGGCACGACACTTGTGAAACACGGAAGGTCATGTTTTACATATCCAATATCTACATACAATTGCTTTCGCTTCGGTCCACTTCTCCCGCAACTCAACGCCTCGGTTCACTCACAAGTTTTTTTTTCTTTCAGGAAAATAGGAAACACGTATTCCCTCACCTTACCTCTACAATATTAGTGCACATTTCATTCAATTCGGTCTACTTCTTCTTGCCTTTTGGGGTCAAATTCCAAAATTGTAGACGGGAGCTTTTGCCAACCAAAACCGTTTTTAACCAAAATTTAAAAATGTATTCGTTTATTTTTTGCGTATTGTCCACACACGCAGTTTGATGCAATTCATCATGTCCGTTACACACATCTAATATACTGTTACTAGATATTTTGATATTTCGTGATGAAGGGTTTGGAGGGGTCCGTGCCCCACCTAACCGTTTTTCCAGGAAAATACGAAAACCATATTCCCTAATTTTGTGTCTACAATATCTGTCCAAATTTCATTCACTTCAGTTCACTTCTTCTTACCTTTCGCGGGTCAACTTTCAAAATTTTGGTTTTGGGTTCTTTTGCCCCTAAAACCGTCTTTCCGCAAAAAAGAAAAAACATATTTCTTAATTTTTTGTCCATACAAAAAGTTTTGTTGCAATTCTTCATGTCTTTTACACACATCTGACATATTGTTACTAGCATTTTTAATTTTTTGTGATCAAAAGTTTGGAGGGGTAGGTGCCCCACCCAACCGATTTCTCCAGGAAAATACGAAACCCGTATTCACTCACTTTATGTCTACAATATCTGTGCACAATTTCACTCCCTTCGGTTCGCTTCTTTTTGCCTTTCGGGAGTCAACATTCGCAATTTTGTTTGGGAGGTTTTGCCCCCCCAAAAACCGTTTTCCCGCAGAACATAAAAAAACATATTCCTTTATTTTTTGTCCATACAAAAAGTTATGTTGCAATTCTTCATTTCCTTTACACACATCTGACATACTGTTACTATTACTTTTGATTTTTTGATAAAAGGTTTGGAGGGGTCTGTGCACCACCCTACTGTTTTTTCCAGGAAAGTACAAAACTCGTATTCTCATTTCACGTCTGCAATATCTGTGCACAATTTCATTCACTTCGGCTCACTTCTTCTTGCCTTTCGGACGTCAACTTTCAAAATTTCGGGTGGTGGTTTTTGCCTCTGAAACCGTTTTTCCGCAGAACAAAAAATACTTTTTTTTTTAGTATTGTTAATACACAAAGTTATGTTGGAATTCTTCATGTTGTTTGCACACATCTGACATACTGTTGGAAGCACTTTTAATATTTCGTGATCACAGGTTCTGAGGTGTCCATGCAGCACCCAACCCTTTTTTTCCAGGAAGGTAGGAAACCGTATTTCCTCATTTTACGTCTACAATATCTGTGTAGAAATTCATTCACTTCGGTTCATTTCTTTTTGCCTTTCGGGCGTCAATTTTCAAAATTTTATGTGGGAGCATTTGCCCCCTAATACCATTTTTCAGCAGAACATAAAAGAACCCGTATTGCTTTATTTTTGGCGTATTATCAATACAAAAATTTCATTGCAATTCTTCATGTCCTTTATACACTTTCTACATACTGTTGTTAGCATTTTAATTTTTTGTTATCAAAGGTTTGGAGGTGTCCGTGCCCCACACGACCATTTTCTGCAGGAAAATATGAAACCCGTATCCTCATTTTATGCCTACAATATATGTGCACATTTGCACTCACTTCGGTTCACTTCTTTTTGCCTTTCGAGCTCAACTTTCAAACTTTAGGGTGTGAGCTTTTGCCCCTAAAACCGTTTTTCCGCAGAACTTAGAAAAACCTGTATTCGTTTACTTTTTGCCATACACAAAGTTATGTTGCAATTCTTCATGTCCTTGATACACATCTGACATACTAGCACTTTTGATTTTTTTGTGATAAAACGTTAGGGAGGGGCCGTGCCCCACCCACCCCTTTTCTCCAGGAAAATAGCAAACTCATATTCCCTCATTTTATGTCTACAATGTCCGTGCACAATTTGATTCACTTCGGTTCACTTCTTTTTGCCTTTCGGGCGCCATCCTTCATAATTTTGTGTGAGAGCTTTTGCCCCTAAAACCGTTTTGCCGCAGAAAAAACCCTTCTACATTTTTTGCGTATTGCCCGTACATAAAGTTTCATTGGAATTCTTCATGTCCCTTACACAAATCTGATATACTGTTACTAGCACTTTTGATATTTCCTGAGCAAATGTTTGGAGGGGTCCTTGCCCCACCTAACAGTTTTTTTTTTCAGGAAATACGGAACTAGTATTCCCACATTTTATTTTCACAATACGTGTGCAAAATTTCATTCACTTCGGTTCCTTTCTTCTTGCTTTTCCGGCGTCAAATTTCAAACTTTTCGGGTGGGTTCTTTTGCCCCCTAAAACCGTTTTCCTGCAGAACATTAAAAAACGTATTCTTTTATTTTTTGTGTATTGTTCATACACAAAGTATCGTTGCAATTCTTCATGTCCTTTACACACATTTGACATATTGCTACTAGAACTTTTTATTTTTCGTGGTCAAATGTTTGGAGGGGTCCGTGCCCCACGCGGCCGTTTTTTCCAAGGAAATACGAAACTCGTATCCTCATTATATGTATGCAATATATGTGAAAATTTTTATTCACTTCGGTTTACTTCTGCCTTTCAGTGGCCGTGGTGGCTCAGTGGTAGAGTTCATCTCTGGTGCTTGGTGTCCCGGGTTCGATCCCAGCCCCCGCCAAGTGAACCTTGTGGTGAACAAACACCGTGTGCGTGTGTTTTCTCGGGGTTCTCCGTTTCTTCCCACTTTCTTCATTCCACCATTTCTTTCATTACTCATCATCACCGTCTCCTTTAGTCTAACCGGCCTAACCGTGGGACGTAAAACTCAAATATTTCATTTTTTCTTCTGCCTTTTGGGCGTCAACTTCAAAAATTTTGGATTGGAGCTTTTTACCTCTAAAACCGTTTTTCCGTGGGAAATAAAAAAAACAATATTCATTTATTATTTTGTCCATACATAAAGTTTCGTTGCAATTCTTCATGTCCTTTACGGTTACTAGCACTTTTGATATTTCGTGATCAAAGGTTTGGAGGAATTAGTGCCCCACCAAATCGTTTCTTCCAGAAAAATACTAAACCCGTATTCCCACATTTTATATCTACAATATCTGTGAAAAATTTCTTACACTTCGGTTCACTTCTTCTTACCTTTCGGGCGTCAAATTTCAAAATTTTGAGGTTGCCCCCTAAAACCGTTTTTGCGAAGAACATAGAAAAACCTGTGTTCCTTTATTTTTTGTGTATTATCCATACAAGAAGTTTCGTTTCAATATTTCATGTTCTTTACACACATCTGACTGACATACTGTTACTAGCACCTTTCATTTTTCGTGATCAAATATTTGGAGGGATCGGTGCCCCACTCAACCGTTCTTTCCAGGAAAATACGAAACGCGGATTCCCCGTTTTTTCCACAATATCTGTGCAAAATTTCATTCACTTCGGTTCACTTCCTTCTGCATTTCGGGCATCAACTTTCAAAATTTTGGGTTTGAGCTTTTTCCCCTTAAAACCGCTTTTTCACAGAAAATTTAAATAAATGTTTTCTTTTATTTTTTGCGTATTGTCCATACACGCAGTTTGATTAAATTCTTCATGTCCTTTACACACATCTGACATGCTGTTAACAGCACATTTGATTTTCCGTGATCAAAGGTTTGGAGGGGTCCGCGCCCCACCCAACCGTTTTTTCGAGGAAACTACAAAACTCGTATCCTCATGTTACGTTTGCAACATCTGCGCTTAATTTCGTTCACTTCGGTTCACTTCTTGTTGCCTTTCGGGCGTTAAGTTTCAAAATTTTGGGTGGGACCTTTCGCCCCTAAATCCGTTTTTCCGCAGAAAATTTAAAAAGCCCGTATTCCTTTAGTTTTTGCGTATTTTCAATACAAAAAGTTCCGTTACAATTCTTCATGTCTTTTACACACTTCTGACATACTGTTACTAGCATTATGATATTTCGTGATCAAAGGTTTGGAGGGGTCCGTGCCCCACCCAGCCGTTTTTTTTTCAGGAAAATACGAAACTCGTATTCCCTCCTTTTACGTCTACAATATCTGTGCACAATTTCATTGACTTTGGTTTATTTGTTCTTGCGTTTCTGGTGTCAACTTTCACAATATAGAGTGAGGCTTTTATATTAAAACTTACGTAACTTTATGTAACTTTTTCTTTTTTATGAGATTCTTTTGGTGGGAGGTGAGGAGAGAAATGCTTTCCTCTGATATATGTAGTAGATGTACCCCACTATGGCTGAAATTTGATCCCTCCCGTTCTTAGAATTCGGTATCATTTCCTGGAATTGGGAGGCAAGTTTCGACAAGCCTTTAGTTGCTATGGTCATAGCCTTTTACGGCTACCAGAGAAGTGCGTGGGAAAATTTTGGTTTATCTGAACGTGTATGAGAACAGTTTGTTGTTATGGTGATAGTCTTGGATGGCTTTATCGTCTTGGGTGGTCATACTCTTGGAGGGATCATAGTCCTATCAGTTATCATGATCGAAGCTTCATGATTGATTGATTGATTTTTGCTTTTCGTTATGTATTGAATAGCTAGATGCTCTTGGCCTTCATAGTCTTGGATGCTCATACTGTTGGCCGGGTCAGAGTCCTATTAGTTATCATGATCGAAGCTTCCCAATGGATTGATTGATTGGTTTTTCGTTATGAATTTGAATCCCAAACCCCTCCACTTCCTCCTGCGAAGAACGTAAGGGAACGTTGTTACTATGCTCATACTCTTGGACGGCGAAGCTTCCCAATTGGTTGATTGATTGATTTTTGCTTTTCGCTATGTATTGAATAGCTAAATGCTCTTGGATGGATGAGAGTTCTATTAGTTATCATGATGGAAGCTTCCCAATTGATTGATTGATTGATTTTTGTCTTTTCGTTATGGATTTGAACCCCCACCAAAGCACATCCACTTCACTCCCTCCTGCGAAGAACGCAAGCGAACGTTGTTACTATGCTCATACTCTTGGACGTCTATCACGTTCGAAGCTTTCCAATTGATTGAATATCAAGTTCGAAGCTTCCCAATTGATTGATTGATTTTCGTCTTTTCGTTATGTATTGAATAGCGAAGAGCATACTTAATGTCTTAAAATATTCAATGCTTTCTCATCGAGAATCGAACCTGTACACTAAATATGTTTTCATTTTGAAAGCTCTCTCATTGAAATTGAACGCAAGACCAGTACTTCACGATTTAGAGTTGAATTAATTCTTGCATAAAAAAAAAAAAAAGAATTTCATGTATTGATTTTAGCGTAGCATATGATATGCACATTGTTCGAAGCTCTTCATTTCGAAGCACTATAATGTTTTCAAGTGTTCAATGATCCCTTTCTCTCTCTATCATCGAGAATCGAACCCGGACCAAAGTGGTATTAAAACATAAATAACAACCATAAAAATAAAATTTAAAAAATACAGCATCATATTATTATTATTATTATTTTGGGAGTGAAAGTGAAGCAGACAACTAATCTTGATTGTAGCTTCGCTAACTTATGAAATAAAGACTTTACACAAAATTCTACTTTGGTAGGGAGCTGGGATCGAATTTGGTACTTCATGATTTTAAAGTTGAACTAGTCCTTGCATGAAAAAAAAAGAATTTCACTTCGTTTTCACGACAGAAAGGATCGAATGACTTTCATGTCTTAAAATGTGTAATGTTTTCTCAACGAGGATCGAACCAGCAGGACACGGGAATCAAACGCAAGACCTGAGAATCAAACGCAAGACCTGTACTTCACGACCATTGAGTTGAATTAATCCTTGCATGAAAAAAAAAAAAGAATTTCACGTATATAGCACATCGTTTCACGACAGAAAGGAACGAAATAGAAATATTTAATGCTCTTTCACTAAGAATCGAACCAGAACCCTAATATATGCTTTTATTTTGAAAGTTCTCTCATCGGAATCGAACGCGAGACCAGTACTTCACGGAAAGGAACGAAATAGAAATATTTAATGCTCTTTCACTAAGAATCAAATCAGAACCCTAAATATGCTTTTATTTTGAAAGTTCTCTCATCGGAATCGAACGCGAGACTTCACGATTTAGAGTTGAATTAATCCTCGCATGAAAAAAAGAATTTCATGGAGTAATCCACCGTGAGGTGAACACTCTTTCACTGAATGTCAGTGCCTCGCATATAGATTAGATTTTATTTTTTTAAAAAAACTTATCGTATTTTTTTCTAGTCGTCTTGTATTGGGTAGCTAGATTCCCCACCTCAGCCCCCAGATCCATCTTGTAATGCTAAGAATAGAAGTTCCCAGGTTTTCTGCGAAGAGTTTTGAGGAGTGTGACCTGATCTTATTCTCACGAAACGGCTGGAAAATTTTCGTCTGGAACCTTCTCAGGAAATTGAGTTGATAAGACGATTGTTGTGGTTCATGGATGTTTTTAAAACGTATTGGTAGCGGAAGCACTTCTCATAGCATATCATAATGTTTTAAAAACGTAGGATGAGAAAATGTGTATGCTCAAATCATCAGGGTTGATTGTATTGCATGTGAAAAGTATTATATGGATATTCACATGACAAGTAATTAAAATCACTTAAGTTGAAGCCGTGATGAGATATTGCGCTATAACATTCCCATAGCACAAAAGATTACGCCCCCACGAAATGTCTGTAGGTTATGAACTATTTGTTTTATCTAATTTGGTCTTGGGATTCTCACGAATTCACTTGTAAGTGTTCATGGGAATAGAATTTGTTTGCAGACTGTTCTTTGATCGAATAGACCTTAGTTGCTCAGGGGAATATCGCATTGCATGAATCGTGAATATCGTATTTTCAAACGTATACAGCATTTGAGATTACATGTATGTTTGTTGTCGGCTTCACATACGAACATACTCACGTGCGACTGAAGATAGTGTAATCTGAATGCGAAAACGCTGAGTTTGTGTAATGAAAAATAAGTCTGTTAATAGATAAGATTTACTAAAGATGATATTTTGATACATCTATCAAATAATGTGTGTGAATAAGGAAATGAAATTGAATAAGGATATTAAATGTAGCAGGGGAGAGGTGGGGAGATTTTATTCGTTTGGAAAAGCTCATATGTTTCTTGAAAACAGTTATCATAATAAACTTGCTTTATTTTTGACTTCAGATATAAGTGATCGTATTGCTTTGCGATTGCGTTTACCTTTAATGTATATATGGGATTTATGAATTTTTTGTTCGTGTGTTTGTGAGAAATTCTATTTTCGCTGAGTACATTTAATCACGTTGGTATCAGTTTATTCTTGTTGATGTAATTAAATATATTTGTTCTTCGATTAGGACATTTCCTGAAGAATGTAGAGATGAAAGACATGAAATTCTGATTAGGGCTTGTGAAATTTCGTAAGGCTCCTTTCTCAGATAGGTGAGTGCTTCGTCATGTCGCTGCGGTGTAAGTATACATTAAATCATTATTTTTAAAAAGAAAGAAGAAACGGATGTATTGAAATGTAATATTTGAAATGATTAAATTTCGTGTGACGTTTTTATTTGACGTCATACGAATGTAGAATAAAACCATTGAACAGAGTGAAGTGTGTGAAGTAGACCTTTACGAATTGTGTTGTGCTCATCTGTGTATTAGAAGAGATTGTCAGCATACTGAAACTCTACGTTTTAGTAAGATAAAACATAGTTGCTATTCTCTCTTTCTTTCTCTTTTAATCATCTCTAAGGTGCTACCTAATTTCTATAGATAGTGATTATTTGAATTATTATACGTATTAGCATTTCACGTTGTAATTCCTCATTTGAATTAACTTTTCTTGTCTGTCTTTAAAATATAATTTGAAATGGAGTCCCTATTACATAACCATTCAGTTCATTTTCCTATACTTCAGGCTGATGGAACTCCAGCTACTTTGTTTACACAATCTAAGTATTACCAAGGGAATTATGGTGTCTTATGTTCCTTTAAAGAGTATGTACCATCATATTCAGAAAAGAAAGATATTGAAATTAGAAATTTGTACACGCAATCCCGTTATCAGCGATGGTTTTTGATTTATATTACCCCTGCTAGCATTGACTTTCAGGAAATGCTAGAGTTAGGAGGACATAGATATTTTTTATCCGTAGTGTCATCACTTATCAAAACTTGCTGGCCATTACGTGATGCAACTTTTTTTCGCATTAAAGGTTCATCTGAAAAATTTCAGATTTGTGCAATTTATCAAGGTGTGGGTAATCAGATACAGCTACAGGAACGATTAGCCAGATATAAGTGTAGGTGCATCTTTAATAGTGTAATTCAAATTGCGGACCTATTGTCAACATGTGAAGAAATGTGTAAGAATGCATCATGCATTATATCACAGAATACTACACTGATAGACCTATCCGCTTTCGCAGATTTGTTCAAAAAACGTAACACATGGCTAATGTAATTTGTCATCTGAATTACCTTTTCTTGTTTGTCTTAAAAGCAATACATCTTCACGGGTAATCACTTAACGTACGGACAGCTAAGAAAAAGTATTCTTCAGTTGAGAAAATTTCTTTTCCTATTACAGTACCAATTTGACAAGCTATCAAATTATGACTATTCCAAAGATAACGTGACAAGAAAAACAGATTAATTCATTTGTTCCCAAGTTAATGCGAAAAAGAAAATTTGTCAACTATAGAATACTTTCTTTTTCGTTTGTACAGAAAGATTATATGACTCAGATTTTTGTCTCATATATCATCGGAGATATTCTGATTCTTTTAGAATAGAATGCAATTTAATATAATATTTCCATGGATATAGTGTTTAGCATTGAGTTATTCAGGTTTATTATTTAGTTTACTTTTACGTTATTATATGTAGGAATTTATTTTCTTGTTCTTTGACACTACTTGCTGAAAACAATACATATTCGCGTCAAATCACTTAGAGCACGTATTTTCTGTGTAGGAAACTTGAGTTCGACTCTTGATTGATTCCAATTTAATCTGTAGATTCATGTTTCGTATAGCCTCGAGATATTCTGATTCTTGTAGAATAGAATGAATTTTAAATGTAATATTGACCTGATTATAGTGTTTAGCATTGTATTATATATTCCATAGCTAGTTATTTAATTAAGCATTGTATTATATATTCCATAGCTAGTTATTTAATTACTATTACTGTTAGTATATGTAGGACTTTATTTCTTGCTCTTTAAAATTACGGAAAGAATTCATTTTATAAGTATAGTATTTATATAGTTTAATAGTAGTGATTTTTGATTATTATTTCAGTGCTTATTTAAGCGATATTTTCGTAACGTAGATAGTATTAGTATTGGAATTAATTATTTCATTGTTTTTCGTGGATGTACGTGTCTATATTATGGGAAACCTGAGTTCGACTCTTGATGATAATTAGTGTAGATCGAATTCCACGTTAGGCTGTAGATTTACGTCTTATATAATCAAATCAAATCTAATCCTTCTAGACTAAGTTTTTCAAAGAATTGATAATGAATGGGGAATTTATTTACCTCTAATGTGATACTTAATTGCTAAAAATAGTGATTATTTAAATTCTTATACGTATTATCATTTGAATTACGTTTTTCTTGTTTGTCTTAAAATAGAATTTGAAATGAAGTTCCTCATACATAACTGTTCAGTTCATTTTCCTAAACTACAAATGGATGGAATTCCAGCTACTTTGTTTACAAAATCTAAGTATTACCAAGGGATTTATGGAGTCTTATGTTACTTTAAAGAGTGTGTAACATTATATTCAGAAAAAACGATATTGAAATTAGTAATGCGAAAAAGAAAATTTGTCAATTATAGAATTCTTTCTTTTTCGTTTGTACAGAAAGATTATATGGCTCAGATTTTTGTCTGATATATCGTCGGAGATATTCTGATTCTTTTAGAATAGAATGCAATTTAATATAATATTTCCTTGGATATAGTGTTTAGCATTGAGTTATACAGGTTTATTATTTAGTTTACTATTACGTTATTATATGTAGGAATTTATTTTCTTGTTCTTTGACACTACTTGCTGAAAACAATACATATTCGCGTCAAATCACTTAGAGCACGTATTTTCTGTGTAGGAAACTTGAGTTCGACTCTTGATTGATTCCAATTTAATCTGTAGATTCATGTTTCGTATAGCCTCGAGATATTCTGATTCTTGTAGAATAGAATGAATTTTAAATGTAATATTGACCTGATTATAGTGTTTAGCATTGTATTATATATTCCATAGCTAGTTATTTAATTAAGCATTGTATTATATATTCCATAGCTAGTTATTTAATTACTATTACTGTTAGTATATGTAGGACTTTATTTCTTGCTCTTTAAAATTACGGAAAGAATTCATTTTATAAGTATAGTATTTATATAGTTTAATAGTAGTGATTTTTGATTATTATTTCAGTGCTTATTTAAGTGATATTTTCGTAACGTAGATAGTATTAGTATTGGAATTAATTATTTCATTGTTTTTCGTGGATGTGCGTGTCTATATTATGGGAAACCTGAGTTCGACTCTTGATGATAGTTAATGTAGATTGAATTCCACGTTAGGCTGTAGATTTACGTCTTATATAATCAAACCTAGTCCTTCTAGACTAAGTTTTTCAAAGAAATTGATAATGAATGTTTGGATTACAAGTTAATCTGTAGATTCATGTTTCGTATAGCATCGAGATATTCTGATTATTGTAGAATAGAATGAATTTTAAATGTAATATTTACCCGAATATAGTGATTAGCATTGTATTATATATTCGGTAGCTAGTTATTTAGTTACTATTACTGCTAGTATATGTAGGGCTTTATTTCTTGCTCTTTAACATTACGGGAAGAAATCATTTTATAAGTATAGTATTTATATAGTTTAATAGTAGTGATTTTGATTATTATTTCAGTGCTTTTCGACTATCGATGATAGATAATGTAGTACGTATTCCACGTTGATTTGTAGATTTATGTCTTATATAATCAAACCTAGGCCTTCTAGACTAAGTTTTTCAAAGAATTGATAATGAATGGGGAATTTAATCAACTCTAAAGTGGTATCTAATTGCTATAGATAGTGATTATTTAAATTCTTATACGTATTATCATTTGAATTACGTTTTTCTTGTTTGTTTTAAAATAGAATTTGAAATGAAGTTCTTCGTACATAACTATTCAGTTCATTTTTCTAAACTACAAACGGATGGAATTCCAGCTACTTTGTTTACACAATCTAAGTATTACCAAGGGAATTATGGTATCTTATGTTCCTTTAAAGAGTATGTACCATTATATTTAGAAAAAACGATATCGAAATTAGAAATTTGTACACGCAACCCCGTTATCAGCAATGGTTTTTGATTTACATTACCCTGCTAGCATTGACCTTAAGGAAATGTTAGAGTTAGGAGGATATAGATATTTTTTATCCGTAGTGTCATCACTTATCAAATCTTGTTGACCATTATGTGATGCAACTTTTTTTTCGCATTAAAGGTTCGTCTGAAAAAAAATTCAGATTTGTGCAATTTTTCAAAGTTTGGTAGTCAGATATAGCTACAGAAACGATTAGCCGGATATAAGTGTAGGCACATCTTTAATAGTGTAATTCAAATTGCGGACCTAATGTCAACATGTACAGAGCTATGTAAGAATGCATCATGTATTATATCACAGAATATTACATTGCTACTCCTTCTGTATATAGGATAGGTCAGTGTTTCTTTCTATACATATATGCTATCTTTTGTTGTTCAGCATTACGTCACTTGATGTGAGATCATCACATTAACACTTCTCACTTTTAAT
Organism: Thermobia domestica; assembly: GCF_964235325.1. Classification (NCBI taxonomy): domain Eukaryota; kingdom Metazoa; phylum Arthropoda; class Insecta; order Zygentoma; family Lepismatidae; genus Thermobia; species Thermobia domestica. The sequence goes on from NC_137463.1 coordinate 88,192,965, forward strand.
ATTTATCTTTACACGTATGTAGTTCATTCATTAAAAAAGTAAACTTGCGATGTTTAACAATGATGATGATGAGCGTGTACAATAGATTTCAATCTTTTAATGGTGTCATTCATTTTTAATGTTAAACTTTCGTTTTGAAAGTAATTAATTTTCAGCAGCGGGTGAGGAGCGCTGCTGCACTCTACAAAACTCCTCAAGAAGCCAATATTATCACCCTGAGGAAATGCAAGGTGATTTCTGTACTTTTAAAAATAATTACTTTCAAAACCCTTTTGTGCTTTCCTCTTTTATCTTTTCATTTGCTTTTCATTATTTCACTGTACTTCAAAGGTAGCACTTAGTCATTTCCCTTACCTTTCCATGTATATGCAACTATATATAGTATTTTACTCAACATTATGCGTATATATATATATATATATATATATATATATATATATATATATATATATATGAAGAAGAAATGAAAACAGGATTATCTTGCGTTTAAACCTGTTAGAATATGAACTGCTCAAAGGAATGTGACGCATCTATCTTTTAGCAATAGGTAAGTTTTAAATATCTGTTTTCAATAACAGATAAATAATTACTTTTTATTTAAAATAAAATACTTGTTTTCTTTCAAGGAACAATTCATGTTCACCACGTAAATTAACGATTCATTCTTGTTTCTTTACAGTACACTTTAAAAGAGGATACGTCTTCAAGAGACACTGAATCAAGATTTTCTACGATCAAACAGGTACGAAGACGAAACACTGATCAAAGATCATCTCTCTCTCTCTATCTCTCTTTTACAAATAAATAAGTTTTATAGCTTTCTTTCGGATAAAAAAAAAAGATCCATAACTGCTTTTCGTCTTTTAGAATATGTATGATAATATTAATAATTACTTATTTCTTTTAGGTAAAACATTTGCTTCTTTTTTTTACAAAATTCAAAACGAAGTATTGAAATTATATAAGTTACCACCGGGAATTGAATTCGTGTGTTACAAGAATAAGTCAAATGCATACAGATGCAATATTCAATGGAACGGTTATTTGCTTTAAAGAAGAGAAAACTATTGGTTAGTATAGGAATATTGATAAAAAATACCATTGGTAAAAAATATATAGTATTAACTGTACGAATTTCTTTTCTAAAAAATAAGAAAGAAGGAAGGAAAGAAAAGTTAACTTTGACTTTTCGTGCTAAGAAAATATAGTTTAACGTTTTGATCAACACCGAAGCTATGTGAGTCATAAATTATTGTAGTATTTCAAGAAGTAAACTGGAGTTATTGAATGAATAATTAGATTGCATATTGACTGAAATTGCGATCTTTACTGGTATCAAATGGTATTTGCTTAAGAGAAAAGACAATTAATGATAGGTATTGTTTTATTTAGGATTTTTATATCTTCTTAAAATATGAAGATTGTTAGTGTTGCAATTATAGTTACTTGTTTTTCTTCCAGGAAACAAGTTCATGTTCACCGCGTAAAGTAACTGATTATTCTTGTTTCTTTACAGTACACTTTAAAAAAGAGGATACGTCTTTAAGAGACGCTGAAAACTACCTGAAGCAACATTTTCTACGGTCAAATCTGATCGAAGACGAAACACTGATCAAAGAGCAGTGACGCAACTCTCTCTCTTTTACGAATAGGTAAGTTTTATCTTTCTTTCAGATAAAAAAAAAGATCCATATCTGCTTTTCGTCTTTTAAAATATGTATGATAATATTAATATTTACTTATTTCTTTTAGGTGAAACATTTGCTTCTTTTTATTTTTAAGTTAAGATAAAGAAAAACCTATAGATACGGTGTTTTGTTCATTAGAATACATTATTCGTAAAACCTTTTTTCTTGCAAGATACAATCATTAGAGATTCAAACTGCACGAATAGGTTACTGCGGTTCGTTAAAGATATTAATAACATTCAATACCAAAGATGTATGAGATGTAAACCTATATTTACAAGATTCAAACGGGGAATTGAAATGATATAAGCTACTATCAGGAATTGAACTCAGATGTTCCAAGTATAAGTCAAATGTATACAGTTGCAATATTCACCGGTACGGTTGTTTGCTTTTAAAAAAGAGAAAACTATTAGTTAGTATAGGAATATCGTTGGTAAAAAATGATAGTTTATAGTATTTGCTTTAAAAAAAGAGAAAACTATTAGTTAGTATAGGAATATCGTTGGTAAAAAATGATAGTTTATAGTATTAACTGTACGAATTTCTTTTTTAAAAATAAGAAAGAAGGAAGGATGGAAGTAAAAAAGTTAATTTTGATTTTTCGTGCTAAGTAAATATAGTTTAACGTTTTGTTCAACATCGGTGCTATGTGAGTCATAATTATTGTAGTATTTCAAGAACTAAACTAGAGTTTCGAATTAATAATTAAATTGCATGAAGATGTGATATTTACTGTTATCGTGTGGTATTTGCTTAAGAGAAAAGAAAACTAATGAATAGGTGTTGTTTTTATACTATACTATGCTCAAATTAAGAAACGAATTGACATTTAGAGAAAAACTGTTATTCTGTTGTCACAATCATGAGTAGGCCACTAAGGCATCCTCTACAACTTTACCCTCTCTAATGGAAAATAATTTTAAGAGGACAATTCAGTGATATACTCATTATGAGGCAACAGAGTAACAGTTTTTGTCTAAATGTCAATTCGTTTCTTATTTTGAACAGAGTATAAGAAAATGTACATACAATGAAAGAATGTCAAGAATACTTGTTATTTCTCGTTCTTGTTCTTTCTCATTACGGGAAGAAATAATTTTATAAGTATAGTATGTTGCTATAAGATAAGTGTACTTTTTGAAGATTAGTTTATATTTTCTGATAATAAAAATTTGTATTTCTTTATTTCCAGAAAAGATGATGCCATTCCCCCGTAGTGTTGCAATGACCATTGTAGGGTATTGTGAAGATAAAATCAGAAGAAGAGGAAACAAAAAGATGTACTATATTTCTAGTGTCTGTCCAAACAATAAATTGATAAAAAGAAGATGGCACACATACGATGTTTGTGTCAATGTGATGCTATTAGAACTTTATCAAAAGGAAAAAAAGAAAGAGAAAGTGTAGATAAAACGATTTTGGGGGTAAAATGAGACTTAGAGGGTAAGTGTATGCGAAACCAAAGTGAAATGATAAAAGAAAAGAAATGGTTAAAGGTGAAGTGATATTTGGACTACCATAAAAAGCCAAAATGAAGAAAAATGAAAGAAAATTGTAAATATTTGTGTATATATACATATATTAAAATAAAAAGAAAAGGAATTTAAATTCCCTGTAGATAAAATTTGTTGTGAAATTCATGCTTTCATCCCATTTAATTCTATACGCTGATACCTCTTATCGAGAAAGGTCATATTTGTGAAACGTATCTTTATTTGTTCAGGGTCTTTACATAATGTACAAACCTATTACATTTTAGGTTTGAGGAGTGTGGTGTCTCACTGATAGAGGATTTACAGCCAGTACTTCATTTTTTCAAATGTTCGATTCTCGATGATGGAGAGAGAGAGAGATAGAGGGAGCATTGAACACTTGAAAGCATTATATTGCTTCGAAATGAAGAGCTTCGAACAATGTATATCATATGCTACGCTAAAATCAATACGAAGTGCCATATATGTGAAATTCTTTTTTTATGCAAGGATTAATTCAACTCTAAATCGTGAAGTACTTTTACTTTTATTAAAGTGTAAAATTTCCAAACAAATATACAATGTTACTCTTGTGCAGATCACATCTTTGCAATCTGTTCCTACCTCAATCCGAGTTCATGTTAATAGGTAATTGTGATAAACAAAAACTGTGAGCATTAGTTCACCTGTTTACTTCTACTTTGTTCATTCCTGTATTTTTTATTTTTATGTTTGTTATTTTTCTAAAGCAATTATGTCAGGTTAGAAGAACATGAATCTTTTTCTTTCTAGTACGTGTATTGTTCTTCTACTTATAAATTCAATGAATTTCAGGATGCATGATAACTCTGTGATATAACGTTTATTTACATTGTCATTCTATCAACTATTATTTTTTCGTCTTAATCATATGTCCTTTTACCGAGAAAGGGTATATTTGTGGGGGCGTATCTTTATTTCTCCGAGGGTCTTTACATGATGTACAAACCTATTACATTTTAGGTTTGAGGAGTATGGTGGTTCAGTGGTAAAGGATTTAAAATCAGTACTTCGTTTTTCAAATGCTGAAGCTTCTTGGTATGCATCCTGTTGGAACTTAATGGCGATCCGTGCCTCATTTTGTCAATCATCACACCTTCAGTTAATTACTTTTAAAAAAAATAAAGATAACGAATTCGGAATTTGCTATAACTTAGTAGAATGAGAATGTATGAGTAGATCATGAAAACTCACGGACATGATGTTCGGAGATGAAACTAGGGACTGCATGCACTTTGCTACAGTGCACGACAATTAGTAATAAATTATGCTCATTATGTTGAGGAAGACGAATGATTAAGACAAATGAATGAATGAATGAATACTTAGTAAAATAAAAATATATAAGTAGACCATGAAAACTCACGGACACTATGTTCGGAAGTCGACCACAGTGGGCGGCAATTAGTAATAAAATATTATAAGCTTACTTGATCGGAGATCGAACTAGGGACCGCATGCACGGGGGGTTGCGGAACAATGTTCTACTATTCTAAGTATTCATCTGAAAGAATACGTCGTTGCTTTATCACTGAACCACACACACAAACTTTCACATATTTCTTACGTTCGAAACGTAAGAAAATATTTCAGTTTAACGTACCACGATTATGCTCATCATACAGATAGACAGACAGAAAGATATACACTTAGATAGTACTTATTGTCTTTTCGAGTGCAGAATAATACGCGTTCAATACTACACAGAGGTTTGTAGTGTTTGAGCCCCGTCGCCCAAAGCTTGGACCTCTCCCAACAAAAAATTTCTTAATGCACGCCTGTGTACATAGCTAGTATACGAATTCTATGACGGGAATCTGAGCATTTTAGAAGAAATTGATGATAATAATAGGGAATATTTTAACTACTTTCGTCCTTTTAAAGTAATATCACATACAGCTTAGACTATAATATGGAGAAAACTGTATAAAGTTCAACTTCCTAGATCCACTTAAAGAAATGAAGAAATGTTCTCTTATTTGAGAATAGTCAATTGTTTTAACTTGAAGATTTGTGCCCCATGATGAAATCGTGGGGTTCTGTGGATCAGTGGTAAAGCGTTCACCTTCTGTGATTGGGGTCTCTGGTTCAATCCTAACTTTCGTCGTGTGAACTTTGTGATGCATATAGCCTCGCTGCTGAACGGAACGTTAAACTCAAAAATCAATCAACATCATGTGTACATGAGTAACGGCATCCGAGATGTATAAGCAACACTAGTTTTGTCAAGTTTTAGATCTCAAACACTGTTTTAATATTACCTAAAACACACACACACACACACACATACATATCTTCGCTTCGTGTTGTCTGAAACCATGACCTAAGATAATGTTGACGCGACAGCTGAAGAACAACATTGAAATACAAAACATGTTCTGTTATCTTATTTTTCTGCTCTTTGCAAGTAGACATTGCAGATACAGAAACTCTCTCTCAGTTCGTTGACTTGTGTATGTGTATTTAACGTTAGATTTCACTCTTATTAACATTAGAAAATTATGAAATTAACTTCAGTGCCTCAGTGGTAGAGTGTTTACCTCTGGTGCATGAGGTCCCGTGTTTAAATCACGTCTTTTTTTTTATATACTTGTTATTAATTTTAGCGACCACAAATTCCCTGCTTCCTTTACAACTTAACGAAAAGATGCTATTGACTGCCCCCGGAAAACCGTCCTTATCATTTCATTTTTACGTTCCAGAGGGCACGGTGACTCAGTGGTAGAGCGTTCACCTCAAGTGCTGGGGTCCATGATTCGATCCCAGTTCGTGCCCTATGAACTTTGTGATGGACAAACATCGTATGCGTGGATTTCCCTTCGGAGTTCACCAGTTTCCTTCCACTTTCTTCATTACATCATTTCATTCATTTTTTCATTATCACCTCTCCTTCATTAGCCTAGTAGACGTAACCGCAGGACGTAAAACTCACTTTTCACTTGTCCCATCGCCGTCCATTAGTATAGTACACTCAGTCTAACCGGCATAATCGTGGGACGTTATACTGAAAGATTTCATTTCATTTTTTTCGTTCCAGAGGACAGGGTGGCTCAGTGGTAGAGCGTTCACCTTAAGTGCTTGGGGGTCCCTCGTTCGTCTTCCAATAGCATAGTACACTTAGCCTAACCGGCATAATCGTGGAACGTTAAACTCAAAGATTTCATTTCATTTTTTCGTTCCATGGGGAACGGTGGCTCAATGATAGAGCGTTCACCTTAAGTGCTTGGGGGTCCCTCGTTCGATCCCAGTTCGTACCCTATGAACTTTGTGGTGGACAAACATCGTATGCGTCGATTTCCCTTCGGAGTTCACCAGTTTCCTTCCACTTTCTTCATTACATCATTTCATTCATTTTTTCATTATCACCTCTCCTTCATTAGCCTAGTAGACGTAACCGTAGGACGTAAAACTCACTTTTCACTTGTCCCACCCACACAGATTATACTATTTTCATTTGCTAAAACACACATATCTTCGCTTCGTCTGGACTCCACGTACTACAGATACATAGACAAACGGAGAAACAAGTAGACATATTATCAAAATTTTAAGACACACAAGCTATGATTATTATTACATCATTCACATCATAAAGTTCCGTCTTTCAAAATCATTAGTTTAACAGTCATAATCGTGGAACGTAAAACTCACTTTGGGTGTTAGACAACATTGTATCTAAGACTTTTCTCTTTGACTCTCTTGTCAAACTATGATTTGACCTCTCTCTCTCTCATCGCAGGTGGGGACCCTAGTGGATCAATGGTACAGTGCTCATCTTTGATGTATGGTGTATCCAGGTTGTAATCCAGCCCCGGACAAGTGAACTTTCTGGTAGACAAAATTACTAGTTTAACAGACATAATTAAAAATTGGACGTAAAACTATGATTCGACTCGAACGAATATTTCTGGTGCATTGGGATCCCTAATTCGATCCTAGCTAACAACAAGTGAAATTTCTGGTGAACAAGAGCGTTCATCTTTTGTGCATAGGTCTCCGAGTTGAAAATGAAGCCCTCCTTCCCCGTGTTCAACTTTTGCTTTCAACAAATGAATTTTATGATAGACAAACACCGTATGCGTGGATTTCCTTCGGAGTTCTTCCGTTTCCTCCCACTTTTTGAGTGTACGTTGATTGATGGTACAGCGTTCACCTCCGGTGTTTGAGGGGGGGGTCCTGGTTTCAAACCCCCAGCTCCCTCCGTCAAGTGAACTTTCTGTGTTGGACAAACAACACGTGCGTGGTTTTTTTTCGGTGTACTTTCGTTTCCTCCCACTTTCTTTATTCTATCATTTCATTCATTTCTCATCATCACCGTCTTCTTCAGTCTAGTCAATATATCCATGAAACTTAAAATTGGAAGTTATTATTATTATTATTATTATTATTATTATTATTATTATTATTATTATTATTATTATTATTATTATTATTATTATTATTATTATTAAAAATAAACCAAGAAGTTCCGTTACTAGTGTTATACATATATCCTAATTACCAGTCTTATGGCGGCTCCCTTTCCTAAATTTAGGGGGACACAATGACTCAATGGTCTATTCCTCTTCCTAGCATATGCTACATACAGACAGACAAACGTCAGCCGGTGTTCACTGACATTTTGTCACTTCAATGCAACGTTTTCTTATCATCGCTTGATTAATAAAGCGGTAGATAGGTTTGTGTTTTGCTTTTCGATAAGCTAATCTTCTCTTCTCTTGAATACGAAGCAACAGACAAAGAAAAAAAAAGATACTGGGAAAACACATTTCTTTGACGCTGCTGTATATATATATATATATATATATGTATGACTGTCTGTGTCTGTTTGTAGAATCTGGTTTCTTTATCACACACGAAACAACTATGAATAAATACACTTTATAACTTTATTCTTTTTTTAAAGACAAAGACTAAAAAATAAAGACAAATATATTATTTTACTCTAGTTCGATTCTTAGTGAAAGAGCATTAAATATTTCTATTTCGTTCCTTTCTGTCGTGAAACGATGTGCTATATACGTGAAATTCTTTTTTTTTTTTTCATGCAAGGATTAATTCAACTCAATGGTCGTGAAGTACAGGTCTTGCGTTTGATTCTCAGGTCTTGCGTTTGATTCCCGTGTCCTGCTGGTTCGATCCTCGTTGAGAAAACATTACACATTTTAAGACATGAAAGTCATTCGATCCTTTCTGTCGTGAAAACGAAGTGAAATTCTTTTTTTTTCATGCAAGGACTAGTTCAACTTTAAAATCATGAAGTACCAAATTCGATCCCAGCTCCCTACCAAAGTAGAATTTTGTGTAAAGTCTTTATTTCATAAGTTAGCGAAGCTACAATCAAGATTAGTTGTCTGCTTCACTTTCACTCCCAAAATAATAATAATAATAATATGATGCTGTATTTTTTAAATTTTATTTTTATGGTTGTTATTTATGTTTTAATACCACTTTGGTCCGGGTTCGATTCTCGATGATAGAGAGAGAAAGGGATCATTGAACACTTGAAAACATTATAGTGCTTCGAAATGAAGAGCTTCGAACAATGTGCATATCATATGCTACGCTAAAATCAATACATGAAATTCTTTTTTTTTTTTTTTATGCAAGAATTAATTCAACTCTAAATCGTGAAGTACTGGTCTTGCGTTCAATTTCAATGAGAGAGCTTTCAAAATGAAAACATATTTAGTGTACAGGTTCGATTCTCGATGAGAAAGCATTGAATATTTTAAGACATTAAGTATGCTCTTCGCTATTCAATACATAACGAAAAGACGAAAATCAATCAATCAATTGGGAAGCTTCGAACTTGATATTCAATCAATTGGAAAGCTTCGAACGTGATAGACGTCCAAGAGTATGAGCATAGTAACAACGTTCGCTTGCGTTCTTCGCAGGAGGGAGTGAAGTGGATGTGCTTTGGTGGGGGTTCAAATCCATAACGAAAAGACAAAAATCAATCAATCAATCAATTGGGAAGCTTCCATCATGATAACTAATAGAACTCTCATCCATCCAAGAGCATTTAGCTATTCAATACATAGCGAAAAGCAAAAATCAATCAATCAACCAATTGGGAAGCTTCGCCGTCCAAGAGTATGAGCATAGTAACTACGTTCCCTTACGTTCTTCGCAGGAGGAAGTGGAGGGGTTTGGGATTCAAATTCATAACGAAAAACCAATCAATCAATCCATTGGGAAGCTTCGATCATGATAACTAATAGGACTCTGACCCGGCCAACAGTATGAGCATCCAAGACTATGAAGGCCAAGAGCATCTAGCTATTCAATACATAACGAAAAGCAAAAATCAATCAATCAATCATGAAGCTTCGATCATGATAACTGATAGGACTATGATCCCTCCAAGAGTATGACCACCCAAGACGATAAAGCCATCCAAGACTATCACCATAACAACAAACTGTTCTCATACACGTTCAGATAAACCAAAATTTTCCCACGCACTTCTCTGGTAGCCGTAAAAGGCTATGACCATAGCAACTAAAGGCTTGTCGAAACTTGCCTCCCAATTCCAGGAAATGATACCGAATTCTAAGAACGGGAGGGATCAAATTTCAGCCATAGTGGGGTACATCTACTTATGTTTCTTGCCATTCATCTTGTTTGAACTGCTTAAGTAAGATCATTTTGTAACTTTTGATGTCATCCATTTCCGTCACGATAATATTATTGTCATTTTTAACAATTTGTTTTATTCCCTTATTTGCAGTTTGCCACACTGATATATTTATTACAAAATTGAGGTTTGGTCCAGCGCCTTTCGAATTCGGAACCAACCCAACCGCCGAGCTTTTTGGGTTGCCTGCTATTGCAGAAAAAGGAGAATTGCAGGTGGTAATGCACTTTTGGAGTCGTGTATACAAAGACAAAAAAAGTTATGTGTACGGCGGGTTTGCATACTCTACAAAGACACAAAATCTTTTTTGGCGATTCGCCACCGGAAGATATTTGATTTCAGAAACGAAATTTTTACAGTATTTTATCAATATCAATTGACAACTTTTCCGCACTATTGCATTTTCGATATATAAAAAAAATTATTTTTCGCTCCGCCCTAATATACACATGTAGGCATTTTTTATATTGTACTGCTGTCCACTGTTTCATTTCTTTTTAGCAACATTTCGTTTCCACTGTTCCGCATTTTACACGCGTTTACGATCTGTTGTTGCCGTTGTTTGGTAGCGTGCTACCAGAATCCTCCATCTTTGTTTACAGGCAGACGTGTCTTCTGATTGGTCGTTCTAGCTGGACTGTGGTTGGACCTCTTCTCTCAGGACACGAGTTGTTGTGCCGCAAACCGTCATATATTTTCATTCCTATTTTTGAAGACACGAGGAACGAATCACACATCCACTTAGCTGGGAAACTGATAGACAGATGATAGCGCAATGCATTTCCACCATAATCTCATTTTTCGCTGGTGTGTAGTTGGGTCCCCTCTTTCGGTCAGCCTTTCAAATATACTCCCTGATCATATATGGCTTGTGGGCCGCCGTTTGGCTATCACTGTCCTAAACTGTTTCGAGTCGATACTATGTTACTTAAGGAAAAATATATCTCAGGCGTAATCAAACACATAAACAAAGATACGAAAAGGATTGATTACTTTTTTTTTTTTTTTTAATATATAGTTTCTTTCTTATTCTTGCTTTCAAGAGCCTGGGCGTTGATCAGTCAGGACTTCTTTTATATTAATAGACATATATCTACTGTTCGTACTCATTTAAATAACAAAAGTGTTCTAGATATATTGCAAATGTATAATCAAATATTAGAAATTAGATTATAACGTGCAGTCTAACAGGTTCAATAAACTAGCTTATTATGTGCATATCACACTTGCTTGTTTTCTTCTGTTTCTGTTAGGGAGAGAGAAAATAACTAGTTGCTTACTTGGAAGTAATGTTCTGACTTATGAACAATGTCATATATGTTTCTGTTCAAACAAGTAGGCCTATCTTGAAGGAAAAACATTTAAAAAATTGGTTTATAAAACAGTAGAAGAAAATGATTCATCATCACCTAGGCCATACTACTATAGCAAGAATTTTAAAATTTAGACAGAATTCTTGTCACAAAAGCAAAGAGTAGGAAGGATCTTTTTAAACGAGTTTATATATATATATATATATATATATATATATATATATATATATATATATATATATATATATATATATATATATATATATAGAGAGAGAGAGAGAGAGAGAGAGAGAGAGAGAGACGTTCTACTTTTCTGGCAAGAATTGAATATGTCAATATTCTCTGAAGTTAGAGAGATGGAACACCTACAAGTAAATTCTCTATTAAAAATGCTTAAGTTTATTCGAATGTTTCATGTTCTATATGTCAGCGTTTTGGAAAATTCTGTTCGTAAGAGGAAAAAAGGGGCCATTTCTTAAATACTCAAATTTCCTTTAGTTTATTTAGAAAGTACCAAACAAGAGAACTCACTTTAAGTTGCGGATGTAAAATTCGGTACATAGACCTTTAATTAAAGAAACACCTATTTCAGCGTTTGTGAAAATTCTTTTGTATGGAAAAAATGAAGTTTATTTCCATAGCCCTATTATCCAAATTTACTTTTCTTCAGTCAGAAAGTGACGAATGTGGGGATCAGTGGCGGATCCAGTGGGGCGATTGTTCCGAATCGCCCCCTCCCCCTCCCAGAAGAGGAAACTTTTATTTTATTTTATATGTAAATAAAACCCATCCAAGAGTTTGGAACTCTTAAAAGTAACTCTAAGTAGCACTACTACAAGCTTCCCCAGAAGTCCGTCCTGGATCCGCCCCTGGTGGGGATTCTCTTAAAGTCGGGATATGAAATTTGATAAAGAAGCTTAATTATAAATAAGGAAATGCGTGTTTCAGCGTTATTGAAAATTCCGCTTTTAAGGTAGAAAATAAAGTCATTCCTATAATACGATACTCCAATTCTCCTTTGTTTATTCAGTACGTGCAGAATGTGAGGATTCGCTTATGGAGATGTGAAGATATGAAAAATTAGTGATTATATAAACTGTTAAATAAAAAAAATAAAAAATAAGCAAAAATGTGTTTAAGCGTTTTCAATCCGATTCTAGAGAGAAAGGAGGCAATTTCTATAATATTAAAGTTTTCCATTATTTATTTAGAAAATACTCAACACAAAGATTTGCTTAAGGTGGATGTGTGATATTCGCCATTTAAGATCTTAACTAAAAATAAATAATGTACACTTGTTTCAGCATTTTGCGAAAATCCCTCTACTAATTAGGGAAAAAAAAAGAGTTCAATTTCAACAATATTGAAATTTCCGATTTTTCGTTCAGAAAATTCGAAATGTAGGGATTTGCTTAGCCCTTTAGTGGCCAGTGTTGCTCATTCTACTGCGTTATCCGCGCGAATTATAACTTCATTGATCATTTAGTTGGCATTATTGCTTTCATACAATATTCATATATATGATTTGCTTGTCGCTTCTTTAGATACTTCTAATCTTCGTCAACAGGGAACAGTCAAATTTAGTATTGTAGAAACTTTATCTCCTACGTTCCGCGAAAGTTCTTTTTATTTTTTTATTTGTGTGTGTGTGTGTTTTTTTTTTTTTTGCTTTGTAGAAAAATATTTCAACGAAACTGTTGGTAATTACTGAGAGTATCCTTATGATATTTTACCATAATAGGGCAATGCTGCTTAGTAGCTACGCATAAGACCTATTTTATGACAATGTTGCTTTCGAATAAACACCCTGTATTTTGTAACCGAAGTACAAAAATACTTTAAAAATTACGAAATTATGATTAGGAAGACATGGTTCACTATAAAAGCAAACCAAATATTTTAACGGTAATGCTGTCAATGCTTGCCCAATAAAGGGTTAAGATAAAGGTACGAAATTTGATATTTAAAGTCTTAACTAAAAATAAAGGAGCACGTGATTTCGAAAATTCCACTTCTAAAGTGGAAAAGAAAAGTCAGTTTCTATAGCATTGATACTTTTCATTGTTTACTCAGAAAATTCCCAATGCAATGGGAAGATTCTCTTTATATAAGTTTTAGGGGCCTTGTGCAGTCTTTTATCGTTGTATTAAGAGCTTGACTAATGCGATGTGAAATTCGGTATTTAGTAACACGTAAGTGAAACGATTTATATCGAAGAAGGCCAACCTTGACTTTTTCACAGGGTTGTTCAAACACTTTAGGAGAAATCAATTTAAGTCCTATTCTCTCCCATATTGATTTCTCTCATTGTATTTGGACAGCCCTACGGAAAAGTCGTGGTTGGTCTTTTTCGATATAAATTGTTCTCAATACCATTAATGTCTTACTAAATATGGAAGTTAGCATCATGCAGTAGTCAAGCTTTTAATACAACGTTAAGAATGACTCTACATAAAGCCCTTAATGTTTAATGTAAGGATTTGCTTAAGTTGGACACGTGAAATTCGTAATTAAAAATAAGGGAACTCTTAGTTAAGCGCTTTCGAAAATTCCGCTTCTGAAAGAGGAAAGGGGGCAATATATACTATCATAGGAATGAGTGAAAATTGCTCACTCATAACTTCAAGGTCATACTAACATATCTTTAATTGTGAGATTTGGACAGAAAACTCCTTTTGTTATGAAAGCAGTGAATAATAAAGATTTTTTAAAAATATATGTATGCTAAGAGAGAGGTAAAGGAGGTTTAATTTTTTTCTCCCAGAATAGAGTATCACATGAATTGTATATTGTTTGTGATCACATCCTTTAGACTGCTTCCCCGTTTAAAATGAATTTTGGAACATTGCTAATACCTATCTCAAACTGTTTTTTATAATATCATTTTGATTAAAGGGTGTACCCCAACTGAAATACGCGAGTACAAAATTTGTGCGAAAAAATAGAAAGTCTTATTGAAATGCATACCATATAGGGAAGATAAGGAGGTTCAAATATAGTTAAGTTCGGTAGAGGTGGACCACATTTTTCTCCTCCAATAGCTCGAATAATTGTCCATGTACAGCATGTTTTTCTGTACGAAATCTAAGGAACATTGTCTGTAACCATTCCTAAAAGTTTTAGGATCAAAAAAGGTATTTTACTACCCGAAGTTTAAACTTGAAAAAATGACTGACTAGTCCATCTATCCCATGGTGGATTAAAGGAAGTGCTCACTGTGGGAGTGATGGACCATATGTAGAAACTAAGCAATAAAACACTAAATAAATAATTTGAAACACTTAGTTGTCTTTAAATATGTTATATTAATAAAGTAGATATTATGCAGCTACCAAGTTTCAAACATTGATCTCATATAATCTAATATTGATTAAACGAACATAGAAATATTCTATAGAAAATCTAAAAATGAATTTTCTTTCAAACATGGAATCTAGAAAAGAAACATTTGCAAATGGCAAGAATGCGTAAGTTTGGTGTTTTAAGAAGAAAAATAAGTGGCAGTACCAGTAATTGCATTGTATCGTATATTGTATCGTATATTGTATCTTGTTTTGTATATTTGGAAACCTTGCTACACAAATCACGAAGATTCTCATATTTCGAACAATCATCATGTAACCAGCATTCACACAAAATACACTGTATCTACTCGTCTTCTCCTTTTGTTTCATAATTTTCACCGCATCCAACACATTTGTTTACATAATACCCTTTCATATCACCACTATCAGCATGTATTATCTACTGATTATCATCGCTGGATGAAGATATGATTGAAATTCTTTTCTTGTTGTTTCTTGTCTTTTTTTGGGTGGTAGATTTGGTGCACTTAACTTTGCTCTTCTTGTTTCTCTATAAGCTTTAAATACTCTTTACTTCTTTTCTTCATGCTGTCTCTTACTACCTCTGCTGCTCTCCAGTTCTTCTTAATCATGTTTTGCAGGTTTGTGGATGACTGGTTAGGCTTGTAGAATGGGACTAGGAGACAATTAAAGAAGTTCAAGAATAGTCTGGAGGATAAAGAGAAAAGTATAAGCTTGGACATGGAGTTGGAAGAAAATGGAAGAATAAACTTTTTAGACAAGGCCATAATAAAACAAGGAGATAAACTGGTTACGAAGTGGTATCAGAAGGTGTGCTCAGCGGGAGTGTTCTGCCAGAAGAGGAGCGATGTGAGTAGGAGTACGAAGGAAATTTCATAACCAATATAATAAGAAGAATAGAAATGCTAGAGGACGAAGAGGGAAGAAGGAAGGAGAGCATAGAGAAATTCTACAAACAGTTAGAGAACGGTTACAGCAGGAAGGAGGAGTTAGAGAGGAAAGAAGAACGCAGGAGAAGGAAAAGGGTGAGAGTGGAAGATGACATGGTATAGAAAGCATTGGAGAAGAAATGGAGAAACTGATGAAGTTAATGAAGAAAGGAAGGGTCAGAGCTTATAGAAGTAGTGGAGAAAACTTATTGAGATCAATAAAGAAGAAGAATAGAACATGCACAGAAAAGATTAATGAAGAGGAAGAAGGAGTCATCTACGTAGGAGAGACGGGAAAGAGAATTAAAGAAGACAACAATGAGACAGAGAATGAAAACAACATAAAGATTATGTGCGGAGGAAGAAAGATACTAATGAGATATACAAACATGTTAAAGAGACTTAATCATGAAATTAACTGGGATAAGACAGAAGTAGTGGAGATAGAGAAGAGAATGATAATAAGGAAGTGGAAAGAAGCAAGTTGGATAAAGAAAGTAAGTAGAGATAAGCTGATGAACTGCATAGGGGGCTTAGCTATTAATGAATTATGGCAGAGAATTTTGGATAGCGTAGACAAGATGAAATTGAAAAAGACCCTTATAAGACCAAAAATGGTGGAACGTGATTGGTTGGAAAATAAACACGTAGACCTACGGGATTAGCTGAATGCTGCAGCCAATAAAATTTAGATTTTTTCATAAGAATGACTATATACAGGTGGTGAACAAAAAAAAATCTAAAAACACTTCATACAGGACACGTAAGTTTGGCCCTCCACTGTACAACACGTGTTGGGGTTGCCGATCGTTTTTTGTTTTCAATGTGTCATGTGGATCTTCATCTTTCGTCAGCAGTAACCAGTTCACCTGTGAGTGTCGTGGTGTGAAAGTGGTGCGGTAAAATGGGCGACCTGATAGACTTCCAAAGAGGCATGATCGTTGATGCCCGTCTGGTTGGAGCTTCAGTGGCAATAGTGGCGAACATTGTGGGGGTAACATTGTGTGGTATCGAAAGGCACTGTGTCCAATGTCACGAGGGCATACACAATTCATGGGCAAACGACGTCTGCAAAGCACAACAGTGGTCGAAAGACAATTTTGTCAGATAGGGACCAGAGGGCATTAAAACCGATTGTAGCAGCAAAAAAGAAGACCTTTGCAATGAAAATTACGTCTGAACTCAATTATTGCCTCCAGACCCCGTTTTCATCGAAAACAGTGCGACGGCAACTTCATAAAATGAAAATTCGTGGCAGGGCCGCTATCGCCAAACGCCTGGTCACAGCAGTAAATGGAAGAGGCGTATGCAGTGGTGCAAGTACCACAAGACGTGGACTCATGAACAGTGGAAACACGTAATGTGGTCCGATGAATCGACCTTCACCTTGTTTCCAACAACCGGTCGTATTTATGTATGGAGAACACCGTCGCAGTCCTATGATACAGACTGTCTGCTCCCAACTGTAAAGCACGGAGGTGGTTCTGTTACAGTATGGGCAGTGATATCGTGGTTTTCCGCAGGTCCCATCATAGCCCTGCATGGAATGATGTATGCTAAGGCGTATGAGGTCATTTTGGGGGACCAGATTCTACCCATCAAATATTGTTCCCTGATGGTGATGGCATCTACTAAGATGATTTGGCACCCTGTCACACTGCAAAAACGGTGAAATCATGGTTTCAGGAGCATGGCCAGGATCTATTCCCTGGGTCCCACAATTACCAAATCTGAACATCATTGAGCCATTGTGGTCTGAGTTAGAAAGGCGTGTTCGGTCTCATTACCCTCCACCAGCATCCCTTAAGGAACTGGAGCATATTTTCGAGGAACATTGGTACAAAATTCCACACACCACGATTCAGGAGCTGTATATGTCCATTTCACATCGGATCCAAGCTGTTTTGGACGCAAAAGGAGGCCCCACACCATACTAGGTATGCTTTTCACACTTTTGCAAACGTTTTAGATTTTTTGTCTAGAAGTTGCAGTGCCTTGCTGAAGAAGATGTCGTGACACACCGGGAGACCTTGCGGTGTTAACGACGGTGTGGTCATCAGCAAAGAAGAATCTGCTTTTAAAAAAAAGGAGTGTCATTAGAGAAGAGTTTTTCGTGTTTAACAAAGATTAAGTTTCGCAACACACCTACACATTCCGCTTCCTGAAGAAAGAAGCATTGTTTTCCGTCGGCTGGACCCCCTATTGAGTCAAGCTTCGCCCTGGTCATATAGGTTGTACAGCCTTTGGCGACAGTCGGATGATGGGAACGCAATATTATCTCTTTGGGATGGCATTACAGAGGCACTGCACATCAGAGATGTTCACCCTCGCGAGGGTGGCCCTCTCGAGGGCATCCTCACCCTCAGGTTCCCTCGCCCACAGTGGCGCGAGGGCGAGGGAGCGCGAGGGCGAGGACAAGTTTTGGCCGCGAGGGCGAGGGTGCGCGAGGGCGAGGACAAGTTACGATGGCGAGGGTGAGGGTGCGCGAGGGCGAGGAAAAGCTTCGACGAAGAGGGCGAGGGTGCGCGAGGGCGAGGACAAGTTTCGGCAGCGAGGGCGATGGTGCGCGAGGGCGAGGACAAGCTTCGATGGGGAGGGTGAGGGTGCGCGAGGGCGAGGAAAAGCTTCGATGGCGGGGGTGAGGGTGCGCGAGGGCGAGGAAAAGCTTCGACGAAGAGGGCGAGGGTGAACGAGTGTGAGGGCCAAGTGTTACTGCGGGAGCGAGAGTGCACGATGGCTAGAGACAACTTCCTTCAGGAGAACGAGGGCACGCGAGGGAGGAGGACAAGCTTCCTTAAAAGCAACTGTTTTGGAGTTTGCTGTTTGACCTCTTTTGGAGAGAGGCAAGATTTAAAATATCATCTGTCATGTCCCCTAGATGAAAAGTTAGTGTCATAGCAAGGTTATACATTAATCGTATTTTTCCTTTCAATTAATTGCAGTAGACAATTTCTCGTGTGTACGTACATAATTATTAAAATAATAATGCAAATAAGAATAATATTTGATTTTTCCCATGAAAGTTTCCGGGTAGAAATAGCGCTACATTAAGAAGTAAGTGTGCCTCATTGTTGCCCTCCCTGTGCTGGAGACGTTTTAGATAAGAAGTGTCTACTACACTGTCATGTTTAAAGAGTGTTGGTAGACAGACAAACAGTCACTCACGTCATTCAGCAGTAAATGACAAGAGCGCTGATATCTGAACAAACACAATCAATGAAAGAACCATCAGAATGCAGTAGATCAGATGGAAAAAGACTTGATGGAATGACTTTGGTTCATAGATGGCCATTTTACTCTGGACTCTCTCGGACTCGGGCTCATTTTTTTTCAACTGGGCTCTCGCTCATTTATTCCTTTGGGAATCGTGAACGGGCTCACTTCCCTCAGTTGGACTCGCGCTGACTTATTTCATTGGCGCTCGGGGTAGCGCTTAATTATTGAACCCGAGAACGGTTGAGCGCGAATGCCGAGCTAGCGAGCGTTGGGCTCGTGAGTTTGGATGCCCATGAAATGGGCTGATTAATAGCATACATCCTCCTCCAATGTCCACCACTGATGAAGTTGTTACAATTAGAGATGCAAGGGCTCGGAAAAAAACCGGCTTTTTTGGAAAAAAACTCGGTTTTTTCTGCTTTGCTTTTTTGCTTGGGAAATTTTGGGCTTTTTTCAAAATACTGCTTTAAATTGATAAAACAGACTTTGTATCGCTTCTCTATGATACAAAAAATAATTTAATTAGTGGTTGATGCTGATAATAATATAAAACATCGAAAATAAACTATGAATTTCGAAAAAATATTTCAAACAATTTTTCTTCAACATTCTTTGCATTATGAATTCCACAGGATTAACCAATGTATATAATAAGAATTTTTTAACCTCCTATATACAAAAGTAAGCAGAGTTGTCAAGAACCGTGGTTGTTTTTGAAAATGCCAAAAACCCGTTTTTGGGGGGATGTTTAAACTAGGCTTTTTTGGTTTAAACCAGGCTTTTTTGACTTAGATTTTTTGCTTTATGTATTTATATTACATATTCACAGAAATAAGTTTGTTTCGCCTTGATGTTATTATGCAACAGCGGGGTTATGCCGGAAGAACTCCCATAAGCTTAAAGACGTGCGGTCAGTAAATTTCTTAAGTTGAGAATCTCCCGCCCTAGCCATTGGGAAAATCCCGTCATTACTTGAAATGTAAGACAATAACGGGAAAATCCTGTTATTGCTTTGCATGTAAAATTTAAAGGTCAACGTACCATAATCAGTACGCTAAAACTGAGGTATTAAATTACAAATTTAGTACCGGTACGTAGATATCATTGAAAGTCCAATCCAAGCTAATGTTGGAAGCTACGTAGGCAATCGATAAATTTTGCCAATTTCTATCAATATATTTAAGTAATATTGGCTTCTTTATAAAACAACACGCATTTAGGCATGCAGAAATATACAATTTGATTTGTTTCGTATATTTAGGCTTAACATCCTTACGAAATACCGAGGTTATCAAGGAGAAGACTTTCGCTTAAACTGACATCCGAACCGCTACTTGGGTTACGCATGAAAGAAGGTTTGTGGGTCGACCGAGAATTGAACATGGGACACCTTGATTAAAAGGTGAAAGGGAAATAAAACTATTGCAGGTGGTTTGATATCTGGAAACGTCACCATGAAGTTCACACGATTCGCATTTTTCATTCTTTTTATTTTTGTGGTTTAAACCAGTTATTAAAAAAAAAGTTGGTGTAAACCAGCCAACCCTAAAAGTAAACACTTCTTTTTAAAGAACACAAATAACTAGCAAAATAGTATGTAGTATTTTTACTTCAAAATATTCCATACCCTCTTTTTGAAACAAAATAAAATTAAAATAAAACATAAGAGAAATACTTAGATTTATATGATACACTTAAAGGCTGCACATCTAGAGCTTTTGGTTCTGTATATTCTTGAAATTCTACAGTTAAGTTTTATAGAACCACCATCACAGTTTACCCAATCCTCAAGTTTTCTGAATTTTTAACAAGAGGGATTCAACATATCATTACGGAACTCCCCCCTCCCAAAAAAAAAAAGACTACGGAATATATTTAAGTTAAGCTAAATACAACTGCACAACAAACATGACTGAGTGATTAGCTTTTGAGCTTCTATCGGGAAGTCCGGGATTCAACCATTCTGACAAAGCTTTTCTTTGTTCCATCTGTGAATGTAGAAATAGTGCGTATACTGTGAGTTGGCCGACTTCCTTTCTTATTGTTTTTAAATAGTTATTATTACTAATTACCAGCAGTGACGGTTTTGCGAAGGTTAGGGGGGCGGTCTTTCGGACTGAAGCCCGTTCCCCAAAGTTACGGAATGTCTGCAACAAACGAAATATATATTATTTATGCCTTTACTCATAAACTTTAAGCTCCCGTCAAATAAAAATTACGAATGTTTAAAAAAACTAAACATTAGTAAGAAACCCTTCCAAAAATACTTCCAAAAATACTGATTCTCAGTATAAAATGATTTTTTAAAGTTGTATCCGGAAGATTATTGCTAAACATATAAACGAAACGAAATATTAGTTATGCCTGTACTCATAAACTTCAAGCACTTCCCAAATAAAATTAGGACTTTTTAGGAAACGAAACAATCAGAAAAACCCTCCTAAAGTACTTTTCTAAATCCGCTACTGATTATTTGTATAAATTGGTATTCAAGGTTGTGTCCGGAAAATTATTGCTAAATCACTTCACAGCTACAGTATAACAGATATGTGGAAGTACGGTTTGACGGATATATTGAAAACGTACGCTTTGACGGATAAATAGGAAAATGGGCAAGTTTAACTTTTGCGCTAGAAGCTAGAGTACTAAAAGCTCTTAGAAATGAAACACAGATGACAAACTAAAGAAGAAAAAAATGTCTATAACTCAAAAGTTAAAATAAAGTTAAATAGCCTCTAAAATTACCCTCAAATACTACATTCTTCATGTTAGCTTTAATTCGTAAAACATGTGCTCCATCCATCTTGATGGTGAATTTCAGCGCGAAATATCACATTCAGGTCATGAAATTCTTATCTAACTATAGAATATACTATAAGAAAGCTATTTAGATAGAAAAATCATGAAGTTGAAAAAAGCCAAAATTTCCAAAATTCTCGTTTTTTTCCCAAAAAAGCCGGCTTTTTATGTGAAAAAAACCATCGATTCAAAAAAGCCGGCTTTTTTGCATCTCTAGTTACAATTAATCGGAATTTTTAAGTTTTCATAGTTTTGTGACAGCCCAAACTATTATCTGAATCGATATTTGTTAAAATAATGTCAGTCACTATTGTATCGATTTTCATTGTTTCTGCTTTTATAATCTACGTGGGTAGAGCTATCATTTAGTTACAAAATAAATAATATGTTGTTTCTTGTCCTTAAATAGAAATATCTGACACGTTAATACTGACATTTTGTTAAAAGAGCTGCTTTAACAAAATAAATTTAATAAGTTCCACAAGACAAGTTGTTTATGCAGCCGAAATTTGCAACTGTTGACTGATTGCCGTTTAGCGTCCTCTTTCGTCGGCGAGGCTATATGAGAAGTGGACCTATAGGTTTAACGCGGAATTCGATCCACTGTCGTTCAATGTTCTCCCACTCGGAATTGTCCCCAGGACCCCATGCACCAAAGGTTCGCGTGCAAGCCAGTGAGATAGGGTTTGTATGTTGTGTTGTGTTGGTGGGTTGTAATACTGCTACTTAGAGCTACTTTTAAGAGCTCCAAACTCTGGGATGCGTTTTATTTGTATATATAAAATAAAGAAGTTTCCTCTTCTGGGGGGGAGCGATTGCTCCGGTCGCCCCCCTGGATCCGCCACTGACGATAAGGAAATAATTTTACAAATAGGTTGAATAATTGATGCTCTGATCCTCACGAAGGAGGACCTCTCGAGGCCTCCTCACCCTCAATTACCCTCGCCCTCAATGATATGAGGCGAGGGTGCGCGAGGGCGAGGACAAGCTTCGATGGCGAGGGTGAGGGTGCGCGAGGGCGAGGAAAAGCTTCGACGAAAAGGGCGAGGATGCGCGAGAGCGAGGAGAAGCTTCGACGGCGAGGGTGAGGGTGCTCGAGGGCGAGGACAAGTTTCGGCAGCGAGGGCGAGGGTGCGCAAGGACGAGGACAAGCTTCGATGGCGAGGGTGAGTTCGCGAGGGCGAGGACAAGCTTCGACGGCGAGGGTGAGGGTGCGCGAGGGCGAGGACAAGCTTCGGCGGCGAGGGCGAGGGTGCGCGAGGGCGAGGACAAGTTTCGACAACGAGGGTGAGGGTGCGCGAGGGCGATGGACAATTCCATTCGCGAGGGCAAGGGTGAACGAGGGCGAGGGCCAACTGCTACTGCGAGGGCGAGGGTGAGTGAGGTCGAAGTAAAATGAACATCTATGCGTTTAACTACAATGATAAGGCTTGAGGAAACGGGAGAACACCTGTGATTTTTTCCAACCCTTTAACTTTCATTCCAAAATAGGTTCTTATGATTCCGGGACCCATGCCACTTTGATTTTTCTTTCTCGGTAATTAAAACGTATTTTACAGTATATATAGTTGCAAGTAAGAAGATACATAATATGAATTTTGTAATTTAAAATTTAAAAATACAGTATGATAATTAATTATTAAGTACTAATTTTATTTCATCACTTTTAGCCCAACAAATGAAATTCAAATAATTCGCACCCTGGGTCTTGGTCATCAATACTGCGTCTTATTCTTTGTCTTTCACAGTCAAGTCTTGGTCCTGCATTTCATAGTCTTGGTGGTCTTTCATGCTATACAAGAGCCAAGAATGCTAGCCTCATCGGTACAAATAAAGACCAAGTGTGATTTTGATTATGGTCTTTCATACTATACGGAAAGCAAGACAATATGCTCATCGCTACTTGGTGATCACCAAAACAAGGCCAAGAGCAAGATTACTATGCACTTTGTCTTAATATCCAATCTTTATCTTGTTCTTGTATCGATGTTCTTGGGCTTGGTGAAATGAAATGAAATATTTAGTTTAAGGTCTCTCGATTCTGCACCGAGGCTAAGGGAGATGGTGACCATGAGAAATGGATGAAATGGCGGAATAAAGAAAGTGGGAGGAAACAGAACCCTGGAAAAACCCACTACACGGTGTTTCTCCACCACAAAGCCCACTGAGCACAAGCTGGGGTCGAACCTATGGACACCACGCACCAGAGCTGAATTCTCTACCACTGAGCCACCGCGGCCCCGCTTGGGCTTGGTCGTCCATATCCAATCTTTCTTTTGCCTTGCGTAAACAACTTCTAGTTTTGTTCTAAATCCAGACTCCATATTGGCGTAGATATTAATATTACAGTCGATTGGTAAAATCAATCTTCCACATTTAAAAATTAAAGTACACACAAGTACAAAAATAAGCATTTACCATAAAAACACTAGCTGCAAGTGTTCAAAATAGATTTATGGTTTCTATAAACTCAATTGAAAATTGCTATTTTTAATTAGGCAGCTGGTGAAAAACAGCAGCTTTCGACTCCAGTCGAGTTTAAGCTCAACCTAAACTCAGTTGACCAAAGTGAACTGACCCGAGTGACCCGACCCGACTGAACCGACCCGAGCTGACCCGATTGACCCGACCCGAATAACCCGACCCGAGCTGACCCGAGTTGACCGAACCCCTAACCCGACCCGTTTGAGAGCACTACAAGCGTTGATCTTAGGTGATGGACTGGATTCAATCCCAAGTCGTAGTTCTGAGTTCATGGTAAATGCTTATTCTTCTGTGGATCCTGTACTTCATAATCCCGTTGTTGCATAACGATGCTTACACAGAAACTCGAATGGAGTTGAATAATCATTCCAGTTTTGCATTCCACGTTTTTGCTCTTTAGGCTAAAGGAGATAGATGAATAAGGGGAGTGAATGAAGGTATAATTGATGGAATGGTAATGTAGAGGGAAACGGGAGAACCCAGAGTACTCGTGTCACCAAGGTTCGAACCAGGGACCCCTTGCATTAGGGGTGAACTCTCTACCACTGTGCCAACATGCCTCCCTCCCTCCACAAGTAAGAATTTAAAAGAAAAATACTCATTGTTTCTCAGTTTCTAAATACGTGGAATCCCTGATTCTAATTTCTAAGCTATCCCTTGACTACTAACTTCTACTTTCTCACAGAATGAAATTACTGAGAAACAAACAGGCTATATTTAGCCATTCTGAAAAAAAAAATGAAATCTTTGGGTTTTACGTCCCACAGTTATGCCATATGGGCTAGAGGAGACGGTGATGATGAGAGATGAACGAAATGATGGAATGATAAAAGTGGGAGGAAACGGGAGAACCCGAGAAAACCCAAGTACGTGGTGTTTGTCCACCACAAATCCCACTTAGCACGAGGTGGACTCGAACCTGCGACCCCACGCACCACGTTCTACCACTAAGCCACCGTGGTCCTAACCATTCTGTAATGGCTAGCCAGACCTCGCTCGGCAAATGTTTTAAAATTTTCCCTCGAGCAGAACACTTATACACAAACATATACATTCACAATGATGTATTGATCTGTCTTCAATATGTAAATATTGTTAGTTTATTCTTTATGTTATGTCTAATATAGAATATTGTAAATCATTGTTGATAGAATTAGAGTTTCTATTCTTGTGCTCATTGTTAGCGTTACTAAGAGCCTGAAAATTCAGTGCAGCGCCCGTTGATCTTTGAATAACACGTATACAGACACAGCTCTAAAAAAATATGACAGATTGGAAGAAAACTTCTTTCCTTGCAAAATTTGAGCAATCATTTCTTTATATTGACGACGCACCCTTGACCATCAGCTGCGAGCGAAGATGTAGAGAATATCAAAGCTATGACAGCAACGGCAACTTAATATATACATATCGTTTCGATGAAGAAGTTGTAAGACCATCTTTCATATATACAGTAACTGGTTTTGCTGTTTTCTGGTTCTCGCTTGAAGACATGAAGTTTAAGGGAATCCTTCCGTACGTTAGTGTGAGAACAGATCTTCGTACATTTCGTGAACTACATAAAGACCCTTCAATGCAGAGGATAGAATCTGATATGTCTTCCACCTCCTTGAGCGACACACTGAGTGGCTCCTCTTGGAATTTGAAGATAGAAAATAATGAAGGAGAAGAACAGAGATTTGACATTTTCGAGTTTTGTAAGCTTGTTTTTGCAGGGATTCATACACACAATTCGCTTACTACTATTGGCTCAGATGACCATATTAACGAACTATCAGAAGACGAATTGTTGAGCGACATCCCAGAATCTGAATTTGATGGAATAATCTTCAACTCCAGTACAGAGAGTTTAGGGAGAGAAGAAAGGAGGAGAGAGAGAGAAAAAGAGTCAAATTCACGCCAGAAAAGAAGACCATGGTGGAAAAGACTGTTGTGTTGCTGTAGTGGTGGTTGTCGTTAAGGAAACGCTTGCTATACGATGAGAGCCGTCCAGGAGAACTAGAGACGCCTCCAATAGGGGAGACTTTTGGCAAATTTTAACTACGCTGACAACAATAATAATAGAAACCCCTACATCAAAGATCAGATTGCACTGTTAATAATTTTGGAAGATTGAAAAAAGAAGAAAATTATGAATATAGCTGCCGTGCCTTGGCTCATACAAAGGACTTTAGGTGAAATGGAAAATATTTGCAGAACTTTTCGGATCCTTGTACAATACTAATAACAGCTCAGTATGCACAAGAACTTGACGAGGAAGTTAACTTGATGAGAATGGATTCAACAGTTCTCTTTGAAATTATTGAATCAACAGAATATCCGATGCTGAATGAAATACAACTTTCTTTACGAATGAGGCTACCACATGTGGAACATATGTATTTTGTTAATTTTTAATTGTATAGCAGCTTCTCTGTGTAATATTGTTGTGAAGAAGTATTACGACTTCTATCATTGTTCGATGTATTTAAGGAAGACTTTGTGAATCCATAAACAGATGGTTCAGATGAGATGTAAACACATGTGGATGGCCTTGCAATGAAGGAAGTTATTAATTTTGGAAAAGAAAGCGGAATTTCGAAGAAGTATCTGAAAGAGAGCGATACGACAAGAACTGGTTGAAAATACGAGAATTATTACAGGGTTGACAAGAATGAAGATGGAGAAGCATACTAAGAAATAATTTAAAAGATTTATTGAAGTACCATATATTATTTTCTTTCGTATGTTCAGATAAATATTCAAACGAAAAACGAAAGTGATAAATTAATAATTGTTTTCCGTTATTGCAATCATGTTAGATGGAATAATCTGCGATAAATTTGTCATTTTTATTTTGGATTTTAAAAAGTATTAAAAAACCATACGTTGCCTTAACCTGACTTATTATTCATAATGCTTTTGAAATTATAAAAACAACGGCAAATAATTTATCAATCCATTGTATAACAGTTGTTCCCAACCTAGGCTTCTCAACTTTTTTAGGGGCCGCGGTGGCTCAGTGGTACAGAGTTCACTTCTGGTGCATACTGTCGTTGGTTCGATCTCAGCTCACGCCAAGTGGACTTTGTGGTGGATAAAAATCGTGTGGGTGGGTTTCTCGAGGTTCTCCCGTTTCCTCCAATTTTCTTCATTCTGCCATTTCATTCATTTCTAGTCATCACTGTCTCCTTTAGCCTAGCAGGCATGCGCGTGGGACATAACACTTAAAGAATACATTTCAATCTTTGTTTTCAATGTTAACAAGATGTCAGTAGAATTTGATTAAAAGTTTTAGTGGTGAATAACGGACAAATGTTTTGATATACAGCCAGCCCTCACTTAATGTAAATAGATCGTTCAAGGTCTTTGCGCACTTCGAAATTTACGTAAATATTTTTTTTAACATAACCATTTTCGTAAACAAGAATTTAAAAAATCAACAGATTACGCCAAATTAGCAGTAGTTCGTGTCTCACTCACTAGATGGCTCACAAAATAGAATTTAGTAATTTAATATTATTTCTTATTTCAGATTAGGGATGCGCACGAGTCGAGTCGAGTCGAGATTTAAGCCTGTCTCGACTCGACTCGAGAAAATGTTGTCTCGACTCGTGTCTCGACTGGAAAATATGTCTCTGTCTCGACTCGTGTCTCCTCTCGACAGTATCTGTCTCAACTCGCCTCGAATTAGAGTCGAGACGTCTCGAAATTCGAGTCGACACAAAATATACGAGTTAAAATATACGCACACATCAGCCAGAACATTATGACTACCTACCTAATTGTCAGTATGTCTACCTTTGGCACGGATAAGAACGGCGAATGCTCTTGGCATGGACGTAATGATCCTTTGTTGGTCACTGGAGAGAGTTGCCACCACATGTGTACACACAGGTCACCTAATTCCCGAAAACTCCGGGGAGGGGGGCGATGTGTTCTGACGTCACGTTCATTCACATCCCAGATGTGTTCGATTGGGTTCAGATCCGGCGAGTTGGGGAGCCAACACATCACTTGGAACGCCTCCCTGTGTTCCTCGAACCACTCTATCACACTCCTGGCCTTGTGACATGGTGCATTATCTTGTCGAAAAATGCCACTACCGTTGGGAAACATGGTCGTCATGAAGGCGTATACGTAGTCTGCAAGCAGTGTGCGATACCCCTCAGCCGTCATGGTGCTTTACTCGAGCTCCACTAGACACATGGATGCATAAGCATAACCTTGGCCCATATGGTTGGGGGGGGGGGAATTCGTGCACACACACACACACACACACACACACACACACACATATATATATATATATATATATATATATATATATATATATATATATATATATATATATATAATTCTCAACCTTTGCCGACCCACTTCTGGATGAAGGTTTCTCCAATTCTAATTCACACGTATCTATTTTCGACAGTTCGTTTCCACGTTACTCCACAGTGCTTCCTAATTTCGTCATACCACATTGTATTACAACGTTTTCTGGATCGTTTTCGTTCCCTTAGGATCCAGTCAAGGATTGCTTTTGTCCACCTATCGTCAGTTCTTCTTGCAATATGACCAGCTCTCTGATACTTGAGTCCTTTTATTTTCGCGATGATATCGGTCACTCCTTTCATCTTCCTTATCCATGTATTTCTTTTTCTACCTCTCCGGGTTATTCCAAGCATACATATCTCTATGCTTCTTTGAGTTGAATATGCTCTCTCCCTTTGGAAGTTTAAGAAAGAGTATTATACATTAACAACTGATCACAGAAAGTTGTGAATTCAACCAAGCGTAGATTTTAATTCCTACTTTTTGATTGGAAGCAGCAACATATTTCACATTATTGCTTTTGGTATAAAAATCGATTATAAAGTTTGAATTTGCGGCGGCAGCTACATGGCATGAGCGTGAACTGCGATTCTTCTTTTCTTTCATTATTAAGAGACAACAAGTTTTATTTATTGACTTTAAGATTCACAAGCTGTAATTAGATGTATATAATATACATTACTCACTTGTGCACGTTAAACTTTTCTTTGTTTCGACAAAAATATATTCACAAATTTCCACTTGGGCAAGTAGTCTTCGACCTTAAATTGTCACTTTTTGACACCAACCATACATTTGCTTCTAATGTTTTAACCAAATATTTAGTACCGTAGTTTCGAGAAACCCCCTCTGATTTTGGATCACCATTGTGTAGTTGGAGTGTGTGAATGATATAAATACTACTCAGGCAGATATCCAGCCTAACTTTACGTCAGTTTTTGATAATGAGACCTAAAATTAAGCCTTTGCCTCTATGCTAAAAATTGTTTTAGTCAATATCCGGAACGCCTTTCCCTAGAATAATTTTGTGGAACACAATGACGCAGATCGGAAAGTTGTAGATTATTTCTTTATCGTGCTTTAATAGGGTATTAATCTGCTTAAAAATATGACAATAATAAACTTAAAATATACAAATTTGGAGCGAGACAAGTACAGCAAGGAAACAAATTCGGACAACACACTGACTTACTGAAACGTAGAACTGATGCGTTCCGGCCCATTTTCAGTCCTGCTTAGCCAATTTTCTCTGATCTTTGCCCAATCCCTCATATTGACCTGAGCCTTAAATGTTGTTAAGGAATTATCTGGAACAACCTATCAGCACAACATCCACATATTCATTTACCCCAGATCATTAATAGTGTTTCTTTCAGAAAAAATCTCCAAAGAGGGTATTTTAAAAGTAAAGCGGAGAATTATAGTTAAACAAATGTTTCTTGATATCCTGATTTTCCCTGAAAATTTGCCTGAAGCGTATTTTGCACTTGACTGTGTCTGTATAAAGGGGAAAGCCCCGGCTCACCCTCTGAAAGAAATACTGCTGATCAATAATACAAGGAAATCACAATATTAGGAAATCCAAATATTAGCCAGTAAATATCACATTTATAATTTTGATTTAATAAGTTAATATTTCACTTACCACTAAATGTAATGATATGGAAACTGGACTTGAACTGTTAATGGAGCCGCAGCCGCCTTCCTCGAAGTGCTGCTTCTGAATCAAATTTGTCGATAATCTGAGAAACGTTCATGTCGTAAGACCTTTCTATGCACAACACAGCTAAACTACGAAATTTTTCTTGACCCATAGTGCTACGAACGTATGTTTTTAGCCGTCTCAGGCACGAAAAGGAACGTTCATTGGTTGCGGAACTGACAGGCACGGTTAGAAAAGTCTTATAAACTTGGTTCAAGTTTGGGAAGCATGCGTAAAGGTTCCATTTTTAAAACAAATTTAGAAGCGATGAGAAATCATTTTCAGTCTATCTCTCTGCACACAAATTGGAGAAAACTGTTAACTCTGATGTCAGCTCAACTTTAGGGATTTTGTAGGTGTTGCTGACAATTGTGATACTTTCTGCTGATGGCTTGTGTTGATTCAACACGTCGTGCAGGGAATGAAGAACCTGCATATAATTTTCTTTGAACTTTTATTGCTAATATCTGCTCCCGCAAGATTGTCAACTTAATAATACACTTCGCGTCTGTAATATTCAGCTGCTGTCTCACACTCGAAGAAGTATCACCACCATCCAATGCTCGTGGGATTCGTCTTCGCGGAACGTTCGGTGCACTGAATCCCATGTTTTCTGTAATTTCTTCTGTTTCTGTCCACAGCGTTTTGAAACTTTTCTTACTCCGTATGGACTGAAGGCTGCAGATATTGGCTTGTGATAAATTTTTCACAGTAGAAAAATTGGTACGTGTATTCTGTAAGTGCATGGACAGTTGATTCGTGTATTCAAGAACACGTCTCATCAGTTTAAGACGAAACAAAAATAAAAAAAAATCATGAACATTTCTTAACAGGGAATGCGCATCTGGACCGTAAATTTGATAGTGCTATTTCCTCTAAAGTTTCAAGTAGAGGTCCAAAATTTTCTAAAACTGCACTAGTAGCTTCCGATTTACAGTTCCATCTAGTGTAGCTCAAAGATTTTAATGTTATCGAATGCTTTAAGTTTTCTCCTTGACGTTGAACATTTTCAAAAATAGCGTGCTTTTTTGACGGCGGTTCTATGAAGGAATGCAACTGCTCAGAACACCAAACATGTTTCGAATCGTAGACAGTTTTCCGCATACCCCTGATCCTCTTTGCAACGCCAGAGTACTGACCACGCATAGCGGTTGCACCATCGTAACATTGTCCTCGGATGTTATCTACGCCCAGACCCAGTGATATTAACACATTTGTTAACAGTTTGTCCAAATTGTTTCGCCGTGATTTTTCTGTATTGTAAAACCCGATAAAACTTTCGTGAACGTTTAATGTTTCATCACAGTATCGCAAAACAGTCGCTTCAAACTTTAAGTTTCATCCATGATGACACCATATATACCTGCAGTCTTCACACGATCGATTATTTTTCTCAGCAGATACTCGCATATTAAATCTAGAAATTGATTTTGGTATTCGGGACTAACGTATCTAAATGTTTTCTCTTTGTTAACATAATACCGAAAAATCACGTCATTGTCTTTGGATCTTAGCGATAAGAGTTCTAGTAAATTCCCTTAGTTTCACTTTCGTTACTTTCCTTAGGGTCTCTAAGAGGAACACATTGGCGAGCACAATACAAAATACTATTTAGAAGTGCTTCCAAATACATTCTATTGCCGTTAACTATTTGGTTCGTCTGCAAATCTAATTTACGCGCAACTGATCCGTGCAATAGTGTGCGTTTCGGAATTCCGCAGCCTTAGAAATACAAATCTTATAAGCATTACTTATTTCATGAGTACCGAATTTATCTACGACCTTCTTCCTCTTACGGAAACCCTCCTTAGTAAAAGTGTCTTCAGATTTCGGAATATTTTCGGAGAATGCGCGACAATAAAATCAAAAAGCACTATCTCGAGAAATGTTAAATTCTAACCAACTAAATTGCCTATACCAGTGGTCGAAGTGAGACGGTATGCGGTGGTATGCCATACTGCCTCTGGTTTTTCAGTAATGAGGACATACCGTCTCTGGTTTTTCAGTGACCAAGACAATATTTAAATAACAGGTATGTTGAGTCAAAATCATAATAAAACATACCGCCTCTGCTTTTTTTCCACTTCGAACACTGGCCTATACCACTCAGATCGGAACTTGCGGTCATTTTTATTGGGGTACGTTTTCAATTGCGGTTGGAAGGGACCTAGACCTACTGCCAGAAATGTCTTTACCTTTTCACAACCTTTGACTGGATCACGATCTTCTGAAACTTCATCTTGTGACACTGTTTCCAAAGTAATACCCTCATTTGAATTCTTATCTTCTGAGACTTCATCTTCTGACACTGTTTTCACACTAGCACTTGAATTCTTATCTTCTGAAACGCAAGAAGTATATTGTGTAGTCACTATTTCATTATCTCCTCTGGCACTGTCAATATTGCTAAGTTTCGGCTTCTTACTAAAATATTCCAACAAAGTTCCTTTTTTTTTTTTTTTTTTTGA
Organism: Thermobia domestica; assembly: GCF_964235325.1. Lineage (NCBI taxonomy): Eukaryota > Metazoa > Arthropoda > Insecta > Zygentoma > Lepismatidae > Thermobia > Thermobia domestica. Next base: position 88,225,358 of record NC_137463.1, read on the forward strand.
GCTCTGCATATTAGTCACAACAACTTCCTGTGAAACTTGAGAAATGTTCGAATACCCCAAATAAAATATAAAAAATGAAACTACTATACACCGATACACGTGAAGGCTATATATACGAAAAAAAAACTTCAAACGAACTGCTCACTGCCTAGGGCGCCGATTTCTTTGTAACTTTGGGGGAGGGGGAATTCAGACGTGAGTTTGTATATTCATAAAAAATACATATAACAATACAAAATACATATTCAGAAAAATACATGGAGGCCCATATGAGCTTTGGGGGCCCGGTCCCCTGGCCCCACAGAATCGGCGCCCTTGCTCACTGCAAACACAAACTTCAGAATAAATCAAGTGTATTATTTTTGGTTTGGGTGCCAGGGTGGCTATTAGTAAAAAAAAAATATCGTTGTTTTAACCTTACAATGCTCCCATTCCACTTTACAACAATACCAGATGTTGCTATTTTTGTGACTTACAGGGAAAGCAATAAAATATCTTTTGTATTTAGGACCACAAGATTTCCGACAAAGAGCCGAGTTCTGAATGTCTCTGCTTATCCTTATAAAACACTTCCTGTATCCCAGACAACAGACCGACCTGTTCTTCCTTTGACCATCAACGAACACCACATCCCCTTTCTCCAGCACGCTCAAAGTTCACTGACCTTTATTAAGATGGATGTGGCAAAACATTTATTGCAAGACATTACCAGATATGGTTAAAATCAGAGTTCCATTCCCGTTGTTATTCTAGAACTTTTTTCAGACTTAAAGACAGTTTACAGTCGAACATTTTATAATAATATCAGCATAGATACCGTAAGACAAAATTTTTAATAACTGTCCATTCCCTAAGAAACAGCCAGAATCAGTAAGGGAGAAGGTATATGAACATCTCTGAATATGAGCATTTTTTTTAAAAAAAAAAAAGATATATTCATTCAGAATTTTACACTGCTTCTGTGATCCTCCACCCCCACCCCCAAAATGTTCTGAATAAGTCCTATATTTATTCAAATTACAAGCATTTCTGATGTAACAGAAAAATAAAGAAATCATGACAATACAGTTTATAAATTATTATTACTGTCGTAAAGGAACATGTAATCTCTAAAAGCGAAAAAAGCAATAAAGTGAGGTGTGAATCAATTCAGAACACATGCATCGAAAGTGAGTGGCAATTACCCAGCTAGTAGTAGAGAGGCAGTGTCAAGGCTTAAAGTGAGCCGGAACACTCGGCACTAAGTTCTGGCAAATCAGCCTGTTGTCAGAATTTAGTTCGTGTACAACAATTGTCACTTTACAAACATTGTGCATTAATTTTTAATTAATATTTTGGTTCCGTCTATGAAACGACTATTAATATGATCAATCAAATCAGATCTGGAACATGGATCAGAGATTATTTACTTCCATTGTTGACTGCGTTCTCGCAAATCACTGTGGATAAGCATTCTGGTGAGGTGGCTATTCACTGAAGCCACTTCAAGCCCTGGGCAGTGTGTATGCCTAACAAGCAGCATTTTAAAGGTGGAGCTTGGCCACGAACTCTGTTCCGATCGCCCATCCTGACTGAGTGACTAAGGTTTAACCTAGTATCTTTTGTCAGGGCAGGGTCGCTGTTTTTTCACTTCCTTGCCCCTCCTTTCTCTTGGCCTCGTTAGTCGCCTAAAGACCTTAATACTGTGAAACAAAACATAAAATTAAGCAAAATGGTGTTGTATTCGCTTCAGCTCAGTTTATAGATAACACTGGATGACTATCCTAATAAACTTCAGAAATGTGGGGGCAGTTGCCTCCCTTGCCCCCTCTAAGTTACGTCTATGCATAGCTGCTCACTTGAATTAGTTTCAAGACTGTTTCTGAGTAAGTACTTTCTTCAAAATAATATTAAAAATTATAGAAAGATTTTCGAGACATTCGAGTCGAGTCGAGATTTTTACGAGCAGTCTCGACTCGACTCGTGTCTCGACTCGAAAATTCGAGTCGAGAAATACGCCTGTCTCGATTCGTCTCGAATTTTACAGAGTGTGTCTCGACTCGAATTCGAGTCGAGTTGAGTCGAGATTCGAGACTTGTCTCGACTCGTGCGCATCCCTATTTCAGATGTAATAGTGCGGTCCGTAAGTGCAATAATTTGTATGGATCATGCATTTCCGGTTACCAGCATGAAATTTGGTCAGAGCGTTTAACGCGACATGTAAATGAGAAAAAAAGCCGGGAGACAGCTTTTCAATATGTTTCGTGTGACTCTGGGCGGCATCTTGAAAAATGGCCTACTTTTCACATGTTCCCCAAATTTTGTCCGATTTACACTGTCTTTGGGCTCAAATTCACAGGCAAAACAACTATAGAAGGCTGTGAACTGCTTGACAATAACGGCAATAGCTTTAATTTCTTGAGGGGGGCTAGTGAAAGGGAACAGGTGTTCTGGGGGGACAGTTATTTTGTGTACATAAAAAATAAGACTATTGTGTTACTTGACCTATATATCAAGTCAACATCTCTGGGAAGGGGACTCACGACAGGCCCGTATCCACGGAAGTCATGGGGGGCCACCACTAAATTTCTACTGCCGCCCCTTAAGTTTTCACGGTAGGCTTGCAAGAGCAGATATTACAGTTAATATCTGTTGTTCTGTTGTTACAGCACTGTTGTTACTGTTTGTGAAAAGTGTGCGTGATGATAATTTCATGATTTATGTAGAAGTACTCCAGTCCATGTGTCATTGGTATTTAGCTTTGGACCACGTACACTACAGGTGATGGTTACCATTCTTTCTTCATACTCTGAAACAACTTCCAGTTCGTCATCCTGATGTATTTAAGGAATTCTCTAAGGGACATTTCACCAGTAGGAAATCTTACCGGCACTTTTCATGTATGTCAGACGACCACCTTCACGAACAGAACAACAAACTGATAAAAAAAAAAAAAAAGTGGTTCTCTATGGGGAGCTTGCGATAACTCATTTACTTTTTTGAAGAAAATAGTCAGTTGTCCCGAAGTCGCTCGTTTACTGGCTGAGTATGAAGACAGCTACTCTGCTGAGTTGCACGTATCGAGACCACACCACGAGGACACGGATGCATTCCAAAGCAAGTACAGGACACATGTAAAGAACCTAATTGATGTATTTCGTGATACTGGTAATCCTTTTGAAGAAGAGCATCTGTCTACAGTTGGGTTCACCAGACGTATAGCGCCAGAAGATTCGTGCCAGTCTGTCCGCATCGCAGCTACCACAGGAACCAAAATGTATGAGGACTTCGTTTATAACCGTCTAATGACATGCAAGCAGTCCATACACGATGTTATAAAGAAAGTTAATATGCAGCTTTTTAACTGTAGCTCGTTGAAAGTTTGTTGCAAAGATAAGATGAAACTTGCTAGTGCATACAAAGATTCTAACCTGTTCTGCAAGATGTTCATATCATGTCAGGAAAGAGAGAGCGATATCAGAGAATTCTTTTCTCATGAGAACACAATTTATCCTCCATCAATATCTGAATTTGGAGATCTCAGACTTCCTATCTCTAAATCAGATATTTTGAAATGTTTTGAAAAATTTGGTGTGTGTACAAGTACTATCATCCCCCAGTCCTCTTATCTTGTCGTCAATGGAGCGATGCTGGTACACCAACTGCAACCAGGAGGAACGAAAGCATTTGCAGAATATGCCGCAGTTGTTAATAACTGCGTTTCTTTCACACTTCGAGACACTAAACGCTTAGACGAGATCTTTGACCGCTACATTGAAAAGAGCTTGAAAACACAGACGCGTCAAAAGCGTGGACAGGGCGACCGCTTTGTTGTCAAGTCAACGGGACCGTTTCTAAACAATTTCCAGAAGTTCCTTGTAAACTATAACAACAAGGAGAGGCTATTTCATTACCCCGCCGAAATAATAACTGCAGCTGATATTTCAAAAAGAGGAAATCAAGTCTTATCCTCTTCCTCAGACTTAGATATTACTGGTATTTCTCCCTCATCCCACATAGAAGCTGATGGAAGAATCCTTCTGCACGTCCGTCATGCCGCAGAGAAAGGACACAAAAGTACAGTTGACTCTGATGTTGTTATCGCTCTCTTTGCGTTTCTGCATCTGTCACCCACTCTGGAGAAACTATGGATTGATTTTGGTTCAGCAAAAATGCGACGTTTCTTTCCTATACACACCATGTGCACGAACTTACCTTGTGGAACGATAGATTTGCTGTCGTTTTTTCACAGTTTTGTGACACAGTGTCAGCCTTCCTTGGCGTTGGCAAGACAAGTGCATGGAATACGTGGATGGCGTTTAGACAAGTGGATACAGATTTCCGGGAACTGTCAGTCGTTCATTCTCACGATGTTGTAAGCTACCAATCTTGCATGATAATCAAGCGATTTGTGACGCTCATGTACGACATATCAAGTAATTACTTGCGAGGAAGTCAACGAAACCAGACGTATTCTATTCAGCAAGAAAAATCGCACAATAGACAGAATACCTCCATCCGAAGACGCGTTGAATCTCCATGCAAGAAGAGCAACTCTTCAGTGCAAGATCTGGCAACATTGCCTCGAAAAAGATGTGCATGATGTTGAACCCCTGAACTGGGGTTGGAAGGAAACAGATGACGGACACGGTTACCAACCTGTGTGGACTACGTTGAGGAGTATGTCTGATAACAGTCGAAAACTAGTGACATGCCATTGCAAATTGCACTGTACTGGGAAATGTACTTGTATTAAGAACGACCTCGTCTGTACGTTGCTTTGATAATGTGAAGGACAATGCTCATAGTGATATCACTATGAACACAGCAGCTGAACTTTTATTTAAAATGTGAAATGTATATGAGTTATGTAGATATGTAACATTGTAGCAAACGTATTAAAGTTGTAGAATTATAAACGGTATTAGTTTGTACTTGATATACAACACCTCTACAATAAAAACTCACAGTGAGGTCGGGTGACCGGGGAGGCCATTCATGCAGTTAACCCTTATGGGACCTTGCCTTTTTAGGTAAATTTTAGAGTTTCAGTCAAGCAGCTATTGCAACGAGACTATTTATCGTAGGATCATGGTTCATATCTCGGTTTTTTTTTTTTTTTGTAATGAAGCTGCGTTTTCAACTGTACTAGTCAAATTTCCTTATTTTGTACCTAAGGCGTAAAATTCCCGCCCAGAGTGGGAAAAACGGAAATGACAAAAAAATTGGCACCAATATCTCCCCTCGAACATGCAAGTGGTACATGACACGAACATGCAAGTGATACCAAAAAAAAAAAGTTGCTTTATAGTGAATGAAATGAGGTATGAAGAATTGTGCCCCCAAAATTAGTGTAGATGATCTAGCCGATTTACAAATTTCCCCCAAGAATACATTGTCAGTTAATTGTTTTTCAATGAGCTTCAGCGTAAAGACTATTTTTTTTTTTTTTTTTTTTTGTAGGAACATGAAGCGTACCTTGTTGTCTTCGGAGTGAATCAACCTTTCGAGTGGTACCACTCGCATGTGGATACCATGTGCCTATGGACGGAAAATTACCTCCAAAGGGAAATTTTATCAGAAAAAAACACTCTTTTTCAAGTTTGAGTCCTTCTCCCCCCTGTGTTAACGCTTGGATCTCAAAATCGCCTAAAACATACTACATGGTGTATGTAATATCTGTGGAAAATATCAATCTCATATCTTGAAAACTAAGGGTGGTAAAGAAAATTCCCCTACGTGGAAAGCATAACCCGTACTACTTTGAGGGAAAAACAAAAATCCCTGACACGTTCCTATCTATCCGAGGATCATAATTCGCAAACGATTTCGTGTCAAATTAGGGTAGCTTTCAAATGGTACCACTCACATGTCCCTATCGTGTCCCTGAAGGGGGGAAATCCCGAAAAAGGGAATTTTTCCTGAAAAATCTCATTTTTTCAATTTGGACGCGATTTTCTCGCTTCTGATACACAATAGGGAAATTGTAATAGTACAGTTGGAAATAGTGCTTCATTACGAGTACAACGACGTACGAACCATGATCCTAGAATAAATAGGAACGTGTCAAAAATTTTTCCCCAAAAGCTCTAAAATTTACCCACTTTTCTTCTTCAATGTTCGTGACGTCACCACCCGTAGGCATCGCACGCGTGACTGAAAAATGCCCATGAAACACGTTCTTTGATGCTTCCACGCTTGAATAAATGCAAAAAGCCCGGTGTGAAAAAGCTTAACTAGAGACATATAAGGCAAATTCCTAAGGTCGACGCTATGGTACAGATCTGTTCCATCGGTCCCCAAAGGGTTAAATGACTAAAATCGGAAAATTTTTGCTATTAACTGTTTCTTATTCTGTTTGGCAGCAGACTAGAGAAGAAGAAAAGTGTTTTCTAAAGCTTTCACGTAAATATTTAGATAAAGTTGCTAGAAGTTAGCCATTTTCCAATATGGCGTCCAATGTCGACCATAATGATCCTACGAACTGTCTCCCGGTAATTTTCCAACCTTGATTGGACATATAACAAAATGGCGAACTTTCATGCTGGTAACCGGAAATGCAGGATACTTACGCTAACATACCACACTATAAGCGTCATTCGTAAGCTTTACTTACATTGGAAACTTCTTACTAGTGGTGGGCACAAAAACCGGTTTTTCGGTTTCTAGAAAAACCGAAACCGGTTTTGAAAATTTCATAACCGGTTCCGTTTTTTTTAATTTGTTCTATTTCTGACCAGAATAGTGTTTCGTTGTTCTCCGGAAACCGAATCCGTTTCGACAGAAGTAGTTTTCTGTTTTCCAAAAGTTTTCACCAAAACCAGTTTCGGTGAAAACCGAGACCGGTTTTGGAGAAAACCGGTTTCGGCGAAAAACCAAACCGGTTTTGGAGAAAACCGTAATGTCGGTTTTTCAGGTTTCGGTTTTTCTAGAAACAGGTTTCCGGTTTTTATAAAAAACAGTTTTGCCCATCCCTACTTCTTACGTAACTATGAATTTGCATATGTTGAGTTGACGTAAGTTATGCTGCTGAAGGAAATGCTTCTGCTGCTTGCACAAGGTGGTGTTTCTGGGACGAAATATGTGTTACCTCGTGCACATCTTGGCCTCCAATTTGGATCACAGATCATAGTCCAAGAGGTTGAGACGAGGGCTCCCATCCGGCCCTTCGACCACCGTGATAAAGTTGCTAACATGGGTCGACTCATGAATTCTGTTGGAAAACTCAATGAATATCTTTTGGCAAAGGAGATGTGACTGAGCGGTTGAACGATATCACAACATCAGACTGATGTTTCAGAGCATACGTTTTCACTCAGCTTCACAGTAGTGAAGCTTTATGACTACATGATATTATACCTCCAGGAACACTATCTCCATGCCAGGAGAACTACCATAGCTGCTTTTTTTAGATGATATTCGCTGCAGGAGGATGAATATCTTAAATGTAGTCTTAAGTGATTTATCCAACCCCACAACAGTTAACCAATTCTCATTTTTACCCCACTGCATCTAAAACAAACAAAGGGAGTTTAAATATTGTAATTACAAACCTTCATACTCTATAGTCTATACTACCCCCACCTAACACGAGTCCTGACAGCTTTTAGTTGGCTATTTATGTTCGCGTTAAAGGGCATGGGTGGATAAATAGTGAAATGGCAACAGACGAATCTTGGAACGACAAGTGGCTGGTAAGTAGGTACCCCCAGATACATTAATCCCTTACGTTTCAAACTTCAACTCTCATTGGTTCATGAGAAATGGCGCAAAATCGGAAAAGTGGGATTAATTTATTTCTCAAGAGTAGGTCGATCGATTTTGTTCAAACTTTGATGTATAGGTGTCCAAGGGCTTTTTTTGAAAAAATTAACAGCTCCCCCCGACCATTTTCCTCCCTCAAAAAATTATATTCAATATTTTGAGCCCCTTTTGATCTATAATGGTGTGCGAGCACAATTATGAAAAAATAAATTTTAGATGTCGCCTTAATCTTACAATCACATATATTTTTCCAAAGTGTATCACGGGTACACCATGGTCAAAATTAGCCAAAACCAACCATACTGCACCTATAAGGGAAGAAATGCAAAAAGAACAGCTATTGAGGTAGCTTTAGCGTATTTGCTTCGTGAATGAATGAGAAATCACACCTGAAGTGCCAAATTCACTGAGGCCCCATTTGGCGGCCTCATCCCTAATTTGATATGTAGTGAATCAGTTGATATTTAACAATTTATTTGAGAATGAACACCCTTGTCACTTTACAGCAAACACAAAACAATGAATCTTTGTTATTGTTTAAATTTGTCGCGAAAAAAAGAATACTGACAGCAAGGAGCGTCTGTTGCGATTTTTTCGGGGGGGGGGATACATCCACATAAGAATTGTACGTTTTATATTATTGAATTAATAGTTAATGGATTAGAACATAGACCATATAAAACTTATATTGCGGACAAAGGATATGAAGTATCTATTTAAAGACAAAAATATCACAATTGTCCACCGCAGAAGCAAATGATACCAGGTTTATTGCAAGAATTTGTTGAGCAGTTGAAGCTACGCATGGAATGCTGAAAAAAAAGTATCGTCTGTTGAATGAAAAATTTGACAATGGGATGTAGTTTGTATCGGCCCATATTATAGAATTCTCCATACGTGTGACACAAGATGAAAAACACTCCGTAATCACAGCAATCATGAAATCTACGAGAACTTCAAGAAACGAAAACACGTTTGCAGCCGTTATTGAACAGAAGAAATTGCGAACAAGAGAACTTCCGGTTACATCTATTTCTTCACAGGATCTTGAGGATGTTCCTTCAATTATCAAAAATATTTGAAAGGATTGTTTTGTGCATCCTTGCAATATAAACAGGCAATATGTTATTTGGCTGAAATGTTGGATGAAATAGGTGACATTAATATGCAGTATGTTAAAGATAACGACGAGATATTGAAAACGACAGTGTATTCAAGACCTACCTAAAGCAACACATACAAATGCTTTATCTAAAACCAAATACACAAGGTTACAAAAGGGTCATTAGTGTAAAGGGGAAGGGCCACGGAGTAGAGGGATGAATTAATGATATGTAAATGAAATAAAAATTTGAATAAATTTGAATATGTTAAACTTGAAATGCTAATGTTATGAATATTACGCAAATTACTAGCAAAGTCGGTAGAGCTTAATATGTAAATTATAAAGATAAAATGATCACACTGAACAAAATGAATCTAATTTAGAAAAGCATTTCAAATCAAAGGTGAGACTCTACTTTTCAGGTCTACGTGTTTCTCCAGGTGATTAGAGACAATACCAATTCTCACTCACACAACAGCATCTGTTGTTGTGGCACCGTATTGTACCGGACATTGACAACTCCAGGACAGCTGAAAGGAAAACGTGATAATATCACACTGATCACATACCTTGTAAGACTTCCTGTGGAGAATGATGCGCGCACGGATTTCATTGGATAAACTTTTAATTAGGTGTAATAACACACGCAAAAACATATAACAACGAAGAAAAAAAAATAATTTTCGAAATTTCCAGATCGGTTTCGAAGAAATGTTTATTTTCTCTTTAAGGCCTGATTTATTGTATAAAAAGTTCGTGCACGATTCGATGCATCTCCGGTGGTCCTCTTCTTGTCCTGGGTGTCTCTTGGTCTTCCTCCTTTATCTTGGGCGTTGGCTCCGCTATCTTCCCATTTAGCGGAACGTAGGTCCCACGGAGGTCATGTTTATTTTCCCATTAAACATGACGAGACTCTGCTACCCTCCTGGTTCGCCTTCAGTCGTATATTCAGGGAACAATTTGCGATTCCCCGTATCTTGTGCCTGTAGTGGAACGAGTTCTAGACACAGGTTGTTTCGCCTAACCTAATGCGATCCAGCCTGTTAGGTGGCTATTGAACGACTATTTAACTTCATCACCCTAATAGTAAAGGAAAGATGACACTGCTTTTACTATAGAGTTCAGATTAGCAACTGGTCATTTCCTGCTCATATTTCACAATTTTCGCAAAACACTGTCCTGTACTATATGCACACAGTTGCGAATTTCGCTGCGCAGAATTCCTAACGAAAGTTTATATATATATATATATATATATATATATATATATATATATATATATATATATATATATATATATATATATATATATATATATATATATACCTATTTCTGTGGTGAACATGATAAACGTGATAAATATTATATATGTTCCGCTATAGTTTCTATTTACATGTTCGCGCACATCACTAATATATATGTACACTAGTATAAAATTCAATGTTCGTAGCTAGAGCTGTCCGCTACTGTAACAAAATCACGATTTTTCTTCTCTGTGTCCCGAGTACGTGAAGAGTCAACCTGCTCTTCTAAGACCCGAATTTCCTCTATACGAACGCACGAAGAGTTATATCTCTCTTCCAACGACAAGACACGAATTGCTCTGCTTTCCTCCGCCTCCTTGTTTTTAACAAACCCACCTTCTATTCAAAAGGCTGAGCTCGCTTTCCAGCTTTTGCCAATCTTATGACGGGGGTGAAGCGGAGATACAGAGTGTTGCCTCCAGAGGTCATTGTCCCCTCTTACCTTAATTTACACTTTCACTGCTTCTTCTCTTAATTATTTAAAATTGGTGATTGATAATCACAAACTGATGTTGACACTGTATAGCAGAAATGTCAAGCTTTCAGATGATACGTAGCACTACACTAATAACGTTCTTATTAACCATGTATTCTAAGTTTTCACATAAAAATTATCTATTTTTCGGCTGAGAGAACCCGTTGCTCTCATGCAGTCCCGACTGTGCTGCCGTCTAGCGTGATTTCTCTGCGACAGTTCACCTGCGTGAGGGTTGTTATAGTGAAGTTTTCACATTTTCATTGTTTTTGACTAATCGAAATGTTTGTCAACTTACAACACACTAAAATAAACATTTACATACACTAAGACAGCTTTCTTGAATGTATGACATGCTGTCATATCCTAAAAACATAGATATTATACATTTTCTCCGTTGTAAGTGCTGTTTTTCTCCCCAGGACGTCGACTGCCATGACAGCGATGTTTACGCTCTTACATCTATCATGCATTCCCCTCATGTATTACTGCCGGACTTGTCGTCCTGTACTGAAATAAGCCTTTCTTGATACGACAATAAAATAATACCATAGAGCGACTAACCTAACTTATATTCTACAATAACGAAACATCAAGAAAATCTTTACAATATTGAAAGAATTACTTGTAGAAGTAAAATTATCTACAAGGGTGAAGAATTCTACATGGAATGCTCCTTTCCTCGGTTTTCCTCCGGTGAGGTGAGGGGGCTGCAAAAGGGTAGGCTGGACTCGAGCTGGCTGAATTTCCGTTGAAAACGACGCTTCATGCTCAAAATGTGTTACTTCTAGTCAACTTCCAAAATTTTCACGCCTCTTTGTAATAACAATCTCGTATGTACCTACAAACTCAAGCAAGCACTTTTAAACAATGGCTGCACTCGCCTCGGTGTCTCCAGATCTCACCGTGTCTGACCATAGTATTCTTTTCATCCATGTCTTTCGTAGGTTTATGAAAACTGAAGATTCAGCCATTTTCTCTTCTTTCTGGAAAATAGAGTTAGCAACTATGGACCAGCTGCATCTAACTCCTGGGTGTTCTTTGCCTACAGACAAAGAATCTCCCAACTTTTCTCTCTTTTTTTTTTTCTCTCTGTGCTGGGTTCATGTGATATACGTTCCAGCTTCCTAAGATTTCCCAAAGCATTGCCTTCTGCTCACATTTTATTCTAAATCGATATGTTTAATTAATCTTCTGCCTTGTTTTAATCGTTCCCATGCCATACTGACATAACACACACACACAATAATAATAATAATAATAATAATAATAATAATAATAATAATAATAATAATAATAATAATAATAATAATAATAATAATAATAATAAACCCAAAAGTGAAATAAACTATACACAATTACTCCCACAACTAATCCTTTACTTATCCTACAATAAAAGCAAATGATTATATGGAAAATATATGTTAAATATGTAAATTAGACACAAAATAATTATATGCATAACGTGATTAAAATAGATTTGCATACGCTAATGTATGTACATTACATTAGGTATTGTTGAGACTGTGCAAATGGGTTGCGAACAGATGACTCTTGCTCCTATGTTGCAGCCATTATTCATTACCTTAGTTATGGAAGATATTTGTCGATTATCCCAAAATCAGCAGAAATATTGAGCAAAATAGTCAATCAAGACAACATTTACGTGGTCATAAAGAAACAGTGACAAGGACTGCGTACTACGATGTTCCTTTCATCCTTATTTGTTTCACACATTGAAATACTTGTACAGCTACTAGCAAAAGTATCTCTCCCTCTAAGTATTCTAATTCCGTTACTTGAGGTCCAGATAATTTGGAGTTTCTAAAACGCCTCGGCAGATGCAACCCAACTTACACGTAACTTTTCTGCGCATTGACAGCAGTTGGTAGCACTGAGACAGGTCTTTCTGCAAGTAAAATTGAAACTACATGACTAACGAAACAATTCTCCATTCTAAGATGAATCTCTTTATTTCGGAGTGTGTTTTCTAAAGAACAACATATATTAATCTCAATATTGCTCTGTATGTAATGTATTATTTCATTAAATACTGTATGTTGAAAGAAATAAAATTACTGACCACGTATGAATCAGAAAATTCTTCAAAGTAGGTGAAAATATGAAATCTAGATCAACTGCTGGAAATAAATTTGTAAATCATTGTTTCCATTGGCACCTTCTCCGATTCTCCTCATTTCAAGATCTTTTTTCTTTCTGGAGAGGAGAAAATCTTGCTTGTCACACTGAGTATGTATTGAAATTGAAACATTTGAAAAAGTGAGAACTTGGTGGGGATTTGAACCCGGTTCTGCCGAATAGAAGTTCAATGCGCGAACCACTTACCTATTGCGTTACCTCAGTTTTCACCCAAACTATTAGCTAGTTAAAATTATTGCATGTAAGACTATAACAAGATAGTAATGATCGTATAAGAAGACGTTCTTTATGTAACTGTCACAATGACTTACTCGAGATTTCCTCTTTAAATAAAAAACAAGTTATATAGACCTTCGTCAATGAAGAAAATATCCGAAAACGTTCTTCAAGTTGAGGCTACCTCGTCGTTTTTAACGATGGTCCCGATTTACATTACTATTCTTCTTCATTCTAAGTTGTAATTTTCAAAGAAGAAAAGACGTTAGACATTATTTTATCATTCTTGGAATTCTATCAACACGTGTAGATATAGAAAATGTTGTTGCTATCTTTCGTAACTACTAGTTTATTTTCTTATCTTTGTATCAGGAATTTGTGTGATATTACTGATAATTGTGAGGTGAAGCCCATTGGGGGTTCGAATCACTCTGAAAAGCAAGGTCGGAATTTTAACTGTCCTCGATGCTTCTGTGTTCGTGTTCCTGTCGTGTTTGGAATAAGTCGAAAGGACTTGAGGTACTACTGACTAACAACACCACGGTTGGGGCGAATTTAAAAAAAAACAGATTGGCAAAGCATAAAACTCGTATAGCAGAGACCCGGTTAGAATCTCATCGTGGCAATTATTTTTCTTTATTGGAAGGTATTGTTTATGTAATTGGTATTATAAGTCTGTTATTTCTTTATTATTATTATTATTATTATTATTATTATTATTATTATTATTATTATTATTATTATTATTATTGTTATCATTATTGGAAAGTCGAGACCTTGGATATACCCTACATATTTTATATAATATAAAGTTTTTGATTATTCAATTTTAAATCATTTTGTTGATATGGGACGTATCTGAAATGATGAATTACTTAAAACAATATTTCTAGCAGTTGTACTAGTAGAAGAAATAGTAGAAACATAAGTAATTGTTGGGAAAGGGAAAGTAACTTTTGTTTTTGACCAATTGTATTTTAGACTCATGCTAACGATATGCCTTACGTATTCATCAATTGTTCGCCAAATACATCACGTTTCCAGACAGTACGAATCAAGGTTGATAGGGCTTACATCATCTTGTAGTTCTGTTTCGTTGGTCGCTGTTCTATTGCACTGAAGAAAGTCGCCTCAAAACTAAGATTGAGAGAAATTGAACATTTTACATGATATCTTACATTTGAAGTACCAATGTTACAAATAATAAAAAAAATTCCTTTAATTACGCAGCGGGAATCGAACCTAGGACCACCGGGATGTGAAACCAACGCTTATCCCTTTACTCTAACACATCCCTCTTTATTAAGGGATGAAAAACTTGGCGTGAAGTGACTTCACCAAATTTCACACTTTTACAACTCCAATGTTGTAAAACTCTTAGTTCGGTCATAATAAAATAGAAAGTGTTATGTAGAAACGGTAGTCAAGAGAATTCAAATCTAAATAGTTAAAGTAAATTGTTAAAAAAGAATGATAGCGGCAAAATTAATGGTGGTTGTTGGAGTATTTAGATATGAGGAAATTTAACGCCCTGCTTGAGCAACGAAGCTAAATGTTACGTGAAAATATAGTTTAAATATATCTCTTCGCAAATGAAATGTAATGAAATCTTTAAGTTTCATATCTCAAGGTTATATATATATATATATATATATATATATATATATATATATATATATATATATATATATATCTTCGGGTTTATAATTATATTTTTTCACAAGCCAATAATATACATTACAGATTGTCGACTTACACATTTTATCCACTCTACTCGATATTGAGGAAATCAAAACCTCTAACGGTTGGCCCGCGAAGACGTGATGTGTGGCCTGCGCACTCAAACGTACTTTTTATACATATTTTCTGTTTATTTCGGTATTTTGTATGGACGTTTTCTTGTGAAAAGTAGAAAAAGAAAACTGATAATGTAAACAAAGTGAAATTCAAGCTACCCCATGCCAAAAGCGTCGGTGGACCAGTGATGGGCAACTAGCGACCTCTCGGCAAAAATTGGATGCCCTGGAGTGACAATCCGCTGTGGTCTCACTTCCGTTTTGAAAATAATACCACCAGCGTTCCACTAGCGGCAGAGTCGCGACGAAACGCGAATGAATCACAAAATTACATCTCCAAATATGTTAAATCGCCTATATGCGTGATTTGTTTACATTAGAGTGTAGTCTGTTCTCCCCATTTATCTTTTTTCTTTCTTTCTTTCTTTCTTTCTTTCTTTCTTTCTTTCTTCTTTTTTTAGTTAATAAAAATTTTAACTCTGTAAGAAGTCAAAGGACGATTCTATTTATTTACACATTCCGAATAATATTTCTTTTCCTTTTCTCCTGTATTCTTAAGAAGTTTAATAGGTGATATATTATTTACTTTTTTGTTCTTCATTTTGCAATATATATATCTTGGGGTACATCAAACCCCCACAATTTTGAAAAATTAACCGGGGATTCTTGTCCCTAGGTCAGTTTTGTTCCATTTCGTGAATTAATACTTCGTGCAAAATTTTGGCAAAATTTACGAACGTTTAGGGGGTCCACCAGCAGCTCAAACATATAATAGAAGTGTCAAAATGTATGAAATAATTGAAATGTGAGTTTGATAAATAAAAACTTTTTTTGCAAGGATTACACACATTCTCTTATTTCTAAGAATATATTAAAATAAAGTAGTTAAAATATAATATGCCTAGGTATATTACAAATGTCAAAGACAAAGTGTGTTATAAAATTGAAATGAAAATTTGATAAGTAAAAGCATTTATCGATAGGATTACACAAATTTTCTCATTTTAACAATATCTTTTAAAAATTATATCTCATTTACCGTAACGTAATCTAAACTGTCTCACGAAGATATTTCACAACTAACACGTGACATCTAGTCTTTTCGTGGTCGTTTGCGTAAGCTTAGACTGTCTTTCCTATTCTGTTCAATCACTTGCAGAATGTTTTGGAAGTGTTCCTCTTGTTTTACTGAATAAAGAAAATCCGCAGTCAGTTTGATTCCACGTACTGCACAGTCATTGGTAACATTCACGGCATTGATATTAAGAAGTGAGTTTTAAAATAAAGGATTTTAGCTAGCTAGTTCTGGCTAGCCTGCAACTTTGTCACCGAAGAAGTCATCTTCGAGATTCAGGGTGTGAAATGTAAACCAGGAGTCTGGTCCAACCGAATCAGTTAGAGATGTAGTATTGGTAATTTGTTCAGGAAGCTGAGGCTTTCCAAATCCTGTTCCATAACGCTCATTTGGATTTGGTAAGGGAGTAGCAGGTTTCACAGCTAAGAGTCTACTGGCAAGAGAACATTTCTGTTCGAAGGGCAACGAGCAGCTGTAAAGACTCACAAGTCAGAAGAACCATCTCTGATGTTAAATACCACAAGTGCCGTTGAATGCACGTATCGCACTCTTAGAAATTAATGTATTTTCGTTCTTGTACAGCAGTAGATTTTGATAGAATTTCAAATCGTTCCATGGAGCATCGAAGGGCGCCGATCCCGGGGGACCGGGGGGCGGTCCCCCCAAACCTCATATGGGCCCCCTATTGTATTTATGAATATACAATACTTGGAATAATTTGAATGCAATTTGTCTTTAAAATCCTCATATATATACCTTCTGCATCTGAATGGGCCCCCCAAATTTACAGAGAAATCGGTGTCCTTGGGAGCATCACTTGCAGAGTGTCATCCACCGCACACTGTACACATGGATAACAAATATGACAAAGTCTCTAAGCTTTGTAAACTGTCATTGAGAAATGATGGCATCGTGCGGTAATGTCTCAATGTTTCTCCAATAAACACATTTTAATGGCATAGATCAATTCATCCATCCATCTCGCTCTGTGAACAGCACCCGGTCGTTTGAATTTGACTGGAGTCCCAGATCTTTCTCTGTTGAGATATGTGGTGCAGAGTTCAATGAACTTGAGGTAGTCATTTCTTAGAACTGTGTCTTGCATTGGATTATCTTCATTTTGTTTTGAAATTATATTGGGAAATTAAAAAAAAATCATTTTGTAAGTTTTTAAGTACACTTTGTTCACTTTTGTTAAAAGGAGTTGGATCAAATCGTGAGAGAGAGCGTTCACTGATATGAGGTAATTCGTCATAGTGCTCACGAAATTTTGTGAAAAGTGAAATATCAGGTGACTTATTGATTTTAATATTCAAGTCTTGAAACATTTGTCCAACTATAATTTCACCTATATGATGGCGACAATGTGACCATAGAAGAGCTCGATTAACCTATTCCTATAACATCACCCAAGCAGCAGTAACATAGCTGGTGTTTGATGCCGTAGTGTCAAATTTCATGTTTACTATGTTGTCTTCACAGTGCCATGACTTCAACTGATCCACTGTAAGTTCGGCAAAATGACACTGCTATCGCTTTGTGAAGGAGGTCACACGAATTCGACTTGCACTCTCTGTTTACATCAATTACTAATTAAAACTCTTCCCAATCATCTCCTTCACTCGGACGCATATACATGCTTTGCCGACCTCCATTCAAGCTTGGGAACGACTCGAATGAAGAGATCGGTCGCAACGTGGTTGGTCAGGTATGAACTATCCTATGGTAAAGACCAAAATGGAAAAGAAATGTCAATTTTACCTTTTTTGTACTTATTAAAGTCTGCTGTGAGGGATAGTTCACTACTCACATTATTCGAGTACGTACCGCAACCTACTCTCGCATTAGCATTTAAAATTAACACTAGTGAAAGAAAAGAAATCAGAAAATTGAAACACCGGGAACTGGTTGTCATATTTAACTATAGAGCAAAGTAGTTTTGTTTTACATGAACCGGATATTACATGGAACTTTGATGTTAATGTATGTACGAACTGAAACAGACAATAAATATTACATGTTAGCAACATAAGATGAAATCTGCACCATTCGTATTGAACACACAGTGAAAGTAAGATTCGGGGACATTGAATACTAGTATAATACTTCTTTGCTGAATTCCCTATCTAGCTAAAACAATGATACAAGTACGAAATTATTTACATAAGATAGTTATACGCGTATGAGCTCATTTACTAGTGGCTTTTTTTAATATAATCACTGCTGATTCACGACGGTGGATCTGGCGTACTAATTGCAACTAAAAGAAGTAGTCACTTTAATATTAGTCGACCGATTAACTCCTGTGGTAGATACTTTCGGGATAGTTCTCACATGAATTCCCTGATGATTCCTTCAAATGTACAAGTTAATGCTACTTACAGGTTCACTTCCTCTGAGATGGAGGTTACTCCCAGTGTCGTCCTCGGAATGCAGAATACGGGCACAGTAAAACTTCTTGTTTAATGAATTTTCCTGGCTAAGGCTTTAACTGATATCGGGCATGAAACTGCGTATATTAGATTCACTTATTTTCATTTATCAAACGTAAGTTCTTCACTATTTCCCACTTATGTAGAAATACAAGTCTTCGCACCGGGACGCGTGCCTTACTTGCTGATCGTCAAAGCCCGATTTCTTAGCGCACTTCTTCGTCACACAATGCACGTGATGAGTAAGTATACTCTGGACATAACGCTGTTCCTGATTGGCTGATAACTGGAAAATTGTCCAATCACAACTGGGCTTAGAAGTAACCGGAAACGTGGAATGATCCAGCACCTTCTCGAATGTTCTGGAAAACTACACAACCGAAAGTTCCAATGTCTTCGAAACAAAGGACTATTGCTCAGCACACATACACATTCACAAGAAAAGTCAGTTTGTGGTGTCGAAGAGATGTCATGTACTGAAAGAGCACTAGCATAGTTGCCAACTGCTAAGTTTATCACCAATTATGAATTTAATAAAATATGCGCATTAATTTTTCTTGCTTCGAGAGTCGATAGCAAATGGCGCCCACAGAGAATTGGCAATATTGCATTGGTAAGATTGCCAAAGGATCCTGGACCGTTCATTCATGGTCCTTAATTTTGATACACCCTGTATATAATTTACTTCAACTGTCTTAGGATAGATGGTAACACAGTATTGTCTTGTTGGGAGAAATACGCCACTATAACACTATTTAGGAACAACTTGGGTGAAATGTAAAACACTAAAAGTACATATTGGAGAAACTATCCCTTTTGGCACTGTTGACGGAGCACTATTGGTGGAGCATTATTTACGAAGCATTATCAACGCCAGTTTGCACTATTTTGTACGCCTTATCATTATTTTGAATAATAGGTCTTTACACCTGTATGTTTAGCCACTTTTTTTCAGTTACTTTTATATAATTACGAAATGTTTTCTGTCTTTTAATGTCTTTTTATTAAGGTATGTAATTTTCTTTTATTTATTGGTTCTCACTCAGTATTCCTAAACATGGTTTCTCACAGTGTGCTTACGTTTTATAATTTTACACTAACAACAAAACATATCTACTACAATATTACAAGAAAATGTCACTAAACATATGTGCAAGGCCCATTTGGGTAAAAATTCAAGATTATATAAAAAGAAATACTTTTTAAACTAATAAAACACTACAGAACGAAACGAACTAAAATTTTTTTTTCGAATTAGAAACGTATCTGGGACGAAGTCGGAATTTAAAATCAAAAACATGATCAGCAATGGAGTTGTTGAATTTGTGCATTACTTTACAATATAGAAATTTCAACACTTATTAGCTATGAATAACTTTTGAAAAACCTTTTTTTAATAAAAATATGAATATCTCTTTTAAACATTAAAAAAATTAATACAACCAAAATGAGAAATACTACCAATATCATGCTCTTTATCATTGCAACTTAGTAACATTAAACCTTAAAAATCATTTGCTTATCTATTCGTTTTAACAAGACTCAACAATCCTAAAATTATCTTTCGCAATATATCTTACTTTCATATTTTCTGTCACGTGGTTCAATATTTGAGAGGATTTTAAAACAAAATTCGTTCTTTAAAAAAATGCTTAACTATCCTGTAATAACTTGACGGCATGTATTAAGGCTACACAACTATTTATATTTTCCACAATGGGTATTTGGGAAACATCATTTGTAACACTCTTTCTATTAATATCTTTTCATCCCATTCACATTTAATTACATCGAGGGCACAACGTCAACCTCGGTAAATAATATCTTTATAAAGACACTTCATTGCTACTGCTTTCGGAGCATAGCCTAATTTCATTAAACGCTTTATAACATCACCATCCCGGACACACATTGTCAACGGGGTACATATATAAACACAATATTCCTTAAACCCATTTACAAACATCGTTATGCAATCGCCTTATGCCTCATTTGATCTCTGTTATCTATCATTATTCTTTCACAAATATTGACCTCTCATGTTCATTACGATAACCACTCATACTTCTCGATTACCGAAACTGACTTAAAGTACGTGATCACTTTATTCTCATTAAAACAAATGATTGTTGACTATGTTAACAAAAAAGAATTATTCATTTATTTATTATTATTTTTCAAATAATTACCTTTGCTTCCAGAAGAATTTACTTTAGAGTTAACGCCAAAAATTCAAAAATGTATCTAAAGGTCTCCGTTACCTTTCTCTCGTTTTTTTCTTTTATATCTGATAAAATAGTGAAGTAAAAATGTGAAGATTCAACAAAAAAAAAGAATATCTAAATCAATGATATCTGAATGATTATTGAAACGAACTAACTTTCGGGTACTCCTATTTGGCCTTCTTCAGTGATTTACTTATATATATATGTTTCCTCAAAATATTCACTAATGAACATGACGTTTATGTAGAAATTTTAAAAGATAAATCAACACATAATATGACGTTGATTATTAAAGTTATAATGATTTAAATTGTAAAATTATTAACTGTCAAAATAAACAAAATTTTTCATTTATATGAAACATACATTGCTTATATTTCCTACCTTAACTAACGTATACTAAAATGAAATGTGAAGGACGACTATTGATACCAATTTCTTAACACTAGGCTTTTAGTTACTTAACAGATGAATGTTTCATCCAAAAACCAAAAATATTAGCCTAATTAATTATGCTATCTTATGCGCCATTGAAACTAAGTTACACGTGATGTAACAAGAATAAACTAGTATATCATATTGAAGCTAAACAAAACCTACCATAGTTATATATATGTATATATGTATATACGCGTCTATATATTTCAATGCAACAAAATACAGTAACTTTTGGATTATAGAAACAAAATTTATGAAACATTACACTTATTACTGAAGGTATTACATTATTTATTTATCAACTTGTTTATCATTTTTTTCATATCAAAACTGTTTTCTTATTTCGAAACACATATAAAAAGAAGAATGACAGAGAAAATAAAAACCTAATATGTAAACATAACGCAATATATAACCAAATTCAAGTCCTAATTATATTTGCTCACTAAATATACGAAAAAAGTATATTCATGAAACTCATGAAGTTTAAAATTAACGATAATCTATGTATATATATGGCATTTTGACTTTTCTATATATTATCATTATATACAACATAATTCAACTATTCATACACACACTTGCCTTGTGTAACTTAACTAATAAACCATTAAACATTTGACTACATATGTATGAGTTAAACGGCGATTAAGCCTTACGTAGCGCCATCCTGTGTGTCATTGATTGACAGCACAGGTTGTAAGTCATCAACTAAACAAAAATATAGGTTAATGAATTGATCCCGAAGATCAATGGGCGCTGACTTACGATTTCCTACAGCTCGAAGTGTGCGGGGTCGCCAACCTCCCCGACGATTTGAATAAAATCGCTTCTGCACTAAATCCTTGTCCCTCCCAGCTGAATGCTTCACGCATTACAGCTATGTCACAATCGGGTAAATTATTCCAACCCCAATTGGACTGTTAGTACCTAGACCTACAGAAGGTATTAAAAATATGTGAAAAGGACAATAAGAATACCCTGGGGGGGAAGACATTCGATACTACAGCCCTGCATTTGAGTTCCATCTCATAAAATATTGAAATTATTTTGTGGTCTGCTCATACCCACAAAAACTAGTAGGTTTACAAACACATGACTTACTAAAGAGCACTGACCAATACAAACATGTGCAGCCTTTCTGGCAAAGTGCACTTATCAACTCCAGGTATGTCGTCACATCCGAGATTAAAGTCACAATCGAGAATATATATTCACAAATCTAAAACCACAATTATCTACAATCTAAAATGACAATTTTTCCAGTAAAATTATAGAATTATAAATGCGTAAGAGAACGCTAATCGGCTTCCAGCACAAACGTATCATGCTTAACTTTTTTTTCGAGTAATGAAAAATGAACAACAGAATGGTAATGACCTCAACGAAACAAGAAAATAAAGTCAATACTACGAGTCTGACAATGGCGATAATCAGTAGGTTGAAAATTATACAAGTGTTTATGTTCAACTAAGAACCAACAGACTCTTCTCATACAAGAAAGATTAGAAGAAATGAAATTGAAAGAAAAATTTTTAAATCCTGAATTAATCGTTACATCCGACAAATATCATTTAAAATTGGAATGTCATATTCGTGATTTAACTAACTCTATTTTGAACAATTGTTATTTACATTTTCATTTCCGAAAATAGATTCATTTCAAAACTTAAAACAATATTTATCAAATTTTATCCAAAATCAAACCAACAATGTTAATGAATTCAAGGCTGATGATAATTTTGATTATCAAATTTCCATAGTGTTTACAACCAATTTATATTTTATGTATTTTCCATTTTATGACTCAAATTTGTTATAGGTAATCGTTACCTAATTAAAACAAACACTTTATACGTAGATACCAAATTGTATCGGTTATCATTGGGTCCATCGCACCCACAAGATACTATAACAAAATTTTACAAATGAAATAATAATCCTTCCTATAACCACGTACATGTGTAACCTTTTATTATGTTATCGTGTGGGTATGGTGTACCCAGAAGAAAAGAAGAGGGAGAAAATTGTTTACTAAAATCCAAACAATTGCAATTTATCGATTCCTTTAAGTCAATTAAAAAATAAATATCTAATAAAATGTAAAATTTTAAGCGTCAATTAAATATTTTCCTTTTTTAAAAGATATATATATATATTAAACACACAAGCCAAAATGGAATTTTGAAGTGTGTGTGTCTAATTGCCAAATCACACACTAGCTGAGGCCCAATCGGACGCTACCCCGATTTCGTCACTTTAATTTAGAAAGAAAGTAGTGACGCCCCTAAGGGTTAAATTGCATTTTAACCTCTTAACTCTTTTTATCTTAGAACGTACTTGTTTTAAAATTCAACTGAATTTCAAACTTTCTTAACATCACAACGAATACTTATTAAGTTTGCATAAGAAGACTACATATGAACAAGTTCGTAACCAAATTTATCATTTTCGACTTTATTTTCAATTACTTCCTGAATCACATTCAATAATATTTTATTTTATTTTATTTTCGATGTTTAACCAGTCTAGTATTATGAATTCACTGTGCTCTTGCATATGCTCAATGACATAATTACATAGGAAAACAAAATCATTAACGGAGAAACATTTTTTTAGGCATACCAATGTAAAATTTGGTTTATGTTCTTACACCGACAAATTAACCAACATTATTTGTAGATAACTTTTAAACATGCATATACACACGTTTATAACATACATTCTCTAAAAAAATCATACCAAAGTCTCTAAGGGTACCTAACCAATCTCTAAATTCCTAATAAGAACTTCAAATAGGGTTAACAGGTTCCAAAATTCACATTTTTTAATACTATAGTAATAAAACAACACAAAGTATTGTGCGTCTAGCTTTATTCAGATGTCCTCCTTTTATCCTGCAATAAACACAAATACATAAACAAATTGTTGAAATTCCATGACTGTGGTGATGTCCACATAAAAAAAATAGTAATGGCCAAAATGGGTTGGGGTTGTGAGATTTTCAAATCAAAACAAATTCGCGAACTAATTTCAATTTATTTTACCTTTCCTTTCTTTTATTCATCCTTCCTGGGTCCTTTCCTTCTCCTAGTCGTCCTCAATCTGGGATAATCCTGAAATAAAATTTCATTAAGCACATTTATTATTTCACATACCTGTTATAATGGTGAGAGATATGACTGGACGGATGGTCTCCTTTGGTAAGCTGTAAGAGAAATCCCTAAACATGCGGATTGGTGAGGTTCCGTTTTTTTTCAATGGAGCAGTTGCAATCCACTGGAAAAATTGGTCATGATTGCTTTAATACCATTCGGCGGAGTTTTTGCAATGGTGTGTGATATACAAGTCGCCCAATTTATGCAGAAAGTATTCTAAATGATCACAATGTTGCAATTTAACACAGGCCTGCTTTAGCAATGTTTCAGAATTGTCTTCATCTACTTCATCAGGTTGGTTAACAATGTCTACTTGTGTTGTAAATCGCGTAAGTATGAGCGAGCAGTTTCTTTATCTGGCATCCCACTATATGTCGGTAAGTCTCGTATTTCTTGGATTGTAATACGGCGTCGAGGTTTACTTATTTTCGCAAAAGATGTATTATTCTTCCCCTTACTATTCGAATGATCGGATTCGTAACCTTCACTACCACTGTCATACTCACTATTTTCATCGGTCTCGCGCATGGAAGGGTCAGATCCGCGACTAAACTGATTATTTCGCAAATCATTTAACTCTTGCTCTAACTTCAAAACACGATTATTCACTTCCTGATTCACTTCCGCTTTTACCACTGATCGTGTGGGGATATTTTGTACTTGTTGGATGACTTTCTGAATGGACTGGATGGTGTGCGACTCTAATCTATTTACCCTCGTCGCGACCTGCGTAATTTCCTCTTTATTTTCGGTAACTACTTTCTTAATTTCTACCATATCATCCCGTATTTCATTTACCTCACCGCGCTGTTCTCGTAAACCAGTCATCGCTTCCCGCATGAATGCACTGTGGGTGTCGATCGTTGCTCGAAATTCGGAAATTTGCTCTTCTACCTGGGCATGATATCTATTTGTGTTGAGTTCTAATAACACCTGCCTATCCTTTACTTCCTGAAACTTCTCTTGATTGTTTACGCGGTCTTGTACTATCTCGGCCCTACAATCCTCAATCTGCGCCTGCACGGACTCATAATTCGACCTGCACTCCCTTTTATATTCCTCTATTTTCTCTTCCATGGCCTGAATATGCGTAGTAATCTGAGCAACAGCATTATTGGTTTGCAAAACGTCCTTACTAACTTCTTCCAATTTACTTTCTAAATTTTCCCTCAAACTAACAACGTTTTCTGCCTTTTCTTCTCTCAAACTAACGATGTTTTCCTTCAAGCTAACGACATTTTTCGTTTGTTCTTCTTTCAAACTCGCAACATTCTCTTTCAAACTAGCGATATTTTCCTGTAAACTAGCAACACTTTCTACCTGTTCTTTTTTCAAACCTTCAATTGTGTTATTAAGCTGTTCCGACTACTTTTCGAATAAAGCGGTAAGCATATTCTTTAATTCCTCAGACTCCGACATTTTGTACAAGTTCAGTAACCAATGATTAAAAAAAAGCTAATAATTTCTCTAAATCAATCTAAGGATTCACTCTAATTGCGACTAATATTTCTCTAAAAGAACATTATGCACACAACTATTAAAGATAGAACACAACTAGTATGGATAATGCACAAATTCACTGCGTAGACTACTCCTCGTTTACTTGTTATTACTGGTACAAAATGAAAAAAAATTTGGTCACGCTATTGTAAATCCGTCCCGGGTTTCGGCACCAATTAAATATGCTATCGCTTTGTGAAGGAGGTCACACGAATTCGTCTTGCACTCTCTGTTTACATCAATTACTAATTAAAACTCTTCCCAATCATCTCCTTCACTCGGACGCATATACATGCTTTGCCGACCTCCATTCAAGCTTGGGAACGACTCGAATGAAGAGATCGGTCGCAACGTGGTTGGTCACGTATGAACTATCCTATGGTAAAGACCAAAATGGAAAAGAAATGTCAATTTTACCTTTTTTGTACTTATTAAAGTCTGCTGCGAGGGATAGTTCACTACTCATATTATTCGAGTACGTACTGCAACCTACTCTCGCGTTAGCATTTAAAATTAACACTAGTGAAAGAAAAGAAATCAGAAAATTGAAACACCGGGAACTGGTTGTCATATTTAACTATAGAGCAAAGTAGTTTTGTTTTACATGAACCGGATATTACATGGAACTTTGATGTTAATGTATGTACGAACTGAAACAGACAATAAATATTACATGTTAGCAACATAAGATGAAATCTGCACCATTCGTATTGAACACACAGTGAAAGTAAGATTCGGGGACATTGAATACTAGTATAATACTTCTTTGCTGAATTCCCTATCTAGCTAAAACAATGATACAAGTACGAAATTATTTACATAAGATAGTTATACGCGTATGAGCTCATTTACTAGTGGCTTTTTTTTATATAATCACTGCTGATTCACGACGGTGGATCTGGCATACTAATTGCAACTAAAAGAAGTAGTCACTTTAATATTAGTCGACCGATTAACTCCTGTGGTAGATACTTTCGGGATAGTTCTCACATGAATTCCCTGATGATTCCTTCAAATGTACAAGTTAATGCTACTTATAGGTTCACTTCCTCTGAGATGGAGGTTACTCCCAGTGTCGTCCTCGGAATGCAGAATACGGGCACAGTAAAACTTCTTGTTTAATGAATTTTCCTGGCTAAGGCTTTAACTGATATCGGGCATGAAACTGCGTATATTAGATTCACTTATTTTCATTTATCAAACGTAAGTTCTTCACTATTTCCCACTTATGTAGAAATACAAGTCTTCGCACCGGGACGCGTGCCTTACTTGCTGATCGTCAAAGCCCGATTGCTTAGCGCACTTCTTCGTCACACAATGCACGTGATGAGTAAGTATACTCTGGACATAACGCTGTTCCTGATTGGCTGATAACTGGAAAATTGTCCAATCACAACTGGGCTTAGAAGTAACCGGAAACGTGGAATGATCCAGCACCTTCTCGAATGTTCTGGAAAACTACACAACCGAAAGTTCCAATGTCTTCGAAACAAAGGACTATTGCTCAGCACACATACACATTCACAAGAAAAGTCAGTTTGTGGTGTCGAAGAGATGTCATGTACTGAAAGAGCACTAGCATAGTTGCCAACTGCTAAGTTTATCACCAAAAGTCAATTATGAATTTAATAAAATATGCGCATTAATTTTTCTTGCTTCGAGAGTCGATAGCAACACTAGTATTCATACCAACCACAGATTTGTAAATAGGTGTGCCCAGTAGCTTTAGTTTATTCTTGTTCCCCACGACGATTGTAAGACGTTCTTCTTTCACGTATTTATCGGGCAAAGATGACATTCACTTTGAATCTCAGTGTACGGTGGCAAGCTCTGGTGAAGTCTAGTTTTCCATTGAAGATATATGTTGACTAACCTTTCGTCGGGTCCTATCTGCACTGGAGTACGACGTAGTGAATTTTAATGTATCTCCATCTGCTTTCTTTATCACCGATTTGGTATAAATATCCTGTTGTGCGGGCGTCATTTGCAAATGAGTTGCTTAAACTACTATGTTTGGTCGTTGATGATATGGAGCGTGCTGCTGAATTGTGTCAGAGGGATTTGTAGATAGCACAGTATAGTCTGGCTCATTCTTGGTTGGTTCCTCGTCTTAATCTTAATTTTAAAATCTTAATAGTGTAAATACGAAGAGAAGAATATCTTACCCTTATGTTGTTTTCATTCAAACTTCACGATACAGGCTACGTGGCACCAACTGTTGAGCAACTTTTCAGATAACTATCTTGTTTCATATAAGTTTATGCCTCTGGTGGACCCCCTAAACATGCTTTGATTTTTATTTAAAAAATTGCTGATCTGTATTATACCTCAAATGGAATATTTCTAGCCCAGGGACAAGTCACTTTGTGAACAGTGGAGTTTTTGATGCACCCTAATATATATATATTTAACTTGTCCTTCAGCATCGCAATTCTTTGGCTATTCTCGTTCACTTGACTTTCCGTTGTAATGCCTAAAATACCAAGTTTATTTTTGCTGGCATACATATTCTCAACGTATTCTTTTTATCTTCCTCAAGCTACAATTCGCTCATTGGAGGCTTATTTCCATCTTTAGATCCTGAGTTTCTATACTGCCATAGTAGACCCTAGTTCTGTCATGCTATCTTTCTAATTCCTTGGAATTTTCTTCTCTGGGGGAATATATTATTTAAATTTCTCTATCATTTTAAATTCCACTCGTCACGTTTACGTCTGTTG
Source organism: Thermobia domestica (assembly GCF_964235325.1). Taxonomy (NCBI): domain Eukaryota; kingdom Metazoa; phylum Arthropoda; class Insecta; order Zygentoma; family Lepismatidae; genus Thermobia; species Thermobia domestica. The sequence goes on from NC_137463.1 coordinate 88,253,705, forward strand.
TATATTTCCTTGACCTTTCAGATTTCGCTTCTTAATTCGCATATCACTTCCTATACCGTAAAACTTTGCACCAGTTTTAAGGAATTTTAAAGAAAATCGCATGTAACTTACAAAAGTAATGATTTAGAAGACTGTATTTTATACATATAATAGCTAGCTATATGAGGACACATTTGTTCAAGTGCATTAGTATGACCATAATTATTGAAATATAAACTTTTGTGCAAAGTTAACCCGTAGATGTGGATACTTTGCACAACATACAAAAAACTATGTTCAACATACGAACATAACGTTTGTGTGCAATATTTTCCTTCCAGTATTTGTATACACGACTCCAAAAGTGCATTACCACCTGCAATTCTCCTTTTCCTGCAATAGCAGGCAACCCAAAATGCTCGGCGCTTCGGTTGGTTGCGAATTCGAAAGGCGTTGGACCAAACCTCAATTTTGTAATAAATATATCAGAGTGGCAAACTGCAAATAAGAGAATAAAAGAAATTGTTAAGAATGACAATTTTATTATCGTGACGTAGTTGGATGACATCAAAAGTTACAAAATGTTCTTACTTAAGCAGTTCAAACAAGATGAATGTCAGGAAACAGATATCAGGGGGAACCATTTCTGTCCTTCGCCCCCCAAAAAGAATCTTATAAGAAAAAGAGTTATATAATGCAAAGGTTTAATATAAAAGCCCAAATCAAAATTTAAAAAGTTGACACCCGAAATGCAAGAACAACTGAAACGAAATGAGTGCAATTGTGCACAGATATTGCAGACGTAAAATGAAGGAATACAGGTTTCGTATTTTAATAAAGAAAATGGTTGGGTGGGGCATGGGCCCCTCCAAACATTTGACTACGAAACATCAAAAGTGTTGGTAACAGTATGTCAGATGTGTGTAAAGAACATGAAGAATTGCAGCGAAAATTTACGTATGGACAATACGAAAAAACAAACGAATACTTTTTTTTATTTTCTGCGGAAAAACGGTTTTAGGGGGCAAAAGCCCCAACCCAAAATTTTGAAAGTTGACTCCCAAAAGGCAAAAAGAAATGGACCGAAGTAAACAATATTGTGGACAGATATCGTAGACGTAAAATGACAAAAAAAAAAAAAAAAGGTTTCTTATTTTACTTGAAAGACCGGTTGGGTGAGGCTCGAACGCCTCCAAACTTTGATCACAAAATATCAAAAGTGCTAGTAACAGTATGTCAGATGTTTGTAAAAGACATGAAGTATTGCAACGAAACCCTTGTGTATGGACAATACGCAAAAATAAACGAAAACGGTTTTTTTATGTTCTGCGGAAAAAACATTTTAGGGGGCAAAATCCCCAACACAAAATTTTGAAAATTATCACGCGAAAGGCAAAAACAAGTGAACCAAAGTGAATTAAGTTGTGCACAGATATTGTAGATGTAAAATGACAAAAAACGGGTTCCGTATACTCCTGCAAAAAAGGGTTGGGTAAGGCAAAGACCCCTCCAAACCTTTGATCACGAAATGTCGAAAGTGCTAGTAACAGTATGTCAGATGTGTGTAAAGCACATGAAGACTTGCAACGAAACTTTGTGTATGGACAATACGCAAAATATAAACATATACTGTGTTTCACTTTCAAAAATAACGGTTTTGGGGGGCTAAAGCCCCTATCCAAAATTTTGAGTGTTGACGCCCGAAAGGCAGGAAGAAATGAACCAAAGTGAAGAAGTTGTGCTCAGATATTATAGACATAAAATGAGGGAATACGGGTTTAGTATATTCCTAAAAAAAAGGATTGTTTGGGGCACCGACCCCCCCAAACCTTTGATCACGAAATATCGAAAGTACTAGTAACAGCATGTCAGGTGTCTGTATAAAGGACATGAAGAATTGCAGCATAACGTTGTGTATGGACAATACGCCAAATATAAAAGATTACAGTTATTTTATTTTCTGCGGAGAAAAGGTTTTTAGGTTTTCAAAAAAACTCGCCAGAAAATTTTGAAAGTTGACGCTGAATGCTAAGAGGAAGTGAACCAAAGTGAATGTAATTTTTCACAGACATTGCAGACGTGAAATGATTATACGGGTTTCGTATTTTCCTTCAGAAAACGGTTGGGTGGAGCACCAAACCATCCAAACCTTTGATCACGAAAAATCAAAAGTGCCAGTAACAGTATTTCAGATGTGTGCTAAGAACATGAAGAATTCCAACATAACTTTGTGTATGGACAATACGCAAAAAATAAACATATACTGTTTATTATTTTCTGCGAAAAATCGATTTTCGGGGGCAAAGTCCCCCACCAAAAATTTTGAAAGTTGACACCCGAAAGGCAAAAACAATGAACCAAAGTGAATGAAGTTGTGCACAGATTTTGTAGACATAAAATGAGGGAATACGGGTTAAATATATTCCAGGAAAAAAGGGTTATTTGGGGCACCGAGCCTTTGATCACGAAATATCGAATGTGCTAGTAACAGTATGTCAGATGTATGTAAAGGACATGAAGAATTGCAACATAACTTTGTGTATGGACAATACGCTAAAAACAAACGAATACTGTTGTTTTTATTTTCTGCGGAAAAACGGTTATAGGGGGCTAAAGAGTCCACCCCAAAATTTTTAAAGTTGACTCCCGAAAGGTAAGAAGAAGTGAACCAAAGTGAATGAAATTTTGCACAGATATTGCAGATATAAACTGAGAGAATACGAGTTTCGTATCTTTCTGTAAGAAACGGTTAGGTGGGGCACGGATCCCTCGAAACCTTTGATCACAAATTATCAAAACTGCTAGTAACAGTATGTCAGATGTTTGTAAAGGACATGAAAAATTTGAACGAAACTTTTTGTATGAACAATAGGCAAAAAATAAACGAATACGCGTTTTTTTTATTTTCTGTGGATAAATGGTTTTAGGTGGCAAAAGCTCCCACTCAAAAATTTGAAAGTTGACGCAAGAAAGATAAGATGAAATGAACCGAAATGAATGAAATGTTCACAAGTATTGCAGAGGTAAGATGAGGGAGTATGTGTTTCATATTCTTCCTGAAACAAAAAACTGTTGAGTGGACCGAGGCTTTGAGGGGAGAGAGGGGTGGACCAAAGCGAATGAAATTGTATGTAGATATTGGGTGTGTAAACTATGGCCCTTCGTGTTTCACATGTGTCGTCTCTCCATCCGATTTCTTTAAATTTTTCAGATCAACTACAAGCACAAACAGTATAGCGTATTTTATAGTATTTCAGGACGCACTTTTAACCCTTATAATGTTTTTGCGCATAAACAAAAATACGTGTCGATTTATTTCTAGTTTGCTCTTGATCTGCCAAAATTGAAGCAAAACGGATATTGAAACTTGAGAAACACGAAAGGACTTATTTCACATAGGGTGTATATAAAATCTACACACAATTTCATTTGCTTCGGTCCACTCCTTCCTGCGCTATTACGGAAATATTTACTTTTTTTCGGATGGAGCCTAGGCCCCAACACTGTTTTTCCGCAAAAATTAAAACACGGTTCATTTATTGTTTTGGAATATACGAAGTTTCGTTGCAATTCGAAATATTCTTTAGGAACGTCCGACATATGCTTATTTGCAATTTTGATATTTAATAATCAACGGTTTGTAAGGTCCGTGCCTCACTCAACCGCTATTTTCCAGGATAATACGAAACCCAATTATCTCATCTTACGTCTACCATATCTGTGCACAATGTAACTCAATTCGGTGCAGTTTTTTCTTGCCTTTTGGGTCTCAAATTTAAAACTTTTGGGTGTGGCTTTTGCCCCCTGAAAACCATTTTTCCGCAGAATAAGAAACCGTATTCGATTTTTTTTTGCGTATTGTCCCTACACAATGTGTTGTTCCAATTCTTCATGTCCTCCAAGCACTTGTGACATACTGTTATTAGCACTTTTCACATTTTACGATCAAAGTTTTGGAGGGTCTGTGTCCCACCTAAACGGTTTTCTTTTTTTTTTAAGAAAATAAAGAACCCGTATTCCCTCATTTTATATCTACAATATCTGTGCATAGTTTCATTGACTGCGGTTAACTTCCTCTGGCCTTTCGGGCTTCAATTTAAAAAACATTGGGTGGGGCTTTTGCCCCTAAAACCGTTTTTCCGCACAATATAAAAAACCGTATTCCTTTATTTTTTTGCGCTTTGTTCTTACACAAAATTTCGTTGCAATTCTTCATGTCCTTTACACACATCTGACATACTGTTACTAGCGCTTTCAATATTTCGTGATGAAAGTTTTGGAGGGTTCCGTGCCCCACCTAACCGGCTTTTTCAGGAAAATACGAAGCACGTATTCCCTAATTTTGTCTGCAATATGTGTGTAAAATTTCGTTTACTTCTGCTCAATTTCTTTGCCTTGCGGGCGTCAACTTTCAAAATTTTGCGTGGGGGCTTTTGCCCTCTAAAACTGTTTTTCCGCAGAAAATAGGAGACACGTATTCGTTTATTTCATGTTTAATATCTATCTGCCAAATTTTAATAAAATCGAAGTGTTACACATCGGAAGTGTTGCTTTTTAGTATCTTATATTTCTTTAAAATTTTGGAGGCGCGGTGGCTGAGTGGTAGAGCGTTCACCTCCGGTGCTTGGGGTTTCATGTTCGATCCCAGCTCGCGCTCTGTGAACTTTGTGGTGGACAAACACCGTGCTCGTGTGTTTTCTCGGGGTTCTCCCGTTTCGTCCCACATTTTTCATTCCACCATTTCACTCATCTCTCATCAACACCGACTCCTTTAGCCTAACCGCCATAAACGTGGGATATAAAACAAAGATTTCATTTGATTTTTTTTCTTTAAAATTTTGTGAACAAATAGTGGGAATTAAAGGTTATATAAGCGAAAAATTGAGATCTATTGCAAGTTTCGGCTCCGTTCAACATTGAAGGAAATGACGGCACAGGTATTTAGATTCAACGTAGACATGAAATTTGAAACTGAGATTTCACTATATTTCTGTCATCATTTTAATGCACACTGTAAAGTTCTTAAGTGCTAATTAAGTCAGAATTTTGCATCCAAATTAAGTTGCAACAGATTAATTGTTAGAAAACCCGAATTGGCAATGCGAATTTAAGGTTAGTCGATACTTTAGATAACATGGAAAAAAGTTGAAGAGTGTAACCTAAGTGTGTGGCCAAGTAGGTTGCGAGGCGATTTAATAAATTGCATGTCTTCTACTCACCAGAGTCCACCTCAACCGTTTCATTTTGTTTGAAAAGAGAACACTTTTATCATGAGTTACATTAGCATACACTACATGAGTGACAATTTTTATTATGATAGAATATACTATGGATTTTAATAGAAAAAGTGCAGACACTCGATAATTATTACGTAGTAGGATTTCAGTAGATTCAGTGCTTGATCGTACCGTGTGTGAACTTATGAAATAATTATCGCCCTTCACTTGACGCTCTGGTATACACTGGATAAAATGGGTTTCAACCCTTCTTTATTTACACTGGATAAAGTTGGCAACTATGGTTTAGTCCCTACCTTGATCATATGCTGGTTCGGCGGCTAGGTTTCCGAGGCGAGACGAGACGTCTCTTGAAATGCCTCGTCTCGTCCCATGTCTCAAAAGTTTAAACAGTTTTTGAAAGTGTTCAAAAATTTATTAACTCGGAATAAATTATTGCCTTCGAAAGTATACCAGCGTTTATTATTTCAAATGAGGACTATCCTAAAAACAAGGAATACCTAAAGTTTTTTTTAATGATTCTTACAAACAGGTTTCATTTCCATTTTCCAATCGATTCAAGTTTAAATATTTTGTGATAGTGTTCCAGATTCAAGTAAAATGTTAAACCATGCATCGAGATCAGTGTTTCAGAAGATTTCATTCCGAGGGCTGGTGGTTATATGTATGTATAAAAATCCTTTACAGAAATACAAGTTCTCTTAATGCCAGTTTCATCAGTGACTAACCATTGTTTGATGAGTTTTCTCGTTCCGAACAAAGATACAAACGTGTCAGCCTTTTTCTGTCTGAGTTTGAAATGATGCTGGTTTGACAATAAAATTTAATTTCTTTTTATTGTTTTATGATGTTATTCGAACCAAAGCCATGTTTGGAATCGGAAAGCCACATAGGCCGCATTTCTTAATAATTTATTTCATACGCACTACGGATAGAACTACTGATAACATTTTAATTACACAGCACATAGTTCTTTGACATAGAGGGAAATCTTTGGTTATAGCAACATCCAGTATTACCAATGGGGATTTGCCTCATCCCCCTTGTAATTCGCACACCGTCAACAGATATAGAACATTGTTGAACATTTCTCGAACCACTTCATCACACTCTTGGCCTTGTGACATGGTGCATTTTCTTGTCGAAAAATGGCACTTCCGCTGGGAAACATGGTTGTCATGAAGGGGTGTACGTAGTCTGCAAGCAGTGTGCGATACGCCTCGGCCGTCATTGTGCCTTGCTCGAGCTCCACTAGACACATGGATGCTCACGTGAATGTTCCCCAAGAGCATTATTATTATTATTATTATTATTATTATTATTATTATTATTATTATTATTATTATTATTATTATTATTATTATTATTATTATTATTAAAATCAAATATCACGACATTAATTATTAGTTTTAATTAACTGAATTGAGCTGAAAATTAAATCTTGATTTCGAAAGATTAACTATTAAATTTATCCGTTCTGTACCTTTCTAAAGTAATAAATGCTGGAATTGGTTTCAAGGCTTTTTCTGAGTGAATACTTTCTTCAAAATAATATTAAAAATTATAGAAATATTTTCGAGACATTCGAGTCGAGTCGAGATTTTTACGAACAGCCTCGACTCGACTCGTGTCTCGATTCGAAAATTAGAGCCGACAAATACGTTTGTCACGACACGTCTCGAATTTTACAAAGTGTGTCTCAACTCGAATTCCAGTCGAGATTCGAGACATGTCGACTCGTGCGCATCCCTAAATATTCATATTTTAAATGTGCAATACTACCTCGCGAAAAATGACACCGAAGTTAAATTACCAAAGTCTACTTTCTTCTTGTTAGATTAGTGATCGTTGTTTAGGATAGATTATCCAAAGTCAGATATGGTTATGTATGTTTACACTTTCGTTTCTTTCTTTCAAAATGTATTCCTATCTATTCCCATTTATTATTAATAATTTATTTCTTGCATTTATTAATAACTATCTGAAAAACCCATTATTCGCATGGTGGCTGTATTTGGAAGTCAACGCCTGTAGTAGTATCACCGTTGATTTCAGTGAGTGCGAAAACTATGGATTTGACATTAATATCGATCATTTTAGATTATTTTTACATGTGTGGGTAACCCCTCCGGTACTCCGACCCGCAACCAAATGGGGTGAATTTGGAAGTTAACGCAATCGGAGTTTCACCATTAATCTCAGAGACCGCCAAAACTATGAATTATATACCTCTATAATCGGAAACACACTTAATTGTTTGCATACTTCCACAAAACATACAAACACCAAATTTTGCATACCTGTTCGTCATGGGATGTGAGTAATGGGAAAATTCCGATATCACGAAAAAGGCGACATTTTCCGTGTAAATGAAGTGTCGAAATTTTTCGTCGTTTCAAAATGCTGGTTTTTAGAGTAGTTCCGCACACCATACAATCGTCATATTTTGTCGGGCAGTGAAGCTTCAAACCGAAAATAATTGCAAACAATCTCCCTTTTTATACTGGTCGTTTAGATAGATGCGTATACCAAGTTTGAAGTCTATACCACAACTGAAAAAGTATAAGATTATAACTTTTAAGGAAATACACACACACACACAAACACACATATATATACGCACCTTTTGACAATTTTCTCGTTGGCAGCGTATATAGTTATGATATACGGGATACGTGGAATAGTGCCTCTTTCGGTTCAGTAGTTTGTTTACAGGACCGGTTGGAGTGAAATGCGTTTAATAATAGACTCAACCTTTTAGGCAAACAATATATGCTATAAAAATAAACTTTCAAAGAAAGAAAAAGTGAGAAAAAGATTGCTAGGAATCGAACCCAGGTCTCCTGTCCAGTAGGCTCACGTCAATCCCCTACACTACCGATTTCGTTAGATTTTCGACTTCGTTCTTACTGCTCACATAATACTGGTACGTTGCGGCCTGCATCTGTGGGGAATTATATACCTCTATAATCGGAAACACACTTAATTTTTTGCATATTTCCACAAAATATACAAACACCAAATTTTGCATACTTGTTCGTCATGGGATGTGAGTAATGGGAAAATTCCGATATCACGAAAAAGGCGACATTTTCCATGGAAATGAAGTGTCGAAATTTTTCGTCGTTTCGAAATGCTGGTTTTTAGAGTAATTCCGCACACCATAGAAACGTCATATTTTGTCAGGCAGTGAAGCTAGGAACATAGTTTATGATAGAAAAAAGAGCATTAAAATTCGTTTTTGTTTCGCGGCGCAAATCGAAAAAAATGTGAAATTTGTAATGGCTGTATGTAGGACGTTGAAATTTCGAGGTGATGTTTATTCTGATGCGTAGTTTGCGAATCCGCCCTTAAACTTGAAAGAAATAGTCATGTTCGGTGTAAGATAGTGCTAGGAATGTTATAAGGGGGCGTCTAATTCTACACAACTTGTAGATATGATGGAATCACGAAATTGCGTTCAAGTGTGTAGATTAGAGCGTATGTGAGGGGAAAATTCCGACATGTTGGAAAAGTCGCCATCTTCGATTCAAAATGGCGGCTCAAAAATTTGTAACCATGAAAATTGTAAGTTGTGCTCTTGGTAGGTAAGCCAGGTTTCGCTATGTTATTAAGGACGTAGTTCAGTTTAAGTGAAGAAACAAATCATTGGAGAAGTCGCCATCTTGAATGCAAAATTGCCATATTTTTGAATTGCCTTCATTTGGACTCTTATGTGGTATATTGAGGAGAATAAAACAAACAAAATTCAACGTAGTAAGTTAGCTCCGCGGTAAAGTGTCTGCTTTCTGAGTAGCAGGTCTGGGTTCGATTCCCCGCCGAACCTTGTTTTATCTTACGTTTTTTTTTCTTATCACATTGCTTCGTTTTATCAAAATAGTTTCTGTTGGCATTGCGTGAACAAAATATTTTCGTTATTACAGACATAGACGAAAAGAATATATTTATACACTAACTGTTGATATCGTCAAGAAACTAGGCAGTTTGTTCGTGTGAACCTTCGAGACGATACTCAACTATTTAGAAAGAAACATATGTAGCTTTAGAGATGGGGCAACACCAGAGTTTCTTTCAGAAACAATGTTCCTGAGGATCACAGTTAGTATTCCCAGGGGCACTGCTCATAGTTTTCTATTTATTATTCTATTATACACGTATTATTTGGTCTCCTGCGGGGACACTCTAAGAGCCCCAAGGAGGCAGTGTACCCCCAAAAAACATTTTGGAAAAAAAATATTGAGCATCATTTGCACGATATAGTATAGAGACGAGACAAAAATATATTTTGTCTCGCGAGGATAGTGTGTGCTTCAAACCGGAAATAATTGCAAACAATCTCCCTTTTTATACTGGTCGTTTAGATAGATGCGTATACCAAGTTTGAAGTCTATACCACAACTGAAAAAGTATAAGATAACTTTTAAGGAAATACACACACACACACACACATATATATATATACATATATATATATATATATATATATATATATATATATATATATATATATATATATATATATATATATATATATATATATATATATACGCACCTTTTGACAATTTTCTCGTTGGCAGCGTATATAGTTATAATATACGGGATACGTGGAATAGTGTCTCTTTCGGTTCAGTAGTTTGTTTACAGGACCGGTTGGAGTGAAATGCGTTTTATAATAGACTCAACCTTTTAGGCAAACAATATATGCTATAAAAATAAACTTTCAAAGAAAGAAAAAGTGAGAAAAAGATTGTTAGGAATCGAACCCAGGTCTCCTGTCCAGTAGGCTCACGTCAATCCCCTACACTATCGATTTCCTTAGATTTTCGACTTCGTTCTTACTGCTCACATAATACTGGTACGTTGCGGCCTGCATCTGTGGGGAATTATATACCTCTATAATCGGAAACACACTTAATTGTTTGCATACTTCCACAAAACATACAAACACCAAATTTTGCATACTTGTTCGTCATGGGATGTGAGTAATGGGAAAATTCCGATATCACGAAAAAGGCGACATTTTCCATGGAAATGAAGTGTCGAAATTTTTCGTCGTTTCGAAATGCTGGTTTTTAGAGTAGTTCCGCACACCATAGAAACGTCATATTTTGTCAGGCAGTGAAGCTAGGAACATAGTTTATGATAGAAAAAAGAGCATTAAAATTCGTTTTTGTTTCGCGGCGCAAATCGAAAAAATGTGAAATTTGTAATGGCTGTATGTAGGACGTTGAAATTTCGAGGTGATGTTTATTCTGATGCGTAGTTTGCGAATCCGCCCTTAAACTTGAAAGAAATAGTCATGTTCGGTGTAAGATAGTGCTAGGAATGTTATAAGGGAGCGTCTAATTCTACACAACTTGTAGGTATGGTGGAATCACGAAATTGCGTTCAAGTGTGTAGATTACAGCGTATGTGAGGGGAAAATTCCGACATGTTGGAAAAGTCGCCATCTTCGATTCAAAATGGCGGCTCAAAAATTTGTAACCATGAAAATTGTAAGTTGTGCTCTTGGTAGGTAAGCCAGGTTTCGCTATGTTATTAAGGACGTAGTTCAGTTTAAGTGAAGAAACAAATCATTGGAGAAGTCGCCATCTTGAATGCAAAATTGCCATATTTTTGAATTGCCTTCATTTGGACTCTTATGTGGTATATTGAGGAGAATAAAACAAACAAAATTCAACGTAGTAAGTTAGCTCCGCGGTAAAGTGTCTGCTTTCTGAGTAGCAGGTCTGGGTTCGATTCCCCGCCGAACCTTGTTTTATCTTACGTTTTTTTTCTTATCACATTGCTTCGTTTTATCAAAATAGTTTCTGTTGGCATTGCGTGAACAAAATATTTTCGTTATTACAGACATAGACGAAAAGAATATATTTATACACTAACTGTTGATATCGTCTCGAAACTAGGCAGTTTGTTCGTGTGAAGCTTCGAGACGATACTCAACTATTTAGAAAGAAACATATGTAGCTTTAGAGATGGGGCAACACCAGTGTTTCTTTCAGAAACAATGTTCCTGAGGATCACAGTTAGTATTCCCAGGGGCACTGCTCATAGTTTTCTATTTATTATTCTATTATACACGTATTATTTGGTCTCCTGCGGGGGCACTCTAAGAGCCCCAAGGAGGCAGTGTACCCCCAAAAAACATTTTGGAAAAAAATATTGAGCATCATTTGCACGATATAGTATAGAGACGAGACAAAAATACATTTTGTCTCGCGAGGATAGTGTGTGCTTCAAACCGGAAATAATTGCAAACAATCTCCCTTTTTATACTGGTCGTTTAGATAGATGCGTATACCAAGTTTGAAGTCTATACCACAACTGAAAAAGTATAAGATTATAACTTTTAAGGAAATACACACACACACACACACACACACACACACACATATATATATATATATATATATATATATATATATATATATATATATATATATATATATATTTATATATATATATATATACGCACCTTTTGACAATTTTCTCGTTGGCAGCGTATATAGTTATAATATACGGGATACGTGGAAAAGTGCCTCTTTCGGTTCAGTAGTTTGTTTACAGGACCGGTTGGAGTGAAATGCGTTTTATAATAGACTCAACCTTATAGGCAAACAATATATGCTATGAAAATAAACTTTCAAAGAAAGAAAAAGTGAGAAAAAGATTGCTACGAATCGAACCCAGGTCTCCTGTCCAGTAGGCTCACGTCAATCCCCTACACTACCGATTTCCTTAGATTTTCGACTTCGTTCTTACTGCTCACATGATACTGGTACGTTGCGGCCGGCATCTGTGCGGAATTTTATATACCTCTATAATCGGAAACACACTTAATTGTTTGCATACTTCCACAAAACATACAAACACCAAATTTTGCATACTTGTTCGTCATGGGATGTGAGTAATGGGAAAATTCCGATATCACGAAAAAGGCGACATTTTCCGTGTAAATGAAGTGTCGAAATTTTTCGTCGTTTCAAAATGCTGGTTTTTAGAGTAGTTCCGCACACCATACAATCGTCATATTTTGTCGGGCAGTGAAGCTAGGAACGTAGTTTATGATAGAAAAAAGAGCATTAAAATTCGTTTTCGTTTCGCGGGCAAATCGAAAAAATGTGAAATTTGTAATGGCTGTATGTAGGACGTTGAAATTTCGAGGTGATGTTTATTCTGATGCGTAGTTTGCGAATCCGCCCTTAAACTTGAAAAAAATAGTCATGTTCGGTGTAACATAGTGCTAGGAATGTTATAAGGGGGCGTCTAATTCTACGCAACTTGTAGATATGGTGGAATCACGAAATTGCGCTCAAGTGTGTAGATTACAGCGTATGTGAGGGGAAAATTCCGACATGTTGGAAAAGTCGCCATCTTCGATTCAAAATGGCGGCTCAAAAATTTGTAACCATGAAAATTGTAAGTTGTGCTCTTGGTAGGTAAGCCAGGTTTCGCTATGTTATTAAGGACGTAGTTCAGTTTAAGTGAAGAAACAAATCATTCGAGAAGTCGCCATCTTGAATGCAAAATTGCCATATTTTTGAATTGCCTTCATTTGGACTCTTATGTGGTATATTGAGGAGAAAAAAACAAATACAACTCAACGTAGTAAGTTAGCTCCGCGGTAAAGTGTCTGCTTTCTGAGTAGCAGGTCTGAGTTCGATTCCCCGCCGAACCTTGTTTTATCTTACGTTTTTTTTCTTATCACATTGCTTCGTTTTATCAAAATAGTTTCTGTTGGCATTGCGTGAACAAAATATTTTCGTTATTACAGACATAGACGAAAAGAATATATTTATACACTAACTGTTGATATCGTCTCGAAACTAGGCAGTTTGTTCGTGTGAAGCTTCGGGCAACTATTTAGAAAGAAACATATGTAGCTTTAGAGATGGGGCAACACCAGTGTTTCTTTCAGAAACAATGTTCCTGAGGATCACAGTTAGTATTCCCAGGGGCACTGCTCATAGTTTTCTATTTATTATTCTATTATACACGTATTATTTGGTCTCCTGCGGGGGCACTCTAAGAGCCCCAAGGAGGCAGTGTACCCCCAAAAAACATTTTGGAAAAAAACATTGAGCATCATTTGCACGATATAGTATAGAGACGAGACAAAAATACATTTTGTCTCGCAAGGATAGTGTGTGCTTCAAACCGAAAATAATTGCAAACAATCTCCCTTTTTATACTGGTCGTTTAGATAGATGCGTATACCAAGTTTGAAGTCTATACCACAACTGAAAAAGTATAAGATTATAACTTTTAAGGAAATACACACACACACACAAACACACATATATATACGCACCTTTTGACAATTTTCTCGTTGGCAGCGTATATAGTTATGATATACGGGATACGTGGAATAGTGCCTCTTTCGGTTCAGTAGTTTGTTTACAGGACCGGTTGGAGTGAAATGCGTTTAATAATAGACTCAACCTTTTAGGCAAACAATATATGCTATAAAAATAAACTTTCAAAGAAAGAAAAAGATTGCTAGTAATCGAACCCAGGTCTCCTGTCCAGTAGGCTCACGTCAATCCCCTACACTACCGATTTCGTTAGATTTTCGACTTCGTTCTTACTGCTCACATAATACTGGTACGTTGCGGCCTGCATCTGTGGGGAATTATATACCTCTATAATCGGAAACACACTTAATTGTTTGCATACTTCCACAAAACATACAAACACCAAATTTTGCATACTTGTTCGTCATGGGATGTGAGTAATGGGAAAATTCCGATATCACGAAAAAGGCGACATTTTCCATGGAAATGAAGTGTCGAAATTTTTCGTCGTTTCGAAATGCTGGTTTTTAGAGTAGTTCCGCACACCATAGAAACGTCATATTTTGTCAGGCAGTGAAGCTAGGAACATAGTTTATGATAGAAAAAAGATCATTAAAATTCGTTTTTGTTTCGCGGCGCAAATCGAAAAAATGTGAAATTTGTAATGGCTGTATGTAGGACGTTGAAATTTCGAGGTGATGTTTATTCTGATGCGTAGTTTGCGAATCCGCCCTTAAACTTGAAAGAAATAGTCATGTTCGGTGTAAGATAGTGCTAGGAATGTTATAAGGGAGCGTCTAATTCTACACAACTTGTAGGTATGGTGGAATCACGAAATTGCGTTCAAGTGTGTAGATTACAGCGTATGTGAGGGGAAAATTCCGACATGTTGGAAAAGTCGCCATCTTCGATTCAAAATGGCGGCTCAAAAATTTGTAACCATGAAAATTGTAAGTTGTGCTCTTGGTAGGTAAGCCAGGTTTCGCTATGTTATTAAGGACGTAGTTCAGTTTAAGTGAAGAAACAAATCATTGGAGAAGTCGCCATCTTGAATGCAAAATTGCCATATTTTTGAATTGCCTTCATTTGGACTCTTATGTGGTATATTGAGGAGAATAAAACAAACAAAATTCAACGTAGTAAGTTAGCTCCGCGGTAAAGTGTCTGCTTTCTGAGTAGCAGGTCTGGGTTCGATTCCCCGCCGAACCTTGTTTTATCTTACGTTTTTTTTTCTTATCACATTGCTTCGTTTTATCAAAATAGTTTCTGTTGGCATTGCGTGAACAAAATATTTTCGTTATTACAGACATAGACGAAAAGAATATATTTATACACTAACTGTTGATATCGTCTCGAAACTAGGCAGTTTGTTCGTGTGAAGCTTCGAGACGATACTCAACTATTTAGAAAGAAACATATGTAGCTTTAGAGATGGGGCAACACCAGTGTTTCTTTCAGAAACAATGTTCCTGAGGATCACAGTTAGTATTCCCAGGGGCACTGCTCATAGTTTTCTATTTATTATTCTATTATACACGTATTATTTGGTCTCCTGCGGGGGCACTCTAAGAGCCCCAAGGAGGCAGTGTACCCCCAAAAAACATTTTGGAAAAAAATATTGAGCATCATTTGCACGATATAGTATAGAGACGAGACAAAAATACATTTTGTCTCGCGAGGATAGTGTGTGCTTCAAACCGGAAATAATTGCAAACAATCTCCCTTTTTATACTGGTCGTTTAGATAGATGCGTATACCAAGTTTGAAGTCTATACCACAACTGAAAAAGTATAAGATTATAACTTTTAAGGAAATACACACACACACACACACACACACACACATATATATATATATATATATATATATATATATATATATATATATATATATATATATATATATATATATATATATATATATATATATATATATATTATATATATATATATACGCACCTTTTGACAATTTTCTCGTTGGCAGCGTATATAGTTATAATATACGGGATACGTGGAAAAGTGCCTCTTTCGGTTCAGTAGTTTGTTTACAGGACCGGTTGGAGTGAAATGCGTTTTATAATAGACTCAACCTTATAGGCAAACAATATATGCTATGAAAATAAACTTTCAAAGAAAGAAAAAGTGAGAAAAAGATTGCTACGAATCGAACCCAGGTCTCCTGTCCAGTAGGCTCACGTCAATCCCCTACACTACCGATTTCCTTAGATTTTCGACTTCGTTCTTACTGCTCACATGATACTGGTACGTTGCGGCCGGCATCTGTGCGGAATTTTATATACCTCTATAATCGGAAACACACTTAATTGTTTGCATACTTCCACAAAACATACAAACACCAAATTTTGCATACTTGTTCGTCATGGGATGTGAGTAATGGGAAAATTCCGATATCACGAAAAAGGTGACATTTTCCGTGTAAATGAAGTGTCGAAATTTTTCGTCGTTTCAAAATGCTGGTTTTTAGAGTAGTTCCGCACACCATACAATCGTCATATTTTGTCGGGCAGTGAAGCTAGGAACGTAGTTTATGATAGAAAAAAGAGCATTAAAATTCGTTTTCGTTTCGCGGCGCAAATCGAAAAAATGTGAAATTTGTAATGGCTGTATGTAGGACGTTGAAATTTCGAGGTGATGTTTATTCTGATGCGTAGTTTGCGAATCCGCCCTTAAACTTGAAAAAAATAGTCATGTTCGGTGTAAGATAGTGCTAGGAATGTTATAAGGGGGCGTCTAATTCTACGCAACTTGTAGATATGGTGGAATCACGAAATTGCGCTCAAGTGTGTAGATTACAGCGTATGTGAGGGGAAAATTCCGACATGTTGGAAAAGTCGCCATCTTCGATTCAAAATGGCGGCTCAAAAATTTGTAACCATGAAAATTGTAAGTTGTGCTCTTGGTAGGTAAGCCAGGTTTCGCTATGTTATTAAGGACGTAGTTCAGTTTAAGTGAAGAAACAAATCATTCGAGAAGTCGCCATCTTGAATGCAAAATTGCCATATTTTTGAATTGCCTTCATTTGGACTCTTATGTGGTATATTGAGGAGAAAAAAACAAATAAAACTCAACGTAGTAAGTTAGCTCCGCGGTAAAGTGTCTGCTTTCTGAGTAGCAGGTCTGAGTTCGATTCCCCGCCGAACCTTGTTTTATCTTACGTTTTTTTTCTTATCACATTGCTTCGTTTTATCAAAATAGTTTCTGTTGGCATTGCGTGAACAAAATATTTTCGTTATTACAGACATAGACGAAAAGAATATATTTATACACTAACTGTTGATATCGTCTCGAAACTAGGCAGTTTGTTCGTGTGAAGCTTCGGGACGATACTCAACTATTTAGAAAGAAACATATGTAGCTTTAGAGATGGGGCAACACCAGTGTTTCTTTCAGAAACAATGTTCCTGAGGATCACAGTTAGTATTCCCAGGGGCACTGCTCATAGTTTTCTATTTATTATTCTATTATACACGTATTATTTGGTCTCCTGCGGGGGCACTCTAAGAGCCCCAAGGAGGCAGTGTACCCCCAAAAAACATTTTGGAAAAAAACATTGAGCATCATTTGCACGATATAGTATAGAGACGAGACAAAAATACATTTTGTCTCGCAAGGATAGTGTGTGCTTCAAACCGAAAATAATTGCAAACAATCTCCCTTTTTATACTGGTCGTTTAGATAGATGCGTATACCAAGTTTGAAGTCTATACCACAACTGAAAAAGTATAAGATTATAACTTTTAAGGAAATACACACACACACACAAACACACATATATATACGCACCTTTTGACAATTTTCTCGTTGGCAGCGTATATAGTTATGATATACGGGATACGTGGAATAGTGCCTCTTTCGGTTCAGTAGTTTGTTTACAGGACCGGTTGGAGTGAAATGCGTTTAATAATAGACTCAACCTTTTAGGCAAACAATATATGCTATAAAAATAAACTTTCAAAGAAAGAAAAAGTGAGAAAAAGATTGCTAGGAATCGAACCCAG
Source organism: Thermobia domestica (assembly GCF_964235325.1). Classification (NCBI taxonomy): domain Eukaryota; kingdom Metazoa; phylum Arthropoda; class Insecta; order Zygentoma; family Lepismatidae; genus Thermobia; species Thermobia domestica. The sequence goes on from NC_137463.1 coordinate 88,271,233, forward strand.
GTCTCCTGTCCAGTAGGCTCACGTCAATCCCCTACACTACCGATTTCGTTAGATTTTCGACTTCGTTCTTACTGCTCACATAATACTGGTACGTTGCGGCCTGCATCTATGGGGAATTATATACCTCTATAATCGGAAACACACTTAATTTTTTGCATATTTCCACAAAATATACAAACACCAAATTTTGCATACTTGTTCGTCATGGGATGTGAGTAATGGGAAAATTCCGATATCACGAAAAAGGCGACATTTTCCATGGAAATGAAGTGTCGAAATTTTTCGTCGTTTCGAAATGCTGGTTTTTAGAGTAGTTCCGCACACCATAGAAACGTCATATTTTGTCAGGCAGTGAAGCTAGGAACATAGTTTATGATAGAAAAAAGAGCATTAAAATTCGTTTTTGTTTCGCGGCGCAAATCGAAAAAATGTGAAATTTGTAATGGCTGTATGTAGGACGTTGAAATTTCGAGGTGATGTTTATTCTGATGCGTAGTTTGCGAATCCGCCCTTAAACTTGAAAGAAATAGTCATGTTCGGTGTAAGATAGTGCTAGGAATGTTATAAGGGAGCGTCTAATTCTACACAACTTGTAGGTATGGTGGAATCACGAAATTGCGTTCAAGTGTGTAGATTACAGCGTATGTGAGGGGAAAATTCCGACATGTTGGAAAAGTCGCCATCTTCGATTCAAAATGGCGGCTCAAAAATTTGTAACCATGAAAATTGTAAGTTGTGCTCTTGGTAGGTAAGCCAGGTTTCGCTATGTTATTAAGGACGTAGTTCAGTTTAAGTGAAGAAATAAATCATTGGAGAAGTCGCCATCTTGAATGCAAAATTGCCATATTTTTGAATTGCCTTCATTTGGACTCTTATGTGGTATATTGAGGAGAATAAAACAAACAAAATTCAACGTAGTAAGTTAGCTCCGCGGTAAAGTGTCTGCTTTCTGAGTAGCAGGTCTGGGTTCGATTCCCCGCCGAACCTTGTTTTATCTTACGTTTTTTTTTCTTATCACATTGCTTCGTTTTATCAAAATAGTTTCTGTTGGCATTGCGTGAACAAAAATATTTTCGTTATTACAGACATAGACGAAAAGAATATATTTATACACTAACTGTTGATATCGTCTCGAAACTAGGCAGTTTGTTCGTGTGAAGCTTCGAGACGATACTCAACTATTTAGAAAGAAACATATGTAGCTTTAGAGATGGGGCAACACCAGTGTTTCTTTCAGAAACAATGTTCCTGAGGATCACAGTTAGTATTCCCAGGGGCACTGCTCATAGTTTTCTATTTATTATTCTATTATACACGTATTATTTGGTCTCCTGCGGGGGCACTCTAAGAGCCCCAAGGAGGCAGTGTACCCCCAAAAAACATTTTGGAAAAAAATATTGAGCATCATTTGCACGATATAGTATAGAGACGAGACAAAAATACATTTTGTCTCGCGAGGATAGTGTGTGCTTCAAACCGGAAATAATTGCAAACAATCTCCCTTTTTATACTGGTCGTTTAGATAGATGCGTATACCAAGTTTGAAGTCTATACCACAACTGAAAAAGTATAAGATTATAACTTTTAAGGAAATACACACACACACACACACACACACATATATATATATATATATATATATATATTATATATATATATAATATATATATATATATATATATTTATTTATTTATTTATTTATATATATATATACGCACCTTTTGACAATTTTCTCGTTGGCAGCGTTATATAGTTATAATATACGGGATACGTGGAAAAGTGCCTCTTTCGGTTCAGTAGTTTGTTTACAGGACCGGTTGGAGTGAAATGCGTTTTATAATAGACTCAACCCTTATAGGCAAACAATATATGCTATGAAAATAAACTTTCAAAGAAAGAAAAAGTGAGAAAAAGATTGCTACGAATCGAACCCAGGTCTCCTGTCCAGTAGGCTCACGTCAATCCCCTACACTACCGATTTCCTTAGATTTTCGACTTCGTTCTTACTGCTCACATGATACTGGTACGTTGCGGCCGGCATCTGTGCGGAATTTTATATACCTCTATAATCGGAAACACACTTAATTGTTTGCATACTTCCACAAAACATACAAACACCAAATTTTGCATACTTGTTCGTCATGGGATGTGAGTAATGGGAAAATTCCGATATCACGAAAAAGGCGACATTTTCCGTGTAAATGAAGTGTCGAAATTTTTCGTCGTTTCAAAATGCTGGTTTTTAGAGTAGTTCCGCACACCATACAATCGTCATATTTTGTCGGGCAGTGAAGCTAGGAACGTAGTTTATGATAGAAAAAAGATTATTAAAATTCGTTTTCGTTTCGCGGCGCAAATCGAAAAAATGTGAAATTTGTAATGGCTGTATGTAGGACGTTGAAATTTCGAGGTGATGTTTATTCTGATGCGTAGTTTGCGAATCCGCCCTTAAACTTGAAAAAAATAGTCATGTTCGGTGTAAGATAGTGCTAGGAATGTTATAAGGGGGCGTCTAATTCTACGCAACTTGTAGATATGGTGGAATCACGAAATTGCGCTCAAGTGAGTAGATTACAGCGTATGTGAGGGGAAAATTCCGACATGTTGGAAAAGTCGCCATCTTCGATTCAAAATGGCGGCTCAAAAATTTGTAACCATGAAAATTGTAAGTTGTGCTCTTGGTAGGTAAGCCAGGTTTCGCTATGTTATTAAGGACGTAGTTCAGTTTAAGTGAAGAAACAAATCATTGGAGAAGTCGCCATCTTGAATGCAAAATTGCCATATTTTTGAATTGCCTTCATTTGGACTCTTATGTGGTATATTGAGGAGAAAAAAACAAATAAAACTCAACGTAGTAAGTTAGCTCCGCGGTAAAGTGTCTGCTTTCTGAGTAGCAGGTCTGAGTTCGATTCCCGCCGAACCTTGTTTTATCTTACGTTTTTTTTCTTATCACATTGCTTCGTTTTATCAAAATAGTTTCTGTTGGCATTGCGTGAACAAAATATTTTCGTTATTACAGACATAGACGAAAAGAATATATTTATACACTAACTGTTGATATCGTCTCGAAACTAGGCAGTTTGTTCGTGTGAAGCTTCGGGACGATACTCAACTATTTAGAAAGAAACATATGTAGCTTTAGAGATGGGGCAACACCAGTGTTTCTTTCAGAAACAATGTTCCTGAGGATCACAGTTAGTATTCCCAGGGGCACTGCTCATAGTTTTCTATTTATTATTCTATTATACACGTATTATTTGGTCTCCTGCGGGGGCACTCTAAGAGCCCCAAGGAGGCAGTGTACCCCCAAAAAACATTTTGGAAAAAAACATTGAGCATCATTTGCACGATATAGTATAGAGACGAGACAAAAATACATTTTGTCTCGCAAGGATAGTGTGTGCTTCAAACCGAAAATAATTGCAAACAATCTCCCTTTTTATACTGGTCGTTTAGATAGATGCGTATACCAAGTTTGAAGTCTATACCACAACTGAAAAAGTATAAGATTATAACTTTTAAGGAAATACACACACACACACAAACACACATATATATACGCACCTTTTGACAATTTTCTCGTTGGCAGCGTATATAGTTATGATATACGGGATACGTGGAATAGTGCCTCTTTCGGTTCAGTAGTTTGTTTACAGGACCGGTTGGAGTGAAATGCGTTTAATAATAGACTCAACCTTTTAGGCAAACAATATATGCTATAAAAATAAACTTTCAAAGAAAGAAAAAGTGAGAAAAAGATTGCTAGGAATCGAACCCAGGTCTCCTGTCCAGTAGGCTCACGTCAATCCCCTACACTACCGATTTCGTTAGATTTTCGACTTCGTTCTTACTGCTCACATAATACTGGTACGTTGCGGCCTGCATCTGTGGGGAATTATATACCTCTATAATCGGAAACACACTTAATTTTTTGCATATTTCCACAAAATATACAAACACCAAATTTTGCATACTTGTTCGTCATGGATGTGAGTAATGGGAAAATTCCGATATCACGAAAAAGGCGACATTTTCCATGGAAATGAAGTGTCGAAATTTTCGTCGTTTCGAAATGCTGGTTTTTAGAGTAATTCCGCACACCATAGAAACGTCATATTTTGTCAGGCAGTGAAGCTAGGAACATAGTTTATGATAGAAAAAAGAGCATTAAAATTCGTTTTTGTTTCGCGGCGCAAATCGAAAAAAATGTGAAATTTGTAATGGCTGTATGTAGGACGTTGAAATTTCGAGGTGATGTTTATTCTGATGCGTAGTTTGCGAATCCGCCCTTAAACTTGAAAGAAATAGTCACGTTCGGTGTAAGATAGTGCTAGGAATGTTATAAGGGGGCGTCTAATTCTACACAACTTGTAGATATGATGGAATCACGAAATTGCGTTCAAGTGTGTAGATTAGAGCGTATGTGAGGGGAAAATTCCGACATGTTGGAAAAGTCGCCATCTTCGATTCAAAATGGCGGCTCAAAAATTTGTAACCATGAAAATTGTAAGTTGTGCTCTTGGTAGGTAAGCCAGGTTTCGCTATGTTATTAAGGACGTAGTTCAGTTTAAGTGAAGAAACAAATCATTCAAGAAGTCGCCATCTTGAATGCAAAATTGCCATATTTTTGAATTGCCTTCATTTGGACTCTTATGTGGTATATTGAGGAGAATAAAACAAACAAAATTCAACGTAGTAAGTTAGCTCCGCGGTAAAGTGTCTGCTTTCTGAGTAGCAGGTCTGGGTTCGATTCCCCGCCGAACCTTGTTTTATCTTACGTTTTTTTTTCTTATCACATTGCTTCGTTTTATCAAAATAGTTTCTGTTGGCATTGCGTGAACAAAATATTTTCGTTATTACAGACATAGACGAAAAGAATATATTTATACACTAACTGTTGATATCGTCAAGAAACTAGGCAGTTTGTTCGTGTGAACCTTCGAGACGATACTCAACTATTTAGAAAGAAACATATGTAGCTTTAGAGATGGGGCAACACCAGAGTTTCTTTCAGAAACAATGTTCCTGAGGATCACAGTTAGTATTCCCAGGGGCACTGCTCATAGTTTTCTATTTATTATTCTATTATACACGTATTATTTGGTCTCCTGCGGGGACACTCTAAGAGCCCCAAGGAGGCAGTGTACCCCCAAAAAACATTTTGGAAAAAAAATATTGAGCATCATTTGCACGATATAGTATAGAGACGAGACAAAAATATATTTTGTCTCGCGAGGATAGTGTGTGCTTCAAACCGGAAATAATTGCAAACAATCTCCCTTTTTATACTGGTCGTTTAGATAGATGCGTATACCAAGTTTGAAGTCTATACCACAACTGAAAAAGTATAAGATAACTTTTAAGGAAATACACACACACACACACACATATATATATATACATATATATATATATATATATATATATATATATATATATATATATATATATATACGCACCTTTTGACAATTTTCTCGTTGGCAGCGTATATAGTTATAATATACGGGATACGTGGAATAGTGTCTCTTTCGGTTCAGTAGTTTGTTTACAGGACCGGTTGGAGTGAAATGCGTTTTATAATAGACTCAACCTTTTAGGCAAACAATATATGCTATAAAAATAAACTTTCAAAGAAAGAAAAAGTGAGAAAAAGATTGTTAGGAATCGAACCCAGGTCTCCTGTCCAGTAGGCTCACGTCAATCCCCTACACTATCAATTTCCTTAGATTTTCGATTTCGTTCTTACTGCTCACATAATACTGGTACGTTGCGGCCTGCATCTGTGGGGAATTATATACCTCTATAATCGGAAACACACTTAATTGTTTGCATACTTCCACAAAACATACAAACACCAAATTTTGCATACTTGTTCGTCATGGGATGTGAGTAATGGGAAAATTCCGATATCACGAAAAAGGCGACATTTTCCATGGAAATGAAGTGTCGAAATTTTTCGTCGTTTCGAAATGCTGGTTTTTAGAGTAGTTCCGCACACCATAGAAACGTCATATTTTGTCAGGCAGTGAAGCTAGGAACATAGTTTATGATAGAAAAAAGAGCATTAAAATTCGTTTTTGTTTCGCGGCGCAAATCGAAAAAATGTGAAATTTGTAATGGCTGTATGTAGGACGTTGAAATTTCGAGGTGATGTTTATTCTGATGCGTAGTTTGCGAATCCGCCCTTAAACTTGAAAGAAATAGTCATGTTCGGTGTAAGATAGTGCTAGGAATGTTATAAGGGAGCGTCTAATTCTACACAACTTGTAGGTATGGTGGAATCACGAAATTGCGTTCAAGTGTGTAGATTACAGCGTATGTGAGGGGAAAATTCCGACATGTTGGAAAAGTCGCCATCTTCGATTCAAAATGGCGGCTCAAAAATTTGTAACCATGAAAATTGTAAGTTGTGCTCTTGGTAGGTAAGCCAGGTTTCGCTATGTTATTAAGGACGTAGTTCAGTTTAAGTGAAGAAACAAATCATTGGAGAAGTCGCCATCTTGAATGCAAAATTGCCATATTTTTGAATTGCCTTCATTTGGACTCTTATGTGGTATATTGAGGAGAATAAAACAAACAAAATTCAACGTAGTAAGTTAGCTCCGCGGTAAAGTGTCTGCTTTCTGAGTAGCAGGTCTGGGTTCGATTCCCCGCCGAACCTTGTTTTATCTTACGTTTTTTTTTCTTATCACATTGCTTCGTTTTATCAAAATAGTTTCTGTTGGCATTGCGTGAACAAAATATTTTCGTTATTACAGACATAGACGAAAAGAATATATTTATACACTAACTGTTGATATCGTCTCGAAACTAGGCAGTTTGTTCGTGTGAAGCTTCGAGACGATACTCAACTATTTAGAAAGAAACATATGTAGCTTTAGAGATGGGGCAACACCAGTGTTTCTTTCAGAAACAATGTTCCTGAGGATCACAGTTAGTATTCCCAGGGGCACTGCTCATAGTTTTCTATTTATTATTCTATTATACACGTATTATTTGGTCTCCTGCGGGGGCACTCTAAGAGCCCCAAGGAGGCAGTGTACCCCCAAAAAACATTTTGGAAAAAAATATTGAGCATCATTTGCACGATATAGTATAGAGACGAGACAAAAATACATTTTGTCTCGCGAGGATAGTGTGTGCTTCAAACCGGAAATAATTGCAAACAATCTCCCTTTTTATACTGGTCGTTTAGATAGATGCGTATACCAAGTTTGAAGTCTATACCACAACTGAAAAAGTATAAGATTATAACTTTTAAGGAAATACACACACACACACACACACACACACACACACACACACATATATATATATATATATATATATATATATATATATTTATATATATATATATACGCACCTTTTGACAATTTTCTCGTTGGCAGCGTATATAGTTATAATATACGGGATACGTGGAAAAGTGCCTCTTTCGGTTCAGTAGTTTGTTTACAGGACCGGTTGGAGTGAAATGCGTTTTATAATAGACTCAACCTTATAGGCAAACAATATATGCTATGAAAATAAACTTTCAAAGAAAGAAAAAGTGAGAAAAAGATTGCTACGAATCGAACCCAGGTCTCCTGTCCAGTAGGCTCACGTCAATCCCCTACACTACCGATTTCCTTAGATTTTCGACTTCGTTCTTACTGCTCACATGATACTGGTACGTTGCGGCCGGCATCTGTGCGGAATTTTATATACCTCTATAATCGGAAACACACTTAATTGTTTGCATACTTCCACAAAACATACAAACACCAAATTTTGCATACTTGTTCGTCATGGGATGTGAGTAATGGGAAAATTCCGATATCACGAAAAAGGTGACATTTTCCGTGTAAATGAAGTGTCGAAATTTTTCGTCGTTTCAAAATGCTGGTTTTTAGAGTAGTTCCGCACACCATACAATCGTCATATTTTGTCGGGCAGTGAAGCTAGGAACGTAGTTTATGATAGAAAAAAGAGCATTAAAATTCGTTTTCGTTTCGCGGCGCAAATCGAAAAAATGTGAAATTTGTAATGGCTGTATGTAGGACGTTGAAATTTCGAGGTGATGTTTATTCTGATGCGTAGTTTGCGAATCCGCCCTTAAACTTGAAAAAAATAGTCATGTTCGGTGTAAGATAGTGCTAGGAATGTTATAAGGGGGCGTCTAATTCTACGCAACTTGTAGATATGGTGGAATCACGAAATTGCGCTCAAGTGTGTAGATTACAGCGTATGTGAGGGGAAAATTCCGACATGTTGGAAAAGTCGCCATCTTCGATTCAAAATGGCGGCTCAAAAATTTGTAACCATGAAAATTGTAAGTTGTGCTCTTGGTAGGTAAGCCAGGTTTCGCTATGTTATTAAGGACGTAGTTCAGTTTAAGTGAAGAAACAAATCATTCGAGAAGTCGCCATCTTGAATGCAAAATTGCCATATTTTTGAATTGCCTTCATTTGGACTCTTATGTGGTATATTGAGGAGAAAAAAACAAATAAAACTCAACGTAGTAAGTTAGCTCCGCGGTAAAGTGTCTGCTTTCTGAGTAGCAGGTCTGAGTTCGATTCCCCGCCGAACCTTGTTTTATCTTACGTTTTTTTTCTTATCACATTGCTTCGTTTTATCAAAATAGTTTCTGTTGGCATTGCGTGAACAAAATATTTTCGTTATTACAGACATAGACGAAAAGAATATATTTATACACTAACTGTTGATATCGTCTCGAAACTAGGCAGTTTGTTCGTGTGAAGCTTCGGGACGATACTCAACTATTTAGAAAGAAACATATGTAGCTTTAGAGATGGGGCAACACCAGTGTTTCTTTCAGAAACAATGTTCCTGAGGATCACAGTTAGTATTCCCAGGGGCACTGCTCATAGTTTTCTATTTATTATTCTATTATACACGTATTATTTGGTCTCCTGCGGGGGCACTCTAAGAGCCCCAAGGAGGCAGTGTACCCCCAAAAAACATTTTGGAAAAAAACATTGAGCATCATTTGCACGATATAGTATAGAGACGAGACAAAAATACATTTTGTCTCGCAAGGATAGTGTGTGCTTCAAACCGAAAATAATTGCAAAGAATCTCCCTTTTTATACTGGTCGTTTAGATAGATGCGTATACCAAGTTTGAAGTCTATACCACAACTGAAAAAGTATAAGATTATAACTTTTAAGGAAATACACACACACACACAAACACACATATATATACGCACCTTTTGACAATTTTCTCGTTGGCAGCGTATATAGTTATGATATACGGGATACGTGGAATAGTGCCTCTTTCGGTTCAGTAGTTTGTTTACAGGACCGGTTGGAGTGAAATGCGTTTAATAATAGACTCAACCTTTTAGGCAAACAATATATGCTATAAAAATAAACTTTCAAAGAAAGAAAAAGTGAGAAAAAGATTGCTAGGAATCGAACCCAGGTCTCCTGTCCAGTGGGCTCACGTCAATCCCCTACACTACCGATTTCCTTAGATTTTCGACTTCGTTCTTACTGCTCACATAATACTGGTACGTTGCGGCCTGCATCTGTGGGGAATTATATACCTCTATAATCGGAAACACACTTAATTTTTTGCATATTTCCACAAAATATACAAACACCAAATTTTGCATACTTGTTCGTCATGGGATGTGAGTAATGGGAAAATTCCGATATCACGAAAAAGGCGACATTTTCCATGGAAATGAAGTGTCGAAATTTTTCGTCGTTTCGAAATGCTGGTTTTTAGAGTAGTTCCGCACACCATAGAAACGTCATATTTTGTCAGGCAGTGAAGCTAGGAACATAGTTTATGATAGAAAAAAGAGCATTAAAATTCGTTTTTGTTTCGCGGCGCAAATCGAAAAAATGTGAAATTTGTAATGGCTGTATGTAGGACGTTGAAATTTCGAGGTGATGTTTATTCTGATGCGTAGTTTGCGAATCCGCCCTTAAACTTGAAAGAAATAGTCATGTTCGGTGTAAGATAGTGCTAGGAATGTTATAAGGGAGCGTCTAATTCTACACAACTTGTAGGTATGGTGGAATCACGAAATTGCGTTCAAGTGTGTAGATTACAGCGTATGTGAGGGGAAAATTCCGACATGTTGGAAAAGTCGCCATCTTCGATTCAAAATGGCGGCTCAAAAATTTGTAACCATGAAAATTGTAAGTTGTGCTCTTGGTAGGTAAGCCAGGTTTCGCTATGTTATTAAGGACGTAGTTCAGTTTAAGTGAAGAAACAAATCATTGGAGAAGTCGCCATCTTGAATGCAAAATTGCCATATTTTTGAATTGCCTTCATTTGGACTCTTATGTGGTATATTGAGGAGAATAAAACAAACAAAATTCAACGTAGTAAGTTAGCTCCGCGGTAAAGTGTCTGCTTTCTGAGTAGCAGGTCTGGGTTCGATTCCCCGCCGAACCTTGTTTTATCTTACGTTTTTTTTCTTATCACATTGCTTCGTTTTATCAAAATAGTTTCTGTTGGCATTGCGTGAACAAAATATTTTCGTTATTACAGACATAGACGAAAAGAATATATTTATACACTAACTGTTGATATCGTCTCGAAACTAGGCAGTTTGTTCGTGTGAAGCTTCGAGACGATACTCAACTATTTAGAAAGAAACATATGTAGCTTTAGAGATGGGGCAACACCAGTGTTTCTTTCAGAAACAATGTTCCTGAGGATCACAGTTAGTATTCCCAGGGGCACTGCTCATAGTTTTCTATTTATTATTCTATTATACACGTATTATTTGGTCTCCTGCGGGGGCACTCTAAGAGCCCCAAGGAGGCAGTGTACCCCCAAAAAACATTTTGGAAAAAAATATTGAGCATCATTTGCACGATATAGTATAGAGACGAGACAAAAATACATTTTGTCTCGCGAGGATAGTGTGTGCTTCAAACCGGAAATAATTGCAAACAATCTCCCTTTTTATACTGGTCGTTTAGATAGATGCGTATACCAAGTTTGAAGTCTATACCACAACTGAAAAAGTATAAGATTATAACTTTTAAGGAAATACACACACACACACACACACACATATATATATATATATATATATATATATATATATATATATATATATATATATATATATATATATTTATTTATTTATTTATTTATTTATATATATATATACGCACCTTTTGACAATTTTCTCGTTGGCAGCGTATATAGTTATAATATACGGGATACGTGGAAAAGTGCCTCTTTCGGTTCAGTAGTTTGTTTACAGGACCGGTTGGAGTGAAATGCGTTTTATAATAGACTCAACCTTATAGGCAAACAATATATGCTATGAAAATAAACTTTCAAAGAAAGAAAAAGTGAGAAAAAGATTGCTACGAATCGAACCCAGGTCTCCTGTCCAGTAGGCTCACGTCAATCCCCTACACTACCGATTTCCTTAGATTTTCGACTTCGTTCTTACTGCTCACATGATACTGGTACGTTGCGGCCGGCATCTGTGCGGAATTTTATATACCTCTATAATCGGAAACACACTTAATTGTTTGCATACTTCCACAAAACATACAAACACCAAATTTTGCATACTTGTTCGTCATGGGATGTGAGTAATGGGAAAATTCCGATATCACGAAAAAGGCGACATTTTCCGTGTAAATGAAGTGTCGAAATTTTTCGTCGTTTCAAAATGCTGGTTTTTAGAGTAGTTCCGCACACCATACAATCGTCATATTTTGTCGGGCAGTGAAGCTAGGAACGTAGTTTATGATAGAAAAAAGATTATTAAAATTCGTTTTCGTTTCGCGGCGCAAATCGAAAAAATGTGAAATTTGTAATGGCTGTATGTAGGACGTTGAAATTTCGAGGTGATGTTTATTCTGATGCGTAGTTTGCGAATCCGCCCTTAAACTTGAAAAAAATAGTCATGTTCGGTGTAAGATAGTGCTAGGAATGTTATAAGGGGGCGTCTAATTCTACGCAACTTGTAGATATGGTGGAATCACGAAATTGCGCTCAAGTGTGTAGATTACAGCGTATGTGAGGGGAAAATTCCGACATGTTGGAAAAGTCGCCATCTTCGATTCAAAATGGCGGCTCAAAAATTTGTAACCATGAAAATTGTAAGTTGTGCTCTTGGTAGGTAAGCCAGGTTTCGCTATGTTATTAAGGACGTAGTTCAGTTTAAGTGAAGAAACAAATCATTGGAGAAGTCGCCATCTTGAATGCAAAATTGCCATATTTTTGAATTGCCTTCATTTGGACTCTTATGTGGTATATTGAGGAGAAAAAAACAAATAAAACTCAACGTAGTAAGTTAGCTCCGCGGTAAAGTGTCTGCTTTCTGAGTAGCAGGTCTGAGTTCGATTCCCCGCCGAACCTTGTTTTATCTTACGTTTTTTTTCTTATCACATTGCTTCGTTTTATCAAAATAGTTTCTGTTGGCATTGCGTGAACAAAATATTTTCGTTATTACAGACATAGACGAAAAGAATATATTTATACACTAACTGTTGATATCGTCTCGAAACTAGGCAGTTTGTTCGTGTGAAGCTTCGGGACGATACTCAACTATTTAGAAAGAAACATATGTAGCTTTAGAGATGGGGCAACACCAGTGTTTCTTTCAGAAACAATGTTCCTGAGGATCACAGTTAGTATTCCCAGGGGCACTGCTCATAGTTTTCTATTTATTATTCTATTATACACGTATTATTTGGTCTCCTGCGGGGGCACTCTAAGAGCCCCAAGGAGGCAGTGTACCCCCAAAAAACATTTTGGAAAAAAACATTGAGCATCATTTGCACGATATAGTATAGAGACGAGACAAAAATACATTTTGTCTCGCAAGGATAGTGTGTGCTTCAAACCGAAAATAATTGCAAACAATCTCCCTTTTTATACTGGTCGTTTAGATAGATGCGTATACCAAGTTTGAAGTCTATACCACAACTGAAAAAGTATAAGATTATAACTTTTAAGGAAATACACACACACACACAAACACACATATATATACGCACCTTTTGACAATTTTCTCGTTGGCAGCGTATATAGTTATGATATACGGGATACGTGGAATAGTGCCTCTTTCGGTTCAGTAGTTTGTTTACAGGACCGGTTGGAGTGAAATGCGTTTAATAATAGACTCAACCTTTTAGGCAAACAATATATGCTATAAAAATAAACTTTCAAAGAAAGAAAAAGTGAGAAAAAGATTGCTAGGAATCGAACCCAGGTCTCCTGTCCAGTAGGCTCACGTCAATCCCCTACACTACCGATTTCGTTAGATTTTCGACTTCGTTCTTACTGCTCACATAATACTGGTACGTTGCGGCCTGCATCTGTGGGGAATTATATACCTCTATAATCGGAAACACACTTAATTTTTTGCATATTTCCACAAAATATACAAACACCAAATTTTGCATACTTGTTCGTCATGGGATGTGAGTAATGGGAAAATTCCGATATCACGAAAAAGGCGACATTTTCCATGGAAATGAAGTGTCGAAATTTTTCGTCGTTTCGAAATGCTGGTTTTTAGAGTAGTTCCGCACACCATAGAAACGTCATATTTTGTCAGGCAGTGAAGCTAGGAACATAGTTTATGATAGAAAAAAGAGCATTAAAATTCGTTTTTGTTTCGCGGCGCAAATCGAAAAAAATGTGAAATTTGTAATGGCTGTATGTAGGACGTTGAAATTTCGAGGTGATGTTTATTCTGATGCGTAGTTTGCGAATCCGCCCTTAAACTTGAAAGAAATAGTCATGTTCGGTGTAAGATAGTGCTAGGAATGTTATAAGGGGGCGTCTAATTCTACACAACTTGTAGATATGATGGAATCACGAAATTGCGTTCAAGTGTGTAGATTAGAGCGTATGTGAGGGGAAAATTCCGACATGTTGGAAAAGTCGCCATCTTCGATTCAAAATGGCGGCTCAAAAATTTGTAACCATGAAAATTGTAAGTTGTGCTCTTGGTAGGTAAGCCAGGTTTCGCTATGTTATTAAGGACGTAGTTCAGTTTAAGTGAAGAAACAAATCATTCAAGAAGTCGCCATCTTGAATGCAAAATTGCCATATTTTTGAATTGCCTTCATTTGAACTCTTATGTGGTATATTGAGGAGAATAAAACAAACAAAATTCAACGTAGTAAGTTAGCTTCGCGGTAAAGTGTCTGCTTTCTGAGTAGCAGGTCTGGGTTCGATTCCCCGCCGAACCTTGTTTTATCTTACGTTTTTTTTTCTTATCACATTGCTTCGTTTTATCAAAATAGTTTCTGTTGGCATTGCGTGAACAAAATATTTTCGTTATTACAGACATAGACGAAAAGAATATATTTATACACTAACTGTTGATATCGTCAAGAAACTAGGCAGTTTGTTCGTGTGAACCTTCGAGACGATACTCAACTATTTAGAAAGAAACATATGTAGCTTTAGAGATGGGGCAACACCAGAGTTTCTTTCAGAAACAATGTTCCTGAGGATCACAGTTAGTATTCCCAGGGGCACTGCTCATAGTTTTCTATTTATTATTCTATTATACACGTATTATTTGGTCTCCTGCGGGGACACTCTAAGAGCCCCAAGGAGGCAGTGTACCCCCAAAAAACATTTTGGAAAAAAATATTGAGCATCATTTGCACGATATAGTATAGAGACGAGACAAAAATATATTTTGTCTCGCGAGGATAGTGTGTGCTTCAAACCGGAAATAATTGCAAACAATCTCCCTTTTTATACTGGTCGTTTAGATAGATGCGTATACCAAGTTTGAAGTCTATACCACAACTGAAAAAGTATAAGATAACTTTTAAGGAAATACACACACACACACACACATATATATATATACATATATATATATATATATATATATATATATATATATATATATATATATATATATATATATACGCACCTTTTGACAATTTTCTCGTTGGCAGCGTATATAGTTATAATATACGGGATACGTGGAATAGTGCCTGTTTCGGTTCAGTAGTTTGTTTACAGGACCGGTTGGAGTGAAATGCGTTTTATAATAGACTCAACCTTTTAGGCAAACAATATATGCTATAAAAATAAACTTTCAAAGAAAGAAAAAGTGAGAAAAAGATTGTTAGGAATCGAACCCAGGTCTCCTGTCCAGTAGGCTCACGTCAATCCCTTACACTACCGATTTCCTTAGATTTTCGACTTCGTTCTTACTGCTCACATAATACTGGTACGTTGCGGCCTGCATCTGTGGGGAATTATATACCTCTATAATCGGAAACACACTTAATTGTTTGCATACTTCCACAAAACATACAAACACCAAATTTTGCATACTTGTTCGTCATGGGATGTGAGTAATGGGAAAATTCCGATATCACGAAAAAGGCGACATTTTCCGTGTAAATGAAGTGTCGAAATTTTTCGTCGTTTCAAAATGCTGGTTTTTAGAGTAGTTCCGCACACCATACAATCGTCATATTTTGTCGGGCAGTGAAGCTAGGAACATAGTTTATGATAGAAAAAAGAACATTAAAATTCGTTTTCGTTTCGCGGCGCAAATCGAAAAAATGTGAAATTTGTAATGGCTGTATGTAGGACGTTGAAATTTCGAGGTGATGTTTATTCTGATGCGTAGTTTGCGAATCCGCCCTTAAACTTGAAAAAATAGTCATGTTCGGTGTAAGAAAGTGCTAGGAATGTTATAAGGGGGCGTCTAATTCTACACAACTTGTAGATATGGTGGAATCACGAAATTGCGTTCAAGTGTGTAGATTACAGGGCATGTGAGGGGAAAAATGCGACATGTTGGAAAAGTCGCCATCTTCGATTCAAAATGGCGGCTCAAAAATTTGTAACCATAAAAATTGTAAGTTGTGCTCTTGGTAGGTAAACCAGGTTTCGCTATGTTATTAAGGACGTAGTTCAGTTTAAGTGAAGAAACAAATCATTGGAGAAGTCGCCATCTTGAATGCAAAATTGCCATATTTTTGAATTGCCTTCATTTGGACTCTTATGTGGTATATTGAGGAGAATAAAACAAACAAAACTCAACGTAGTAAGTTAGCTCCGCGGTAAAGTGTCTGCTTTCTGAGTAGCAGGTTTGGGTTCGATTCCCCGCCGAACCTTCTTTCTTCTTACGTTTCTTTTCTTATCACGTTGCTTCGTTTTATCAAAATAGTTTCTGTTGGCATTGCGTGAACAAAATATTTTCGTTATTACAGACACAGACGAAAAGAATATATTTATACACTAACTGTTGATATCGTCTCGAAACTAGGCAGTATGTTCGTGTCAAGCTTCGAGACGATACTCAACTATTTAGAAAGAAACATATGTAGCTTTAGAGATGGGGCAACACCAGTGTTTCTTTCAGAAACAATGTTCCTGAGGATCACAGTTAGTATTCCCAGGGGCACTGCTCATAGTATTCTATTTATTATTCTATTATATACGTATTATTTGGTCTCCTGCGTGGGCACTCTAAGAGCCCCAAGGAGGCAGTGTACCCCCCAAAAACATTTTGGAAAAAAACATTGAGCATCATTTCCACGATATAGTATACAGACCAGACAAAAATACATTTTGTCTCGCGAGGATAGTGTGTGCTTCGAACCGGAAATAATTGCAAACAATCTCCCTTTTTATACTGGTCGTTTAGATAGATGTGTATACCAAGTTTGAAGTCTATACCACAACTGAAAAAGTATAAGATTATAACTTTTAAGGAAATACACACACACACACACACACACACATATATATATATATATATATATATATATATATATATATATATATATATATATATATATACGCAACTTTTGACAATTTTCTCGTTGGCAGCGTATATAGTTATAATATACGGGATAAGTGGAAAAGTGCCTCTTTCGGTTCAGTAGTTTGTTTACAGGACCGGTTGGAGTGAAATGCGTTTTATAATAGACTCAACCTTATAGGCAAACAATATATGCTATGAAAATAAACTTTCAAAGAAAGAAAAAGTGAGAAAAAGATTGCTAGGAATCGAACCCAGGTCTCCTGTCCAGTAGGCTCACGTCAATCCCCTACACTACCGATTTCCTTAGATTTTCGACTTCGTTCTTACTGCTCACATGATACTGGTACGTTGCGGCCGGCATCTGTGCGGAATTACACCTCTAAAATCGGAATAGTAATCGGGTTATATATGCGTTTTTTAGTATCATTAAGGAAATGATGTCTTGTTATTTACTTGTATTAAGAAATGAGAAAGACACCATTCTAATACACTGTTATACTACTATGCAAAAAGTGGTTTGTTTAAAATGCTATAAACAAATTTTCAAAAGCCTTCAATAATATTCATATTCTAAATTACTTAGTTAATAATCGTCTTCATTGAAAATATGAGAGTAGAGATACACGAAGACTCTATGTAATTGCGCAGTGTATATAAACATTTCAAGAAGTCTTGCTGCCCAGTAAGTACATTTTTTACCAAAGGACACCACTATAATAAGATGTACTACGTTACACTGCAAAAACTAGTGTTGAATCAAATGTTATGAACTAATGTTTAAAAAGCCTTAACAAAATTCATTTGTATAAATTACCTACAAATTGTAGTCTTTATTGAAAATACAAGACGAGAGATACAGGTTGATTGCAAGAAATTGTCCAGTAAATATGAAATATTTGAAAAAGTCTTGCTGCAGGTAATATGTACAACTACGCCCAAGGTTTCCATTATAATCCACTGTACTACATTACAGTACAAAAGTAGTGTTCACTGAAATGCTATGAAAAAAAATTAAATAATTTCCAACAATATTCATATTTGTAAATTACCTAGTAAATTGTAGCATTCATTGTAAATACAAGAATAAATATGCAGGGAGCCTGAAATATTTTCGCACTCTATCACAGATGTGAATTACTTTCAGTGCAGGTAATATGTACAATTAACAACAGGGACACTATTATAATACATTGTACGTACTAAATTACACTGCAAAACATAATATTTAAAAGGGTGGAAAAATTCACATTTGTAAACAGTGAGTGTTTTCGGAAAATGACAGGTTTAATTGGTAGGCTATTGCAAGACAGTTTACGCTGTTTATGTTTCAGAAAATAAATTCTGTTATTGTCTCTAACATGTATAGATGTGCGCAAAGTGTATATAATTAGCCATGTACATGATTGCCAGAATAGAAGTAGTAATAGAGTTCTTCTTATAAATTGTGTGTTTGCTGTCCAAAGTTAAATGGAAGAAATAATACCGGTTCAATTGAAGTATGTGTTGGTAACAGGTGTGTGCTGTAAAGGGAAGTGAATTCCTCAAGGAAGTTTTCTAGAAATTGACACCTTATGGCAAAGCCATGACCGGGGGTCTGGGGGCGGAGCCCCCAGCGAGCTTTAGCGAGTTAGACCTCTAAAATCGGAATAGTAATCGGGTTATATATGCGTTTTTTAGTATCATTAAGGAAATGATGTCTTGTTATTTACTTGTATTAAGAAATGAGAAAGACACCATTCTAATACACTGTTATACTACTATGCAAAAAGTGGTTTGTTTAAAATGCTATAAACAAATTTTCAAAAGCCTTCAATAATATTCATATTCTAAATTACTTAGTTAATAATCGTCTTCATTGAAAATATGAGAGTAGAGATACACGAAGACTCTATGTAATTGCGCAGTGTATATAAACATTTCAAGAAGTCTTGCTGCCCAGTAAGTACATTTTTTACCAAAGGACACCACTATAATAAGATGTACTACGTTACACTGCAAAAACTAGTGTTGAATCAAATGTTATGAACTAATGTTTAAAAAGCCTTAACAAAATTCATTTGTATAAATTACCTACAAATTGTAGTCTTTATTGAAAATACAAGACGAGAGATACAGGTTGATTGCAAGAAATTGTCCAGTAAATATGAAATATTTGAAAAAGTCTTGCTGCAGGTAATATGTACAACTACGCCCAAGGTTTCCATTATAATCCACTGTACTACATTACAGTACAAAAGTAGTGTTCACTGAAATGCTATGAAAAAAAATTAAATAATTTCCAACAATATTCATATTTGTAAATTACCTAGTAAATTGTAGCATTCATTGTAAATACAAGAATAAATATGCAGGGAGCCTGAAATATTTTCGCACTCTATCACAGATGTGAATTACTTTCAGTGCAGGTAATATGTACAATTAACAACAGGGACACTATTATAATACATTGTACGTACTAAATTACACTGCAAAACATAATATTTAAAAGGGTGGAAAAATTCACATTTGTAAACAGTGAGTGTTTTCGGAAAATGACAGGTTTAATTGGTAGGCTATTGCAAGACAGTTTACGCTGTTTATGTTTCAGAAAATAAATTCTGTTATTGTCTCTAACATGTATAGATGTGCGCAAAGTGTATATAATTAGCCATGTACATGATTGCCAGAATAGAAGTAGTAATAGAGTTCTTCTTATAAATTGTGTGTTTGCTGTCCAAAGTTAAATGGAAGAAATAATACCGGTTCAATTGAAGTATGTGTTGGTAACAGGTGTGTGCTGTAAAGGGAAGTGAATTCCTCAAGGAAGTTTTCTAGAAATTGACACCTTATGGCAAAGCCATGACCGGGGGTCTGGGGGCGGAGCCCCCAGCGAGCTTTAGCGAGTTTGACACTAATATCGGTCATTTTCTACTACTTTTACATGTCCCTGTAAATGTCTCCTGAAACCCCCTGGTTCGATTAAAAAAAAGAAAAGAACGCTTCATCTTGATCTGGGGCCTGGACCAAGGTACCAGAGATCAAAATTTGGTAACTCTCGGTCCTCTCGTCTGGTCTCCAGGCAGCACACAGATACATATAGGGATGCGCACGAGACGAGTCGAGACAGGATTTTCCTGACAAAATTCGATCGAGACACGGCTCTTCCAATAGTGAAATATACATTTTTCGAGTCGAGACATCACTTTTACTGCACATTTTTGAGACCAGACAGCCACAAATCTTGTCTCGTGCGCATCCCTAGTTACATACAAACAGACAGACAGATACATAAACAAACTTTTTATTTTATTTATATTAGATTAGGTGTATTTCAAACAGTGTTTTTTCCAGAAGTGTTTTTAGGGGGCACTGCCCGCCCGGAGCTGTGAGAGTACCCCCGGAAGAGATCAAAATAATACGTGTATAATATAATAATAAATAGACTAATATCAATAGTTTCCCCCGGAATACGAAATGTCCCCCCCGGGAATATAGTTTCTGAAAGAAACACTGATTTCAAACACAACAGATAGAACCAACGACGCCGACTTTCCAAAATGTATGTGGGTGCATATCAATGGCGGGGCGTGTTATATGTTTTCAGGGGAGTCTCCATATTCTTTTTTGATTGATTTCTTTTCAGTTAAAATCTTTTATGAACGCTGTCATAAAGGGCTGTGCTGTGATAAAGTAATATATACCGGTAATATAAGTTGGGGCTGTCCTAGCTCAGTCGGTAACACGGCTGACTTAAACGTAAAGAAACAGGTTTAAACCCGTGATCAAGTTTAATTACTGTAATGCATATTTCTAACATATACAATCGTGATATTTAGTGTATATTTTCAACAACTTACATGATGCACAATGAGTGCAAGAAGCAGTGATATTATCAATACGTTACCAAAAGAAAATACTACATTCATACAAATTAAAATGAAAAACTCATCATAAAAGAAAATACTTTTAATGTTATTGCAGAAAGAAATTGCAAGGATTTTGTTGTGGACATAAAGTATAAAGAGACTAATTTAGTGTGTTCCTTGGTCGCCTTTGCACAAACAAACTTGAAACAAACAATTATGCTTTAGAGGTTAGAAATTTTAACTTCCATCTCGATGTTTTAATTGTTTATTTTTTGATAGTGGCCAGTGAGAAATATTTATTTTATTATATTTCTATGAACCTAAAAATCTTGCCTGCAGCGCCCTGACAAGATTTTTTGTGTGAGTGCTGGAGGGCCTGGAGCCAGGGAGCACCTACGTAGTCTGCGCGCATGGACAAAACAACCCCTAGCATTTCTTTCACAGCACATGTTTGTTTGGCATAGAACGTTGCTACTATACTAGCGAGTTCCAGCTAGTTAAGCCTTTTATTAACAGCCGGAGGCAGCATTCTGTTATATCGTTGTAGTGAGTCGCGTGTTAAAATACTCCTAGTATCAGCGTTTTCATTCTTCTATTGACCTTGAAGGACAAAACAAATGCCTTTCGAAGAATACGAGTTCCCTTTAATTCATGAAGTTGAAATAGAAATGACCTTCCAACCTATGCTGTGTATAAATGCTGGAAGTCTTTCTAAAACGAGCGGAACGAGCGAGCCATTTATCAAACGGCTCGACGTCAAAAACTGACTCGTCTCGGAACTCGATTCGAGAAAATTACCTTTGATTCGACTCGAAACTCGACTTGAATTCGAGTCGTGTTTTAGCTCGACTCGTGCCCATCCCAAGGCATTAGAAAAAATGGCAGCTTATTATTATTCTGCTAAACTAATTATATAATAATAACAATATTGTTATGTAAAATTAAAAATACAGAATATAGAGAAGCGTAGGATATGCAAACTGATCTGAAAGAATTCCAATATTACATACCATCAACAAACTATTTTCTAGTAGTACAGTAGGCCTGCTCATCAGAACACAGTTTATTCATATTAACCCCTTACTGTATATCGTTAATTATTGTACCCTTGTTTTCAGTGTGCGAATTACCGGGGGAATGAGGGGGATTTGTCCCCTCAATCACATTTTGTTCCCCCCCAAGATATCAACTGAAGTATCCCCACCAGAGATCTTCGCTTTTTCCCCAAAAAACATGCTTAGTATAACGCCAAATTTCACTGATTTTTGTAATTTCTTGTAAGTTTAATCTGCTAGCTGTATTTCAAAATGAGCGATGTAAGCTGTTCAGTATTGGTCATTCTAATTTCCCCACTATTTTCACTGTTGCTTAGTTTAATATTATGACTACAGTTGTTACTTGCAACGGTATCCTCATACCCTTCAGTTCGTCGTCGTTCGTGAATATTGAATGTAGTAATTGCGCATAACAAAGTAGGATATGGATTTATAAATGCTCTTAGTGGTTGGCCAAGAAGTAAACAAATAGCTTCCTCCATCATACTCGGGCATGTCATATCCATCCTCTACATTTGTATCGATTACCATCTTGTTTTAATTTGTTATATTTCATTTTAGTTTGCAAGTTTGCATAATATTTGTAATATCCAATAAATAGAACAAGTGGATTTAATAGAACATAAGTGGACTATTATTGCTTGAGCATCACTGCCTTTTACAGTTTACGGAAATTAACTTTTGACACTGTACTCAAAATCTGAGTTCTGCCTATATATTCTATCGTGGCTATATGTTAGTGTATATACTTACCAGGCACGTAGCCAAGGGGTGGATCCCGGGGGGTCCGGAATCCCCCCCTTCGAGACCAGAAATAAAAAATAAGGAAGGATAAAACAAAAAGAAACGAGAAATAGGAAGAGCCAGCATTAAAAATAAAAAGCTAAAAATAAAAATATTTTTTCATCATCGCTTCTCTGTAGTACGTATTAAACATGTTATTTCAGAAACGGTTTTCAACTGCTCCTTTAAATTGTTATTTGGAACAGACAGTATTTGACGGATGTTAAAAACAAAAAGTTATGTGGAAGAAAGTTCCGTTAACATTTGATTCAATAGAGAAAGGAGCACAAGTATTGTAAAATATTTTACAAGACATTATTGGATACGTACTTCTTTAAAAATAGTTGAGGTCATAATCAAAGGAAAATTGTTATATTTGGATGAACAGAAGAAGGAACGTAGATATTGTAAAATTTTTAAAAATCTTTTTAATATTCTTTTGTTCGACATTTCTTCATAGTTTGTTACTAAAATACTTACTATCATGTCCTCATTTTATTGTCCTAACAAATAGTGATCAAGCCCCTTGTGTGATAACCACAATATTTCATATCACACTGCCCCCCCCCATTACGAAATCCTGACTAAACGAACCAATACATGTTACCAATAAAATAGTTTAGAATAATCAAACTGGTATGGATAACCACAGTATTTCATGTCTCGGACCCCCCCTATTACGAAATCCTGGCTACGTGCCTGTACTTACGATGCGTCCGTAGTGAGCAGACACGTTAGTGAAAGTGTGTAAGAGCATAAGATTTGTTTTAGCATTTGCTAATACGACTGATTCTCCGTGTCATTCATTGTCTGTCTGTGTCTGTATAAGCACTTCAACTGGAGCGGGCCGTTTAAAGTTAACCCTTCACTTTCTATCTTTCTTTTCGCCATACAGTTTGCTGTCCACGCCAATAATCTTGTCTGGAAAACTTCAATGTAATATTTATACTTCATTTGATAGGATACACCGTAGGACATAGTGAATCAACTCAGCTGTATCCTAACAGTAAAGTAATTATAAGTGCTGATTTCCTGAGCTCCATCATAGACTTGACTTAGGGATGCGCACGAAACAAGATTTGAGGCTGTCTCATCTCGAAAATGTACTGTAAAAGGAATATCTCGACTCGAAAAATGTATATTTCTCTATTGGAAAAGCTGTGTCTCGACTCGAATTTTGTCAGGAAAATTCTGACTCGACTCGTCTCGTGCGCATCTCTAACTTGACTTGATTTTGAGTTCAATTACAATTGTAATCATCTTTTTCTTTTAACACAAGCAAAGCACGAAGTTTCGAACACGGGTCATCTGGGTGGTAGTTCTGTACGGATCCAATGAACTACGGAATAACGTAGTAGAAACTCCCTACTCTGTAAATATATATTGCTAATATTCGTAAGTTTCAACCTTGTAAAAGAACGTAGCTGTTTTGTCTTTCTATTAAGGTTTACGATATTTCTATCGTATCTTGTCTGCGTTGCAAAACGAAAGATAATACATTTAACGATTTATGGTTAGGGATTGGTCCTTTAAAACATTTAATTATTTCGAGAGGTGATAGAAAGATACTATCCCTCGAAAAACATGCATTTTCTTTTGTGACAGATGAGAATACTTCTTCAAGTTTGACTATTGAATTCATATAGTTTGGAAATCTTCGTTTCACACTGTGAAACGATACTCACTTCTTTTAGTTTGGTATTGGTACTGGTAACTCGTCTAATATATGAAACAAGTTGACACTCTTAGTCATAGATTAGAAACTTGTAGCAATACACGTTGAAACCGTACTTGGCTAACTTCAGCTACTTCTGGTTTGAATAGGAATTGGTGGAAAATATTCTAGTGATGCTGAATTCTTGGAGGACCATTTTCCTACGACCCTGAATTGATTGTAAAAAATCCGTATCTTGATATCTACTATTGTTTTGATTCCTGGAAACAAGAAGTGAAATAGGAAATAATAGTTAATTTGTAACACTTCCTGTTGATCGTAAAAAAAAGCCGTATCCTGGTATCTCCTATTGTTTTGATCTATGGAAAAAAGAATTGAAATAGGAAGTAATAGTCCATTTGAACCATTTCCTGTTCCGGTAGGGTGTTGACAATATTTATGGTATATTGCTTTGAGACGCTAAATCGTTTGGACAATGATATTCTAGCTATGTGTTACTATTTTCGTTCTATGGCGAGGAACGTTCAAACAGAATATGGCTAATTTTAACAAATTCTGCTTTTCTCAAAGCTGCCATGGAGAAGGAGGAAGCTATTCTTGAGATGATGAATCGATTGTAAAAAGCTACTTTTTAATATCTTTTAACATTTTTGCTCTACGGGAATCAGTATTGGAACCGAAAGTACTGGTAAATTTGAACAATTACCAGCTTTGGTAGAGTTATATGGATAGTAACGATATGTTTGTTGAGAGGCTGAATTGTTTGCTTCAAACTGCTTCTCGCTATCTGCTGCCGTTTTCGTTCTATAGCGATAAACGTTGAAACCGTTATTGAAACCAGAGTTATAGTAAATTCTAACTACAGCCGAATTTATTGGAGTATTGTAGATAGTCATGATATGTCGTCTTTAGACTCTAAATCATTTGCAGAAACCACTTCTCAATATCCGTTATCATTTTTTTTATATATTGACAAACGTTCAAACCGGAAATGGCTAATTTGAACCAATTCCAATTTGAGTAGAAGGTTAACGAAGGAAATAAAATCTATTCTTTGGACACTGAATTAATTGCAAAAGACCACATCTTGAAGCATTTACTATTTCTATTAGGCGGAAATTAGAAATTGAAACCGGAAGTAATAGTAAATTTCAACCATTTGTGGTTTCGGTAGAATATATTGGATATTCTTGATATTGGCTCTAGATGGTAACTCGTTTTCAAAAACCAGTTCTCGCTATGTTACCGTTTCATGCTATGACGATAAAAGTTGAAACTGTTGTTAAACCCTTTTCAATTTTAGTAAAGTATTGTGGATGACCATGATATGTTGCCTCTACACGCGCAATCGTTTACAAAAAAGTCTTCTCCCTGTGTGTTGCCGTTAAATGTTGGAACCGCAAATTGATAATTTGAACCACTTCTGGCTTGAATATAGAGTAGGATGGAACCTATTCGTTGGATGCAAAATCAATAGCAGAAAATAATTTCTCTATATCACTGTCTTTGCTCTGGTATCTGTCGACAGCAGAGCTCTGCACGGGCCGGGAGCGCCCGGTTCGGCCCGGGATATGCCCGTCCCGGCCCTGCCCTGCCCGTTTCAAGTAATATCAAACTGGACCGGACCCTAACCGGGCCGAACCGGTCCGGCCACTCTGAAAGACGGATCGGAAACTAATATTGTCAGCCTTTTTTAAATGTCCTCCAATACTCCTGCCTTTGCCGTGATCGTACGATCTTACTGTCAGCCTATGCTAATCGTAATGTGTTTGGGAAGCTGACTCTTTATTCAAGACTGCAAAGTACTGTAATACTACCACTATTACTACTTCTACTACTACTACTACTTCTACTATTATTACTAGGACCACTGCTAATACTACTACAACTGCTACGACTTCGCGTCAGAGTTGACATATCTGGTGGTACCGAATTTACCTTCTAAGTACAGAATAAAATGGAGAAATGCTAGTTATTATGGCCGGTCTGCGTAGAATGTGAACCGATGCTTGATCTACGAGGGACAATGCTGGCTCAGTAGGAAAAACACTTACATCAGGTGCTAGAGGTAGTCGGATCAATCACTGCTTGTGCTATGTGAGCTTTGTTGTGGACAAACACCGTGTGCTTGGGAGTTTCCGGGGTGGTCCCGTTTCCTCCCACTGTTTTCATTCCACCAAGTCATCCCATCATCATCCATACGGCCTGAGCCGTAGTTACCTAAAGAACGTATAATAAAGTTAAGTACTTGACCTACTAAAAAGTATTTGGTACGCTACCATAAGACCACACAGGCCAAAACCGTGAACTGGCGCGCTCATAAGATCAGTACAATTTGTAGTAATGTTCAATTAGCAAGGCAAATACCAAATAGTGTTACATCTTTCTGTATTGTTTATAGTATGATACTACAAATATAACAAAATATAATGATCAAATAAATCACCAAGATGGCAGGGTCGATTAGGTGTTCGTGGAATGGTGGCTCAGTGGTTGAACGTTCATCTCTAGTGGATGGGGTCCCTGGTTCGATGCTAGCTCTCGCAAAGTGAACTTTGTGGTGGACAAACACCGTGTGTGGGGGTTTCTCGGCGTTCTCCCACTTTATTCATTCCACCATTTCATTTATTTCTCATCATCACCGCCTCCTTTAGCCTAGCCGGCATAACTGTAGGACGTAAAACTCAAAGATTTCGTTTTCATTGTTTTGTTTTCGTATTACTAGTAATAGCAGTACTGGTATTCGCTGTCGCATTAGTATAGTAATGAGTAGCAGCAGTAGTGATAGTAGTAATAGTAGTAGCAGTGGCAGCAATTGTGGAATTAACACTAGCATTCGTAATCGTAATAGTAATAGTAGTATCAGCTGTAGTAGTTGTAGTATTAGTATCACATACGGTGTAACAGTTTTACATATCTTCTCTGTTACTCGTAATGCACTAATGAGCGTAGTATAGGACTTTTACGTCCATGAGCTGTATTATTGTATAATAAACATGGCTGGACAGAGCAAGCACAGATAACAAATAGACAGACAGAATAGGGACATAGAAATTAAACCTTGGGTAACCTTTCACACGATTTTCCTATTCGAGAAGGACAAATAGACATTGCAATATTATGACGACACATTTCTCATTTCCCATTGCATATTGAAGGATTGACTTGACTTATCAACTTGGTTGTTCCCAGGCCGGTTTCGCCAGGTCCGTTTAGAGCCCGGCTCGTTTGTGCCCGGCCAGTTTAGTGTCCGGCCCGTTTGTGCCCGGCTCGAGATTTGGGCCGGGCCGGATCGGGTCGAGCCGGGCACTGAATACAGATCCATCCAGGCCGGGCCGGGCCGGTCTTTGGGCCTGGGTTTGCAGGGCTCTGGAACTTTTCCTACTTTTATGCACAGCATAGTTTGGAAGTTTAAAAATTTGTCCTTGGTCCCATAAATATTATTAACACTAACATATCAATGATACTCTTGTGTATAATTCAAAAAGTTAGCCGTGAAATTTAATCCAGATTGGAAGTAGTTGTGGATAGGCCTCTTGCTATAACAGATTTGTGGGTGTTCAGATAAAACCAACATAATCTTTCTATTTCACAACGAGTGAGTAATGCATAGGTCATTTCTACAGTATATCAACTTCACGGACCAAAGCGACTTGTGACTTCATGAAAAAACATTTGTTGGTTCTTCAAGGTCAATAACAACAAAATACTAAGAGTACACGCGACGCATTACTTCGATAGAAGAGGTAAATTCAACAGACGTATTTACGTATAAAAGACTAATACCCTCCGGCACTTAGTAGAAGGCTTAACTGGGTGGAAGCAACATAGCAACGTTCTATGCGAAAGAACGCTGTTTGTTCTATCTGTTGTGTGTATAAAGCACGAGTTTGCTTGTGTGTCTGTCTGTGTGCGTCCTGGGGATCAGATGAGTTGACATAAAGTTACTAAATTCTGATAACGGATACTTTTGTCCAGGCCCCATACTAGGACGAAGCGTTTTTTTTAATTTGAACCAGGGTTCTCAGGGGAGGGGTGCATTTACCAGGACATGTAATGATATTAGAAAATGGCCGATTTTGTGTCAAATCCATAGTTTTCACGGTCGCTGAAATCAATGGTGACACTTCCATTAGCAATAACTCAAAATCGGCTACCATTGTTTGCGGGCCGGGATCACCGGTGGGTGGGGGTACCGAAACACGTAAAAATAATCCAAAATGACCTATATTCGTGTCAAATCCCTAGTTTTTACGGTCGCTGAGATGAATGGTGATTCTTTCAAAGGTGTTAGCCTCTAAATACAGCTGGAGACGCGGTGGCTCGGTGGTAGAGCGTTCACCTCTGGTGCTTGGGGTCCCGGGTTCGATCCCAGCCCCCTCGAAGTGAACTTTGTGGTGGAGAAACAGCGTGTGTCATAGCTCACCGACTCACTGACAATGACTGATTTAACACGTTTGATAAAAGCGCGTGTAATAGCTGATATATACGCAGTTGATATAGCGTGTATACCTGTAGATAAGTGGGTAGCGTGTGTAACAGCTGTTTTAAAAATTCTGTGTTCGAGTCGCACCCTAGACTGAATTACATTTTCTTTCAAGGAATTAAACAGTATCCCTTTCCGGATCCTGGCTTTTTGGGCTATTTTTTAGACTTTCAGTCAAACAGCTACTGCATCGTCACTATTTACCCTACGATCATGGTTCATACCTCATTCTCTTTAGAATAAAGCTGGCTTTCAAACGGTATTACTTCCATGCCCATACCATATACCAGGAGAGGGAAAATTGATGTCGAAGGGAAAATTTTGATGGGGAATTTTTTTGTCCAACTTTGGGCCCCCCTGCCCCCCCCTTGTGTGCACTTAAAGACTTCCAAAAAATCTGGTAAATAGTACTTGGTAAACAAAATGCTTGTACCAAATTTCAAGTTTCTATCTTGAATAGTAAGGGCGGGAGAAATTTTATCAGGAATTCCCACAATGCCCAAAATTACCGCAAAACACCATGATCTCAGGGAAAAAAATTTCCTGAGACATCCCTAATTACCCTAAAGTCATGTTTCGCCCATCATTCTCTTTAGAATAGAACTGCCTTTCAGACGGTATGACTCACGTGTCTCTGTCATGTATGTAAGGCGGGAAAATCCTGAAAAAAGATTTTTTGTTCTAAAAATCCCTTTTTTCAACTTTTGCCCCTCTGGACCCCTCCTGTTTTTACGCAGAAATCGAAAAAAAAAATCTGGTAAATACTACTCGGTAGACTGAATGATTGTGCAAAATTTCAATCTTCTACGTGAAAAAATAGGTCCGCCAAAAAAAATGTACCGACCATGCCCCATTTTTACCCTATACAGAAGTGTATTTTAATAAAAATTCCGAGACGGCCCTAATTACCCTAGAATAATAATTCGACCGTCATTCTCTTCAGAATGGAACTGCCTTTCAGGCGGTATAACTCACGTGTCCCCAACATGTATGTAAGGCGGGAAAATGACGAAAAACGTGATTTTTTGGGTACAAATATCCCTTTTTTTTAACCATTTTGCCCCTCTGGTTCCCCCCTGTTTTAACACTAACATCGGAACAAAACATCTGGTAAATACTACTCGGTGGACTGAATGTTTGTGCAAAATTTCAATCTTCTACGTTCAAAAATAAGCCCGCCAAAAATAATGACAATAGGCTTAATAAGGGAAAAAATATATTTTAAGATTATGACGTCATCACTTCCTATGTCTGGACGTAGGACGTAGTCTTCTACAATGCCTCTGGACTTGAAAAACAAAAAAACCCGGACGAAAAAGCTCAAATAGAAGAGAAATAACGCAATGTACCATGAAAAACGCAATGTATCTGCAGATTTATCTCGTGGTTGTTTCTCTAAGTGATGCTCTCAGATAGCAATACTTTTCCCTCCAAATGGAGGAATATGCACGGATAAACCACGCTTACATTTATATTTATTAAAATCTCATATTAGGACTTACTCCGCAATACAAACTTTTAACAAATGCGCCTTTTAAAATTCTGTTCTTCTTCTTCTTCTTCTTCTTATTATTATTATTATTATTATTATTATTATTATTATTATTATTATTATTATTATTATTATAGCAATAGCTATATGAAGCAATTATCTCGGCCAACTTGGTCGGGCCGCGGTGGCTCAGTGGTAGAGCGTTCACCTCTGGTGCTTGGGGTCCCAGATTCGATCCCAGCCCCCGCCAAGTGAACTTTGTGGTGGACAAACACCGTGTGCGTGGGTTTTCTCGGGGTTCTCCCGTTTCCTCCCACTTTCTTCATTCCACCATTTCATTCATTACTCATCATCATCTCCGTCTCCTTTAGCCTAACCGGCATAACCGAGGGACGTAAAACTCAAAGATTTCATTTCGGCCAACTTGGTTAATACACACCATTCATCAACGGATAGTTGTAGAAATGAGTCTTTTACAACAGTTGTTAGCTCAATCGCTAGAGCGCTGACTCATAGATTCAAGGGTTGTGAGTTCGAAACTAGTCCGAGTCAAAATATTTTTTTCTGATTTAACCCTTTAGATGGAAATGTTTCTCTATTCACTTTTATCTCGTAATTCTGGATAGAGATGTTTGGATGTGAAAAAATATACTAGAATATAAGAAAAGAAAGATAAGTTACGTGATATCTTTTGCAATTTTTAACTATCTTTTCACCTATCTAGGACGTTTCTGAAAGTCCAGACTTCTATATCTCCTTTCCGCTCTCTTACGTGTCCTTTAACTACGTAATTTCTATACTTATTTCATAAATCATATATACATATATTGCAGATGTATCTCTTTCTCTTCCGATCTATCAATGACGGAAAATTCGGGAGATGAATCTACAGGTTAAAACAAGCTATAAATGTCATATGAACATTGGGTAAATGCGGCTTCGTTTAGACGCTAGACGCTAGACGCGTCTGAAATTTAACTTTCCGAGGCGGCTATTTGCAATATCATAAGAACGGAAAGAAATACGAATGTCGGCTCAAAAGATATCCAAGCAAACCCCATCCGAAGAATCCAATTATGCATAAGTGATGGGGAAACAGTGGCGGCGCTAGAGGGGGGCACAAAGAAAGTGAATGTAACGGAGAAAAGTGAACAATTTACACTGAAAAATTGTAGGAGGGGATGTTACTTAAAACATGCAGCAACAAATGTTAATGAACAAAGGCAACAATGACTACGCTGTAGGGACACTATGGGAGGCGGAATGTAGAAATACAGTATCTTTGTAACGGAAAGAAATAGGAATGTCGGGTCAAATTTGGCAGAGAAACCAAATTCAAAGAATTCAATTATGCATAAGTTATGGCAAAGCAGTGGCGGCCCAAGGAGTACAAAGAAAGTGAATGAAACGCTGAGAAAAGTTCTAGCACAGATGTTGTTCTCGGATGAGGCATTCATACGGGATTGCATCACAAATATCCGCAATGACCATCGATGGACATCCAACAACCCGCATGCAAATGTAGAAACGAAGCATCATCAGCGTTTCCAATTCCATGTGTTGGTTGGTATTATTGAC
The DNA here is from genome assembly GCF_964235325.1 of Thermobia domestica. NCBI lineage: Eukaryota > Metazoa > Arthropoda > Insecta > Zygentoma > Lepismatidae > Thermobia > Thermobia domestica. Next base: position 88,302,891 of record NC_137463.1, read on the forward strand.
GACGACGTTGTGAAACAACACTTCTTACCACAGCGATTGAACGCATGCAATATCGTATCTCCAGTTTTTAACCTAGGGCCTAACTATTCTAGTTAAAGACGTGCCACTGAGGACACGGCAGTGTATGTAGTTTATGCATAGTGGCGACCTTCCCATTCATATCCCACTATTCGTGCATATCTGAACGAAAAAATTCCACGCAGGTGAATAGATCGTGGAAGCAAAGGAGTATGGCCCCCACGTTCACCCGACCTGAATACCCTAGACTTTTTTTCTGTGGGGTTACATGAAGAGTCTTGTGTGAGATGAAGAGTGCCAATGGCTCGTGCTTGGCATTGAAGATCTTCGCTAGCGCGTATGAACTGCATTTGCCACACTACGACAAACTCCAGCGTTATTGCCAAAAGTCAGAGAATCGTTACGCCATCGTGTAACTGTCTGTCTCGAAGAACAAGGAGGACATATTGAACACCTTCTTTAAGACAGCATTATGTTGACCACGGTAAGTACAATACCTTTTGTTTTTACAGTACACCGGGCCTCATCTTCCGTACGATTTGCACGTATCAACACTAAGAGTGTTTAACAGTTTCTTTGTAGCTCCCATGCGCCGCCACTGTTCCGCAGTACGTGCGCATAATTGGATTCTTCGGACGGGGTTTCCTTTGATATCTTTTGACCCGACATTCTTAATTCTCTCCGTTACAAAGATACTTTATTCCTACATTCCGCCTCCCATAGTGTCCCTACAGCGTAGCCATTGTTGCCTTTGTCCATTAACATTTGTTGCTGCATGTTTCAAGTAACATTCCCTCCTACAATTTTCAGCGTAAATTGTTCACTTTTCTCCATGTGACATTCACTTTCTTTGTACCCCTCTCTAGCGCCGCCACTCTTTCGCTATCACTTATGCATAATTGGATTCTTCGGGTAGGGTTTCCTTTGATATCTTTTGACCCGACATACGTATTTTTCTCCGTTCTTGTAATATTGCAAATTGCCGCCTCGGAAGGTGACATTTCAGACACCTCTAGCGTCCAAACGAAGCCCCATTCACCCAATATTCATATGACATTTTTAGCTTGTTTTTACCTGTAGATTCATCTCCCGAATTTTCCGTCATTGATGCACGATCGCCCTGTATAGACCCTATGTAAAATAAACCCTTTCGTCTTTCTGAAGTAACCCTATCAGTTTTGCTTCAAATTTCGCAGACAAGAACAAACTGGAAATAAATCGACACGTTTTTTTGTTTTTGAGCATAAACATTCTAAGGGTTAAACGTGCCTCCTCAAATACTATAAAATACGCTATAATTGTGCGTGTAGTTGATCTGCCAAATTTGAAGAAATCGGATGAAGACATGACACTTGTGGAACACGAAAGGCAATATTTTACATATCCAATATCTACATACAACTTAATTCACTTCGGTTTACTCCTCACGCCACTCAAGGCCTCGGTCCACTCAAGAGTTTTTTTTTCTTTGAGGAAAATACGAAACACGTATTCCCTCTACAATATTTCTGAACATTTCATCTACTTCGGTCCACTTCATTTTGCCTTTCGGGGTCAAATTCCAAAATTTTAGACGGGGGCTTTTTCCCTAAAAAGCGTTTTTCCCCCGAAAATAAAAAACGCGTATTCGTTTATTTTTTTGCCTATTATTCAAACACAAAGTTATGTTGCAATTCTGCATGTCCTTTACACACATCTGACAACTGTTACTAGCATTTTTGATATTTCGTGATCAAATGTTTGGAGGGATCCGTGCCCACCCAACATTTTTTCGAGGAAAATACGAAACCCGTATTCCCTCATTTGATGTTATACACTATCTGTGCAGAATTTCATTCACTTCGGTTCACTTTAACTTGCCTTTCGAGCGTCAACTTTCAGAATTTTGGGTGGGAGCTTTTGCCATGTAAAACCGTTTTTCTGCAGAAAATAAAAAAACGTATCCGTTTACTTTTTGCGTATTGTCCATACACAAAGTTACGTTGCAATTCTTCATGTCCTTCACACAAATCTGACGTCCTGTTACTAGCACTGTAATATTTCGTGATCAAAGGTTTGAAGGGGTCCGTGCAGCACCCAACCCTTTTTCTCGGAAAATGCGAAATCCGTATCCACATTTTACGTTTGCAATATCTGCGGACAATTTCATCCACTTGATTTACTTCTTCCTTGCTTGTCGGACGTCAGCGTTAAAAATTTTGGGTGGGAATTTTTGCAACCTAAAACCACTTTTACGCAGAACATAAAAATCCGTATTCGTTTATTCTTTGATTATTGTCCATACACAAAGTGTCGTTGCAATTCTTCATATCCTTTGCATACATCTGACATACTGTTACTAGCACTTTAAATTTTTCGTGATCAAATGTTTCGAGGGGTCCGTGCCCCACCGAACCGTTTCTCCAGAAACATAGGAAACCCGTATCCTCCTTTTACGTCGTCAATATCTGTGCACACTTTCATTCACTCCGGTTCACTTCTTGCCTTTCGGACGTCAACATTCAAAATTTCGGGTGCGGGCCTTTTCCCCCTAAAACCGTTTCTCCGCAGAACAAGAATCCCGAATTCGTTTATTTTTTGCGTTTTTTCCATACATAAAGTTATTTTGCAATTCTTCATGTGCTTTACACACATCTGACACAATGTTACTAGCACTTTTGATATTCCTTGATCAAAGCTTTGGAGGGGTCCGAGGCCCACCCAACCCTTTTTTTCTGGAAAATACGAAACCCGTATTCCTTCATTTCATTCACTTCGGTTCACTTCATTTTGCCTTTCGGGCGTCAATTTTCAAAATTTTGGGTAGGAGCTTTTGCCCCTTAACCGTTTTTTCCGCAGAAAATAAAAAAACAGTATTAGTTAATTTTTTGCGCATTGTCCATAAACAAAGTTTCGTTGCAATTCTTCATGTCCTTTACACACATGTGACATACTGTTACCAGCACTTTTGATTTTTCGTAATCAAAGGTTTTGAGGGGTCGGTGCACCACCTAACCGTTTCTTCATTAAAATACGAAACCCGCATTCCCTCATTTTATGTCTACAGTATCTGTGCAGAATTTCATTCACTTCGGTCATTTCTTTTTGCCTTTCGGTCACCAATTTTCAAAATTTTGGGAGTTTATTTTGCCCCCAAAAACAGCTTTTCCGCAGGACATAAAAAACAGTATTCGTTTATTTTTGGCGTATTGTCCATACACAAAGCTATGTTGCAACTCTTCATGTCCTTTACACACATATGACATAATGTTACTAGCACTTTTGATATTCCTTGATCAAAGGTTTGGAGGGTTCCGTGCCCCCACCCAACCATTTTTTCAGGAAAATACGAAACCCGTATCCTCATTTTATGTTTACAATATCTGTGCACAATTTCATTACTTCGGTTCACTTCTTGCCTTTTGAGCGTGAACTTTCAAAACTTTGGGTTGGGGCTTTTGCCCCCTAAAACCGTGCCTCCGCAGAACATAAGAAACCCGTTTTCTTTTATTTTTTGCGTATTGTCCATACACAAAGTCATGTTGCAATCTTTATGTCCTGTACTCGCATCTGATATACTGTTACTAGCACTTTTGATATTTCGTGATCAAAGTTTTGGACGGGTCGTTTTCCCACCCAACCGGTGTTTTCAGGAATATTCGAAACCCGTATTGCCTCATTTTACGTCGACAATATCTGTGCACAATTTCATTGATTTCGATTCACTTGTATTCGCCTTTCGGGCGTCAACTTTCAAAATTTTTCTTTGGGCCTTTTGCCCCTAAAACTGTTTTTCCGGAGAAAAAAAGTATTCGTTTTTTTTCGCGTATTGTCCATATATAAAGTTTCGTTGCAATTCTTTGTGTCCTTTACACACATCTGACATACTGTTACTAGCATGTTTGATATTTCGTGATCAAATGCTTGGAGGGGTCCGTGCCCCACCGAACCGTTTTCTCGGTTAAAATTCGAAACCCGGAATCCCTCATTTTACGTCTGCAATATATCTGCACAGTTTCATTCACTTTGGTTCAGTTGTTCTTGCCTTTCGGGTGTCAGCTTTGAAAACTTTGGGATTGGCTTTAATATTAAACCTTTACATTATGCATTTTTTCTTTTTTATGAAATTCTTCTTCCGGGATGGAAAGAGAGAAATGGTTTCCTCTGATATCTGTTTCTTGCTATTCATCTTGTTTGAACTGGTTAAGTAAGATCATTTTGTAACTTTTGATGTCATCCAACCCCATCACAATAATAAAGTCGTCATTTTTAACAATTCGTTTTATTCTCTTATTCGCAGTTTGCCACACTGATATATTTATTACAAAATTGAGGTTTGGTCCAACGCCTTTCGAATTCGCAACCAACCGAAGCGCCGAGCATTTTGGGTTGCCTGCTATTGAAGGAAAAGGAGAATTGCAGGTGGTAATGCACTTTTGGAGTCGTGTATACATATGTCAGTGGAATGAAAGGCACAATACAATATGTATTATTATTATTATTATTATTATTATTATTATTATTATTATTAGTGGTGGTAGTCAGTGGCGGCGATTGGACGTTAAAAGTGGGGGGGCAAGACATGATCTGAATATTTGTATATCAATGTTATTTTTCCTGGTTGTTTCTAACACTTTGTTTGACGAAAGGTTGTATAACTAATAGGATACTATCTTTTTCAGTTAAAATACCGTATATCGAATTTCATATTTTATTAAGTAAATTGACAAGAGCAACAGGTGTAGGTACTAGCTCTTTGCAGTCTTAAACAACAAAGTGTAAAAAGAAATTTGATTCCTTGCTCATTAATATCTTAAAATTCTGCCTATAAAATTCTTTGATCAGATTATTTAATAACAAATTTGCAAAACAAATAAACAGAAAGGACAATATTAATCATAGTAATGAATAATGAAACTTGTTTCGTAGGTTACATTAAAACTGTGATTAATGAATAACTTAATTTTTAATTCCACACATGCTATTAAATGAATGTTATTATTCTTAGAAAATGAAAGACAGCGAATACTCAAGCAAATACTACATTAAAAAAAAAAAAAACTTTTGCAGCTTCCCGAAACATGTTCGTTGCCATTAGTTGCAGTTTTCACTTTTTTATTATTTTTTTTATTTTATTTTTTTATCACATTAAAACACAATACTTAGAATCACTCCACACTCCAGTTACACAAAATTACCCTAAAACCTATAATTATGTTGAATTCACTAAATTTAATTGTATATACACTCGTACACCCCTAAACATGGGCGGCGATTAGGGGAGGCAAGAGGGGGCAGTTGCCGCCCCAGTTTTTTGAAGTGCAGACCTAATTTATATAGTTTCATTTGGAAATGTAAAAGGGTGTTCACACAATTTGGAGAAAAGATCTCTGACTTTTCCCTGACTTTCCATGACGAAAGTTCCAGATTTCCCTGACCCCTGAATAACTTAAAATATAGAAGAAGAAAGAAAAAAGAAACCCAGCCTCCACACTCCCCATAGTTGGCCTTGTTCTCTTCCGTTTCTCTTCCTTTCTTTTTTCAATTTTCTTTCCAAAGGAATGTAAATTTACAAATATGTGCATTAGGCCGATATTGATTAGGCCTACATATTACACAAAATGTAAAGTTACAAACGAAAGTGTGCAGCATACAGAGTACTTAAGATATGAAAAAAAAATACACATTATAATATTGCCTATACGTAGTAATAAACAGTTCATACATTATTTTTTTGATTATTATTAGAAAAAAAAACACACACACACTATGTAACACACATTACATTATGTAACATACACACATTACTTTTGCTGGTGCAGTTGTTGAATGCAACCCATTTAGAAATTTGTTTTCATACTTTCTCGCATAGTTTTCTTCTCATTGATCTGAATATCCTTCTTGTCGTCTCCGCAGTTTAATTTTCTTCTCTTCCCCCAGCTCCTTTAGTTGTTGCTGAATCTTCCGTTTCTCTCTCCCCTTCTCGCCACCAGCATTTATTTTTCTTTTCTTTCCCAAATACACCTGATATTGTCTCATTGAACTTCTCACTGAATTTATCATACCTCTTGTAATTATTTATCCTGATGATCCACCTATTATCATCACAGAATCATATATGATCCGTTGAACCACCAGAGATTCTTCTTGTAAGTTCTCAACAATGAGAATTTTATTTATTATGAAACCACTTTGAAAATATGCGTTTCATGAAAGAATATAAAACACAATTTCATAACTGACCATAAGTCAACGAAGTTCTTCCTATTTCCTATAAGTAAGTAAAAAAAACTCATCAAGTCCAATACCCTCTCTGTCATTGGCTTTGAATTCATTCCAGTGTTCCTTAAATTCTTCAGTCTGAGCTTTCACTGTGAATTGGAGATATTATTTCTTTGCGTTCTCAGCCACTTGTCCAGATATCCTCTTGGCACCATTCAATTCTTCTAGAACAGCGTCTACTCTTTTGAGCAAATATGGCAGGATGCAGTTAGATGTGTTTCTCGCAGAAAATTAGTTTCAACAACTATATCAGAGAACACTGCCTCCCTCAATATCATCATTGAGAACACTACATTTTGCATCCAGTAACAGTAAAGAATTCAACCCTATTTCATAAATTCAGTAATTGAACAATGGACCTAAATCGATTTTTTCCTGACTTTCCCTGACCAATCTGCCATTTCCCTGACTTCACCTGATACCTTTTTACTTCTCTGACCTTTCCCTGACTTTCACTTATTTTCCCGAATGTGGACACCCTGGTAAAGGTTTTGTATGTATTACTGTTACATAGAAAAAATGGTGCCACATATTTTCCGTTGCGTGAGTACGTATTGGTTATTTGTCTTCCCATGGAGTTAAGAAAGCTACAGGAATTGCGTTTTAATTGCAATTCAAAGCAATTAATATTGTAATTGCATATTTCTTTAAATGTCATAGCATATGCTTGCAGTACTTACTGTATTTTATTTTCTAAGAGAAAAAAACATTCCTTTAATGGCATGTGTGGAATTAAAAGTATAAGTTGTTCATTAATCCCCAGTTTCAATATAACGTCTGCAAAACAATCCTCATTATTCATTACTATGATTAATATTATCCTTTCTATTAATTTGTTTTGCGAATTTATTATTGAATAATCTGATCAAACAGTTTTCCAGACAGAATTTTAAGATATTCATGAGCAAGATCTCAAATCTCTTCTTACACATTCGATGTTTAAGAGTATAAAGGGCTAGTACCTACCTGTATTGCTCTTATGAATTTACTTAAAATAGAAATACGATATACGGCATTTTAAGTAAAAAAAGATAGTATCCTATTAGTTATACAACCTTTCATCAAACAGTGTTAGAAACAACCAGGAAATCTAACATTGATATACAATTGTTCAGATCATGTCTTGCCCCCCCCCCTTTTAACGTCCAACCGCCGCCACTGCCCCTAAACACACCACTTCACTATTATATTACACTGCAAAATAATAGAAAAGGTACAAGTTGTTTCATATTACTGTCTTCTTAATCAATATTCCTTACTAATTGAAGAAAAGACATTTTAGGAACTGTCAATTTCTGTGCAATTAAATAATAACTTGTGAAAAATTTCTTTTTTTGCAAAATGTTCTCTCAATTAGTTTCAAAGCGGCTGACTAAACATATCGAGCCCTTGTAAGAAGAAGTGAAAGTATGCTGGAATTGTTGTGCTCCAATAGGTTAATTTTAGAGTTATTTTCGGTGGCAATTAAAACCAAATTCCTGTAGCTTTCTTAACTCCACGGGAAGACAACCAATACGTACTCACGCAACGGCAAATATTATATGGCACCATTTTTGCTATGAACCAGTAATATATACAAAAACTTTACATTTCCGAATGAAACTATATGCCTTAATAGTTTACTTCAAAAAAGTGGGGGGGGGCAACTGCCCCCTTTGCCCCCCTAATCGCCGCCCATGGTGGTAGTAGTGATAATGGTGGATATTTTTGTGAAAATACAGTGTTATTACAAATTATCTTTCCTAATACAAACTTGAACAAATCTCGCTTAACAACATTCAGATACATGAAAGTAGTATTAATGAAAACGGAAACTTAAATTTTTAGTAGTTGGTAAAGGTGTCGTGTAGTAAACGTTTTCGTCGCCAATGACAGGGAAAGACTTCTGTGTGTTCACGTTTGAAAGTCTGTTACCACTGTGCAGACTAATTTTTGAAAGAAGTTTCGTGAATAAGCTTCCGGTGTGCGCTATCTATAAATCATATCCTGAATTTAAAGCAAAAGAATGCATCTGTAAGGAAAAATCAAGTGGCCATCCACCAGTAAGAAAGGCAATTTTGCAGTGGTGTGAAAGAGGTTCAAGTCTACAGAAATCCACCACCCCATCCAACTGAGAATTACACGTCTCGTGAGGACTTGCGAAAATTTTTGCGGTCGCACCCTTACTCGTTTGCAATTGCTGTAAGACGTTGTACTGCTCCCCTAAAGTGAATCTGTACAGTTCTTATGTCAGCATCATTTTGTATTGTATGTTAATATTCAAGTTCATTTCATTCACTTTTATCTGTTTAATTTTAACTTATACTAAGGAGTTAGCTTTTCTCTTAATAATTTTGTTTGAAAATTTGGGTGATTCGTGTATAACCGCTGCACCTGGATAAGAAAAAAGGAAGAAATATATAATATAATATATATACTCGAAAGGATTTCATCAAATGAAAACGTGGAAAAGCAGGAGCAAAATGTCGGTAGAGTGATATGAATCTGGTGAATTGTGAATATATTGAAAGCTAATAGTGAATCGAAGTGCATTTAAGTGTTGGTTTTTTTCTAAATACTGTGAACAAAAAGTTATACTGTTGGCAAAAGTAAAATAAACGCCTTATCTTTCGGGATAAATCAAAATAAGTGTTGCAATTGCAGGGCAATCGTTCAGTTAAAACGATTGTGTGTTGTTTTTAAAATTACTGAATGTTTACTTTAATATTAATTTTAAGTTATAATTAGCATGACTATTGCATGAACTTTACCTGATCAACCTTTAAAGTAGATTAATAAGTTTTAGGTTAAGTTCTTGTTTCAAAGATGGATGAGGATAATAATTTATCATCAACAGAAACTTCTGATCCAATCATGTTAAACAATATGGTGGATCAGATAGACGATATGTCAGTAGCTGAAAATATTGTGGTTTCAGATCCAAACTCAAAGGTACCAGTATTGTCAAATACGGGAAACAATTTTAGGTAATAGTATACATGAGAACCCCCTGTCTTCCGTGCGCGAGGATACTTCATATTATATATTTATACGTTACCAAATTAAATCACTGCGTTGTCTTCATTATATGTGTTTAACATTCTATTTTTACTTTCTAGAATAAATTTTGTTGATTTCGATTCGAAAAATGTTAAATATTTTTAAATTTATATCATGATGCAGACCAAAATCCTTGTTGCATATAATGTAATGCGCTATAGCATATAAAGTACAAGGGCAAATAGGTACGTTCTTTTTTATTTTCGTATCAGTGGATAAGTAAATGAAAGTGGGTTTGTTACCCCCTTTCTAAGTTCGTAGATACTCAATGAATAATCCCTAAAAATATGAGCGTCCAGCTTCTTCTGGAACTCAGACGGTCTTACGTATACTATATCCCAATTTTATTTACAATTCCAATACTAAACTGAAAAGTAAAGCATTATTTGTAAATCAAAATACGAACTTTACGCAGCTGGAACCTAATAAGTACAAAACATCCTTAGCACCATATTACGTTTTTATAAAATCCAAACATAAGGAACTGGGCAAGAAACATATAATGTGAATTAGCCGTAAGCTATACTTTGCGGAAATTCCAGGTATAGAAAAAAATTAAGGCATAGATAGAAATCTTCTTAAAGTTCAATTCTCAGGCGAGGAAGCATTTAATTTTTTAGAGTATATTAACACAATATAAATGGGAGTACAATTTGGTTTCAAATCGAAAAGAGAAAAGATACATGAAAAAATAAACGAATGAATACAAACATATATTGGAAAAAAATTCTAATTCCTCATCTGAATACATAACTAATCATCCTGCACAAATCTTTATTTTCATCAAATCGACAGTATCTACTATTACCAACCATAATACAGTTACATCCTGTAATCAGTTTGAAAAGAAAGATAAAATTGAACAAAATCCTCTACGGTGGAATCAAGTCTGTCAACAAAGTATAAACAATGAGCAAAAAGCTTTTCGCACCTTTATAAATAATTCATCTAGGAATAATTTTCTCTATTATTATTCAAAGAAAGCTCAATCAAAAAGAGTAATACAACAAAACAGAAGACAGAGTTGTCAGGAATTTTGTAATAAAATTTCTAATAGAGCTACGCTCCAGCAACTCTGGAATTTTTGGAGAAAGTACACAAAAAACAAGTCTAATCAGAATACACCATTATATCTTCCACAATTAAATTGGATAGATAACTTTAATCAAAAGTTATCGCCACCTTTCGTTAACAATTCACGTCTTATATTACAGAAACAATTTTTCCATAACCTCAACCCAGTATTAGATAAAGATTTCACGATGGAAGAGTTAGAAATAGTACTTAAAAATACAACAATATCATCTTCCCCTGGGATAGATGGGATAACACATTTCCATTACAAAAATTTAACAGTAAATAGTCTCAAAATACTTCTACAATACTTTAATAATATCAGGGCTGTAGTCGAAGGTAAACGGCGGTACACGCCGTATTCCCTCTGCTTAACCTTAGTTATCAGTGTATCTTCTGCTTCAGAATTCAGAATTTTATGTCATCGAAATATTTATGGTTATTGAGAAATTTGAAAAAAAATATATGAAGTTACTGGGCCTGGGAGGCCCCGCTTGCCCGGATAACTTCATGTAGTACTGTCAATTCACTTTCAGCGCAAAGATCCTGTACGCTTACAGGCATGTACACTCGAAAATTATCCACAATCCAACCGCCCTGAACCTAGAGACAAGTAGTTTCCTCTCAAGCACACAAGCAATCAAATTATCAAATTCTTCTAGGTAAATTTTCAAAATTTTGATAAAAACTGAATGGCAACTTCGCAAGTTACCCTAAACAAGAGCCTAAGTAAAGTTGAGTTTCCTTATTTCACAGTAGATCATCTCCCGTTCTTGACCTTAATGTTAGTATTACATGTGGGACTATTAAAACATTTATATTTTAATTCTAATTCGTGTTACCCATTTAATCAGATTCACGTTTTTTTTTCATGTAGATTACAGAATGTTAACTTAATGTGTTTGTGGGGATAATAGAATTAAGTAGAAGCAAAATACTTAAACATTCAAGAGCAGATAATATGAATTGCTAATGTTACTATTTGATGAACTATAATATGGTTCGCTTGGGCCCCCCCTAACTTCTACCGGGCCCCCTCTATATTTTTGGGCTGGCTATGGGAGTGGTTAGCATTGATTTACAAAAGCATATGATTCCGTAAACTTGAATACATTAGTAGATAAATTCATGGGCGCCCATCAGAAGAGCAAGGTGGGGCGCTTGCCCCCTAGAGGAAATTGTACTTCAGAATATTGAAAACCCAATATAATTTTTACATTAGTTACAGCAAACTTTGAAACTATATTTAAAACGTCGCTTATACTTGCTTGCCTCCCTTGGAAACCACAACATGGGCGGCCTTGGATAAATTATATAATTTAAAGACACCGAGTAAAGTTATTCGTATAATACATAATACTTTAATTAATAGGGAAATTTATATAAAAATTGGAAATACATACAATACGTCTCGTACTACATCATTAGGACTTCTACAAGGTAGCAAATGAAGTTCTATACTCTTCAATATATATATATCAATGATTTATTTAAATTAAACTTTGAATCAATACAATTAGTCTCGTTTGCTGATATTTTAATTAATACACTGGCCACTTACTTCGAGAGTGGGTAAAAGAAGCTAGAAAATTTTCTTCAATTATTAGCAAATTGGTCCCAGCAAAATGGATTACAAATTGGAGAAAAACTAAGCTTATAATTTTTCCACGCAGGAAATCGATAAATACAACTTCGATTAATATACAAAATAATCAATTATTGAACGAATCCCATATCAAATATCTAGGATTAATTTTAGATAAAAAATTAAATTGGAATCAACATTTATGGCAATTTCACAGGAAGCTATTAAATACTCAATATTTTTTCAGTGCACAGCATCAAAGAAATATGGTATTAATCCATTCAGCTTATTAAATATACCAAAACAAAGTGTTGTGACAAAATTTATGTATGGAGGAATATTCTACTCTAATAATACTAAAGAATTTTATAAACGATTGGAAAACATCATTTATGATTTGCTTAAAATTATTTTTTCACAACCAGAATGCTGTCCAAGACAAGCACTTTTAGAATAAATATATTATTACAAAGATCGGCAGAAAGATTCATTTTAACAAAATTTAGTCGCACATCTTCATTAACGATTAGTAAGTTAAAATATATGGAAAATTTATTCAATAGAAAAAATATACCATATTTCAATAATCAACCGTGGATTTATCAGTCATATAGTGGTTTAAAATATTTAGGGACAATCCTACCATCTTCTGATATACGAGGGTCATTCGGAAAGTAAAGAACGTTTTGCGCTAGCGCGTGCGCGTGTTCCCCCACAACCGCTGCCGCTGGGTTATTGACCTGGGCATGCTTTAGCCTCAGTCTGGCACCAGCTGCGATCCGCTACGGTCCGTTATTGCTTCGCTGTGCGATTGTAAAATGTGCGATACAATTACTGATCCCGCCAAGTGTGAGGTTCGTAGTGTGATAAGATTTTTGAATGCAAGAAAAGTGCGTCCGATAGAAATTTATAGACAAATCACTGAGGTGTATGGAAATGTGATGAATGAAGCATCAGCTCGTAAGTGGTGCATGATGTTTAATGACGGACGGACGAATGTGCACGATGAGGAACGCTCGGGCCGGCCTTATGTTGTGACTGACGAACTCAAAGGAAGAATTGAGCGGAAAATTCAAGAGGATAGGCGATTCACTATTGAGGGGCTGCACGAATTCTTTCCTGAAATTTCAAGAACTTTGTTTGCTAGTGTGATTGGTTCAACAGTTTGGCGGCAACTGTGTATGCCGAAGGTATAGAAAAACTTGTACCACGGTATGACAAGTGTTTAAATTTAAACGGCGACTATGTCGAAAAGTATCACATAGTATGTAACACAAATTTCGCCTTTGTATATCAGTTATTAAAGTGTTTATACAAAAACGTTATTTACTCTCCGAATGACCCTCGTATGTCTGATATAAATATCCTCCTGACATTTTTCCGATAAGTGTTCTACAATGTCCTGATAACCATCAGGTGGCTGCTAAACCCTATCAGCTGATTGGTACTTTGACAGGAAGTTCAATTGCCTGTTAACAGCTATCAGCTACTTGTTAGTTATCGTGTAGTGAATCATGGACGAAATCGAAGAATTGTTGATGGTGTCCGAGGACGATGAAGAGATTGTTCAATATATAGCGAGGCCTAGAAGACCATTTTAGCTCGAATATATGCCAATTTATAACGATAAGTAGTACCCGTTGGCTACAAGTGCCCGCACATAAGCGCCATATAATTTGTGTAGTTAGAAGATGAAGAAATATATCCTATATAAAATATAGAGTTTAATTATTGAAATTGAATGATATATAAAACATATTTAAATTATTAATCTAATTTACGTATTTTTAGAGGTGGAATATCAAATAAATGAATTAATTAAAAGCTCAGGTTGTAAGGACGAACAGCAATATTTCTATGTATATAGTACCAATGCATATGTAGTGTAGCCTAAAAAGTGTTTATTACTTAAGTTTGTGTTTGCCTTTACGATAGTGTACCCCTAGACAATAATAGTCTAGGACCCATAGTATACCCCCGTAAAAAAATCGAGGTCCAGAGAATTTGATTTTTGATCTGTTCTCGGATCATTATTGAATTAATTTAGGTTGTATAGACATTTCTAATCCGGGCCGATTAGGTTCTGAACATCATTTTAACCCTTTCGATGCGGTGCGCTTTTTGATGTTTTCGTCGACAAAGTTATGCAGGTGCTGCAGCTTCCCTAATTATTCTATTGAAACTTTCTATGGTGCGTTGTGTCGGCCAAAGACAAGGTTTTCAGACGCTGGTATATTTGTTTCAAATTAGCTAATAAGAGGGAAATTATAAAGAGAAAAATGGAATTTTTTCAAAATTTTCACCTAAATTCGGGAATTAAAATTTCTCATGGCTGGAAACACTGCCACTCAATAGATGCAACTCATCTTAAAATAAACTTTGGTACACCACTAATATCTCCGAGAAATATCATGTCGACATCTAACAAACTAAGCATGTAATTTAAAAAATATCATTCTATCTTAAAAAATCGCCATTTTCTGGACATCATTTTTAAGAATAGCGAATATATTTTAATGATGACTTAATATTTCGTGAATCATGAGATCTACATTCAACATTCTTGTGTCAGACGTAGATTATGAATGTCTTTCATATCTCTGGCCAAGAGAAGGTGTAGCCTTCTACGGCGTACCCACTCATCAACGGATGGAAATGATGATTGGTCAACTTCTGGAATTATCGCTAAACTGATTGGTTGACTATTTTAAGGTTTCTTTCTTTTAAAAGTTTTTTCAAGTGAATTTGATGACCGCTCACGCATCTATAACAAGTGCAAAGGTAAAGAGCCTATCACTTCAATGAGTAGGATAGGTGATAACGACAAGTTATAACGACATAACACGGTGTAACATACCTTGTTTGTTACAGACAAGTTAATAGGCTCAATGTGAATTTCGAATTATATTACTCATATTATTATCGTAATTTTATAATAGGGCAATTTAAAGTATCCTTATGTTTATTATTCTTTCGCAAACATTGCGTTGAAATGCAGATTTTGTTGTGTTTAGACGTTGGTTCTCTTAGTAAACTGCTCTTGAGTTTGTTATCAATGTTCTTCTTCTTCTTCTATTGAGTCGCCCATAGTAGGAGAATATACAGGCATAGGAGCATTACGGAATGAGGCCAGTCTTTAATGTTCATTTATAGTTCAAATTAAGGTTGTAGTATTCTTTCTTACAATATATATTTTGTTCATGAATGTCTATATTCTATGCGAATTATCTTTATTTCATTTAATAAAGCTGTAATAAAAGTTTCATCAAAATTTCCAACAGAGAGAATGAGAGAAGCGAAGCGGTGAAACGACTGTCTTTATATATACTGTGTAATTCCAAGTACAGGGATTACAAACTTTCAATTTAAATTTTCAAGGTCACCTTTTTGAAACTCCTATATTTGTGATGAAATACTTACGAACTGATATCATCTTAGGATGTCCGTTCCTAGATAAATTCAATGGTATTATTGATCGAGGTAAAAATGAAGTTAGACTCCAAACTTCGTCTGGGACTCAGATTTCCTTACAGACCATAAGGCCAGAAGTCTTATTTGTTAGAATTTCTTCGAATCGTGTGAAAGTCTCTTCACCCACATGGCCAGTTCGAGCTATCGAACAGACGGATAAGAACACTTCTTTAGTGACTTCAACTATTGAGGAACCTCAACAGTCAGTGAAGTAGCTTACGAATTTTTCGATGAATCCTGTTGAACATCATTCGTCGGTGGATCCAGAGCCTAATGTCTCTGAGATTGAGATTCAGGATTATGTTGAGTCGAGAATCGACTTAGATGAAAATTCGAAACAACGTTTAGCCAGTATTCTTTTGAAGTACCGATATTTATTTTCGGAGTATCCTAGACGGGTGCGTGCACCGCTCTATAAAATTCAATTAATAAATGAGAAATCGATAGTAGGACCGTACTATCCTGTTCCCCAAGCACTTCAACCTGCTTTTGAGAAAGAACTTCAAACTTGCATCAAACTTGAGTTAGCTAGGGAACAACCTTCTCCGTATCGTAATCCGATACACTGCGTACGCAAAGCGTCAGGCGGAGTACGTCCAGATTTAGACCTCCGAGCTCTAAATCAGAAGGTTTAGGCGCCGAAAATTCAGGTGGAACCTATAGGCGAAATTTTGAACCGGGTAACCAAGGCGAAATATTTTAGTTCTTTTGACTGTTCTTCTGGATACTATGGAATTGGGTTAGATCCCACATCATATCCATGTACTAGCTTTGTATATGCAGGTCATCAGTATGTAATGTGCGTATTACCGGTGGGTATCAAGAGTGCGCCTTCAATTTTTCAGAATATCATGTACTCTTTCTTTGATCAGACTACTAAATCTTTCGCCACTGTCTAACTTGACGACATTTTAATTTCGAGTTTTTCTCTTGAAGACCACTTCGAACATTTAGAAAAAACCTTTGAAATCTTTGCTCGTGCAAATTTTTCATTAAATTTTCGAAAGTGCGAGTTTATCCAGCCTGAAATACATTTCCTAGGACACATTATCAGTGGAAGTAATATCAAGGTTGATCCTCGACATAATGAGCATATTCGTTGTTTCCCGATTCCGAAAACCAAATGGCAATTAAGAGCATTTTTGGGTTTAGTAAATTGGAGAAGAAAATTTATAGCTAATTTCTCTGCTTTAACATCTCCTCTATACGACTTGTTAAAAAAGGATAGAAAGTTTGTGTTCACTCGTGATTTATTAGAGTTATTTTACAAACTAAGAGAACTGGTGAGTCAACCACCGGCTCTAAGCCAGCCTGACTTTTCACTTCCATTCCATATTTTCTCAGATGCCAGTGGAGAAAATTAATGAGGATTTCTTGCGCAATATCTTGAGGGTGAATCGTCCCCAGTCATTATTGCTTATGCTAGTAGAAGGGTAAAACCGCATGAGCTGTCCTTGTCCATTTTCCAACTAGAAGTATTAGCTATTCTCTTTCTTTGTGACCATTTCTCGCAGTATATTTTAGGTCGTCCATCGGTTGTACATTGCGATAACGCAGTAGCTACGCATGCGTTTACCATGAAAAGTTTAGATCCTAGGACTACTCGTATTCTTCTAAAACTTCAAAGATACGATCTACAATTTCAACATGTGTCATCAGAAGACAATTTCATTGCTGATATACTTAGCAGATATCCTCCGGAACTTCCTGGAGATAGCACCCATCTCTCAGTTAATTTGTTGTCTAATCTTGATTTTACCTTCCTTAATCATGAGGAATTCCTACAGGGTCAATCCGAAGATCAATTTTGTCAAAAAGTTCGGGAATCTCTCGCTAATCCATCTGAAGTCTCTGACTTCGTAGAATATAAAGGTCTTCTATACCGTAAGAATGTTCGGACCAATCAATGGGTTCTCACTGTGCCACAATGTCTGGTTGATAACATTGTTGAACCAGTCCATCTGTGAGGCCATTTTGGAGTGTACAAAGTATGTCGCAAACTTTTCTATTGGCGTAATCAGCGAAATTCTATAAAGAAATATGTGAAAGACTGCACTCGCTGTGCTGAGACTAAGTTCGCTAATCGGATCATTGCTAAGGAAGCATGTCAAATAGAAGCTCAAGCTCCTCATGATAAATTAGGAATAGATTTGGTAGGAAAACTACCTTGTAGTAATGGATATTACTATCTTTTGTCAATTATTCTAGATTTGTTGTCTATTTACCTCTTCGCACAGCACATGTTAAAGAAATTATTTCGGTCCTCAAGCAAAAATACTTCTATTCTTTTCCATACCCTCGGGTAATTATATCAGATAAAGGTTCACAATTTACCTCACGACTCTGGAATTCTTTTTGTCATCAACATAATATAAAACATCTTCAAACGTCTAGTTATTCGCCAAATGCGAATGGAGTAACTGAAAGGTCCCATAAGGAAATTAATCGAATTCTTCGGTTGGAGTGTAATACTCAACAAACCAATTGGAGTAAGGTCATCAAAGTGGCTCAAGATCTTCTGAATCATTCCATTTGCAGTAGTACTGGGAAAACTCCTGCGGAGTTATTCCTCTCGTATTCTGCTACAGAAGCATTTAAGCGATCATTCCCGTGGCCTCCTGAACTACAAGAGGAATCAGAAGCCCGGAAGCATATAGTAACTTCTATATGTAACCCTAAGAAAGAATGTCAGAAAATGAAGCGAACTGGAAGAGAAGTAAAATTAAAAGAAGGAGATTTAGTGATGGTTAAAACACACTATCTTTCTTCAGCTATTAAGAAAGAAACTTCTAAGTATCTTAATTGTTTTATTGGACCCTTTTTGGTTCATAAACTCTTAAAGAATTGTGCAGTGCTGCATAACTTGTCTGGTGAGTCTGTAGGTACTCAAAATTTCCAAAACAAAGATATTTGATTGTTCTCCGGATAAGCGTAAGGAATTATTATCTAAACTATCCTAATTAAGATTTAGTTTAAATAAATATTGTGTATTACTATATTTGTATTTTGTGTTCTGTCTTCATTTCTTTAAGTGTCGAGTCACAAATTGGAAAGAAAAAAAGAGATTTTTTTCTTTTCCAAGGCTCGGTGAGAACTGTAACATTCCTTGTTTGTTACAGACAAGTTAATAGGCTCAATGTGAATTTCGAATTATATTACTCATTATTGTAATTTTATAATAGGACAATTTAAAGTATCCTTATGTTTATTATTCTTTCGCAAACATTGCGTTGAAATGCAGATTTTGTTGTGTTTAGACGTTGGTTCTCTTAGTAAACTGCTCTTGAGTTTGTTATCAATGTTCTTCTTCTTCTATTGAGTCGCCCATAGTAGGAGAATATACAGGCATAGGAGCATTACGGAATGAGGCCAGTCTTTAACGTTGATTTATAGTTCAAATTAAGGTTGTAGTATTCTTTCTTACTATATATTTTGTTCATGAATGTCTATATTCTATGCGAATTATCTTTATTTCATTTAATAAAGCTGTAATAAAAGTTTCATCAAAATTTCCAACAGAGAGAATGAGAGAAGCGAAGCGGTGAAACGACTGTCTTTATATATACTGTGTACTCTAAACTACGCCGGACAGAACTAGTGTTTCGAGCTTCCTTTCTTTCGTCAAAAGAAATGTATTTTGTGATGTATTAGAAGCTATTTCGTCGTTCTATTCTATATAATAAGATTCTCTAAGGAGTATAGTTGCCGACAGAGATATAGTTCTTTCTAAATTGTGGACGAAAAGTGAATAATTTGGATACGAAAGGGGAAGGCCAAATGAACACATGGTGATTCTTTTGTGAGAGGTGACATGTTGTGAAATTTAGTCATTTTTTTCTTCTGGTAGCAGCATTTCAGGTAATGTGACTAACTTTAAGTCTTTCTACAACGACTGCTTTGCATGGGAAGTCGGAGTGAAGTGAACTTAACCTTGTTTTATTGGAAATCTTTGATTGTAAAACTAGAACCACTAAAGGTCAACGGATATACATTTAGTTCAGTTGAATTATTTAGGAACAGGATCATACTAAACGAAACTATTTTTTCTTCGTACGAGCTACAGTGGTTTATCAGAGTTGAAATAGAATTTATAATTGTTTATTAGAGTTGAGATAAATAAAGCACTGGTGTTCTTCAGAAGTACAAAATAATATTTGTGTGTACTACAATGTATAGTTTACGAGTGATCTTACACACGGCACAATGTCCGAGTAAAGAGTTCCTATGGGGGAAACCTCCTCCCAAAGGGACCCAGCCTGTGCGCGGCCCTGAATAGTCTTAGCCAGCCCTCTCATTATGTAAGTCATAAGTAGCGTAAATCTCTCTCTCTCTCTCTCTCTCTCTCTCTCTCTCTCTCTCTCTCTCTCTCTCTCTCTGCTGTGAAGTTCATTAAGTATTGGGTTAACCGTATTATAAATGTACGTGAATATTTTCTATTAGAGCTCCAATTTAAGTGAAGTTTCGTATATTATAGATTAACAATATTTACCAGTGCTTCTCACTATTTGTTATACGATGATTATAGTAGTAAGGTTGCCAAACGACAGAAGCTGTTTTCAATAGTGTTTACACGTTTCTAGAAGTTTGTGGACATTCCAAGTTACGTTAGGTCCAATCGCTATTTGTCAGGTAACTGTCTGCATATATATTTTCTCGTCCATCAATCCAAGGTTTAGCCAGTTAATACATAGATAGCTTGTCCAATCGGCATTTACAAAGTGTGCTACAGATCATATGGTTCATTGTTTACTAAATTCAGATTATCTATCTACCGTCTACTGTCCATACTATCCATCCATCTTGTCCGCCCGTAAGAGAGCATTATTACAAAACGTCCAAGTCATTAGTTGCTGTGTCGGCCCAGGAAATGTTCGGCTGTACATATTATTATCTAAGTTGTTACGGCATATTGAGGCATGAAGTGTATGAGCAGGAGTTCGTACTTGCTGAAGCGGTGAGTGGGATGTCATGTTTATCATATTGACTTCGTATAAATTTTATGACATTATAATTGGTAGTAAAGTGCGCCCATGGTTGGAGCTGCCGAACGGGGATGTCAGTAAATATTACCTCCGTTCCTTCGTTGTTTATTGACTTCGGCACCTGAACTGAACCGGAAGCGGTAACACTTCTTCCAGCTGACGCTCGCGCAGGCGAGAATCACTCTGTTCCTGTTATTATGTCGTACCTATGACGAGTGATGTGAAATTCTTAAATGTTATTTAGCTTTCTGGGACTGCAATATAATTGTTTCTCTTAAGTGGTGTGACGAAGTGTCAGGTAACGATTACTAACGCTTACAATATAATCTACTTCTACTATTGGTTTATTGACGGTTTGTTATGAAAGATGAACAATAAAAATCTGATAATGGTTGATATTGTAAACAAATTGGATATGAGCTTGACAGACAGAATTCTAAATGTATTCTCTTGAAGTTTTTTTTTACGATGTTATGATACTATAATGAATGTACCGGCACCTTACGCTAATTTTAGTAGTGTGGTTAACTACCACAACGGTCAGAGCTGACGTATTGCTAATAAATCATATCTGAAAATGATTTTTTTTCCAAAGCACTTAATATAACTAAGGTAAAATATTCATATATACATACATGTTTAAGTTGAGCTTTATTAAAGGAGTTGAGTGGAGCTATTACTCTCTCTTCTAATCTGCATCCACCGGAGGTAAGTTTCTGGTTCTTCATTTTTTTCGTTTCCTTTTTTTTCCGTTGCGCGTTGAGTCCCTTCTCGGTTCCTTTCGAGGTTGCTAGGACTTCGAATCAGGGATCAAGAAGGTGAGTTCAAGGGAGGCGGTCGTTACGTATTGGCAATAAGAACTTCCCTTGAACTAGGCTTTAGATTGTAGCAGTCGTTACAACGGAGCAGGAACTTGTTAGCAGCTTACGTTGTGAAATCATGTGAAACAAACAGCGCACCACTTCCCATTCACTTTACTAACAAAGCATTTACATTTCCAGCCTTTGATAATGTTGATTTTGAAGACAGCTCTTCTTTGTCCGGCACATATGGCACACATAATACTGCAATGGTGCTTTTTCAAGACCGTGCCAATGAGTTAGATGCAGGGAAACAATCAGTGTCAGCATTAAATATACAGAAACGAAGTTGTAAACTTCTAACACAGCTGCCTTGTCAGTGTGTGCAAAACTACTAAAAGCCAAAAACACGTCCCGATTTACCAGAAAGTTTCCAAGCATATGCATCATGTAGTGCCCGATACTGCAGTCTGTAAAACCAAGGAAACTGAATTTGTTATTACTCTTATTCGGTGTGGACTGAAAGATCAGCACAAGCCAGTTCCTTCATGGGCTGGAATTCATGCTCTAATCTCCCAGAGTACCGTCTTATTGAAAAAGATTGGCTTTTTACCAGTAATACCATCTCCTGTCACAAACTACGCGACAGTATATACAGCTATAAAAAATTCCAAAATGTGGGTCCTCAGCTTAAAGATCAACCAATCCTCCTAATATTCTGTGACGAAGGTGTCTTCCGTATTGTCGCTGAGATCTGTATGAGCAATCTAGAAGAATTTAGTGATCTTTATCCAATGATGGGCATTTTTCACATGACAAAAGTTGCCCTGCGGTGTGTAGGAAGTTATCTAACAGAATGTCGCATAGAAGATGCACTTATTGAGACTGAAATCTTTGGAGCCAAAACTGTGCAATCTGTATTGAGCGGAAATCATTATGTTCGATCGTCACAGGGTATGCTCGCCATCTCTGAAGCTATAGAAACATTGCGTTGGATGGTCTTCTGGAAGAAGAATAACAAATTAGATTTCGCAGATGTTATGGAAGAACTGTGCAAGGTACACAATGCAAAGCCAGGCAACATTTACTGCACTTCGTTCAATATCACAAACCTTAAGAGCCAAGTTTGAAGAGTTTATCAAAGAGTGCGAGGATAAGTCAGAGCTTTGCAAGTACTGGGGAAATGTAATTTTAATCGGTCTAGTGAAGGACCTAGTACATGCTGATAGAAAAGGTGACTGGGAGCTGCAGAAAAAAACTGTGGATTCATTCTTTCCTGTGTTTCGTGAATTGGATTGTATAAACTATGTGAGATATGGCTCCTGATATTTGGAAAGAATAAAAAAAACTAGAAGTAGAAAACAAGTACCTTCACAACAAATTTGTTCAAGGACAATTCGTGATCAAAGACAAAGAAGGACGATTCAATACTGTAGCTCCTGATATGAAATTAGAACAAACCATTCAGAAATCAGAAAAGTTTCAACGGAATTGTCGGTCAAACACGTAAAAGTGACTACGTTGCTCAATGACAACTAGTTTACCACGAAGTACTTTCTATTTGTAACATTTTCAAAGAGGTGACTAATTCTAAATTAATGGACCACCGTGAAACTGTTCCTCACCATGAGCTAATGTGAAAGAGAGGAGAACGTTTCAATAGAAATGTTGAGAGCCTTGTTCATTTTATGCAGCGATGAGGAAATCCGTTTGAAATGATTGAGCCTCTGCGGCTGCATATGTTTGTCAAAACAACATCTGAATAATGTTGTAAAAGCACGTCTATTAGATATCTTTTCACATGGGTCAGAATTATATACAAAGCTGAAGCAGGAGAAGTTTGTATTGAAAATAAAATCGTTTTTTGACGTAACCAATAAAGCTAACTTCCACGCTTTAGTCGGAACATTGTAACAGAACCAGCAACCAGAAAAGTTCCACTGGTGATCTCAAATAAAATTCTTTCCCAAGTCCACATGGAGATAGATGTGGCAAAAGAAAGGAAGGAATATATCAAGAATATTATGTCTCACGACCTTCTTCCACCAAATGCGTTACTTCATTTTGTTGCACTTCTTATAAGTCAAGGATTGGAATAATTATGGATATATTATGGAACAGGTGTAAAAAGACGCTTCATCCCTCTTCATATTTTGTACCATAGACTCAACTCAGAGATTTACAATGTTTTCACCAAGGCTCATATTCTTACGGGTGATGACATTATGAGCAAAATAGGAACTAAGCGTGGAGCTTTAGCTGCTAAACCAGTGAAGTGTCTAAAAGAATTTGCTGAGATTGACGACTACTGTGACTTCAAAGACGTCGATAAGTATCTTGTGCGAGGTGGAAAACAAACTGTGATGTTGAAACTTTTGATGAACTTTCCTACAATGAGTTCAAGAGATCAGTCCCACTAAGTGACCTTCCGCCAACGTCATCGCCCGTGCATGGACACATTAAAAGAGCATTTTATTTACTCAGAAGATGTGTAAATGTTTTGAATCGTTCGTATGTTCCAAAAGACTTCTGTGAGTTTCGATGGGAAAACGTTGATGGTGTTCTTAAACCTATTAAATTTTTAAAGCCTGTATCTACTCAGTGAACATAACTGCAAAACCTGCGCTACGAAAAGATGCTCCTGCCGATACGCTCTTCTGAAATGTTTGTCATGCTGGAAATGTAATGCAAGTGACTGTAAAAACGCGTAATTGCAAATGGACATAATTAAATCCAGCTTCAGGATATACGCCTGTAAAAAGAAATCCTGTTTCACAAAATTTCATTTTTGATTTGTAATTTTGCATCATTATTGAATTAATATAGCTTAAGAAAATTGTCACGTATTTCATACAAATGTAAATCAAACAAATTTATGTACACGTATTCATTACTTATAATGAGTATTCTTTATAATTTGAATTTGTATACTTGTGTACCTATAGACAAACTTATGTATTTTATCTACTTGTGTTAATTACTTCTATTCATGATCTTAGACATTCTTTGCTGATCACAATAAAAGGGTTAAAACCTATTTATATTTAGTTCATTTCATACATGTCTATTCGTTAGTTATTATAGCCTCCATCATAACTTTCCATTAGACCTACAGTTAATTTAGTTGCTAGCACGCATGCCTTGAGTGTATAGTCCCGGGTTCGATTCCCGGTGGGAGTACAGTTGAACTAAAAAGTGGTTTGGATTCGTCTATAATCAATAGGTCCATGTCTCCTTTAACTACTATGGCATAAAACTCAAACAAACCAAAAAATAACATTCTTTATTATAGTTTCCTATATAATATTCGCTATTTTGTTAAATGACTAAAAGGTTGCTCTGATAGGTTATTTTCTATGTTTATAAGGATATTTGACCTTCATAATCTACGTTTTGACACAAGAATGTTGAATGTAGATCTCATGATTCACGAAATATTAAGCCATCATTAAAATATATTCGCCATTCTTAAAAGTGACGTCCAGAAAATGGCGATTTTTTAAAAGATAGAATGATATTTTTTAAAATTACATGCTTAGTTTGTTAGATATCGACATGATATTTCTCGGAGATATTAGTGGTGTACCAAAGTTTATTTTAAGATGAGTTGCATGTATTTAGTGGCGGTGTTTCCAACCATGAGAAATTTTAATTCCCGAATTTAGGTGAAAATTTTGAAAAAAAATCCATTTTTCCCTCTATAATTTCTCTCTTATTAGCTAGATTGAAACAAATATACCAGCATCTGAAAACCTTCTCTTTGTCCAATAGAACGCACCATAGAAAGCTTCATTAGGATAATTAGGGAAGCTGCAGCACCTGCATAACTTCGTCGACGAAAACATCAAAAAGCGCAACGTATCGAAAGGATTAAAATGACGTCCAGAACCTAATCGGCCCGGATTAGAAACGTCTACCCAAGCTAAATTAATTCAATAATGATCCGAGAACACAAATCAAAAATCAAATTTTCTGGACCTCGATTTTTTTACGGGCGTATACTATGGGGCCAGGACTAACGTATAACGTGCATAACAAAAAATACCGGTACTCATTTCTGTTTACCATGTTTTCAATAGGATAATTTAAACAAGCATACTGAAAACGCACTTGACGTTTCAATTATTTTCAGTATGAGCAACAGAAAACCAACCAATCAAATGGTCCGTTAAAACCTAGCTTCGGGTTAACTGACAGAGTATATATCAGGTACAGCATTTTGTACGAGGGTAAGTCAACTGAAAACCATAAAAGTAGAAATAAAAATCCGCATATGGCGCCAGTGAGCTGTAAGTTGGCATACCTGTTTACGATAGTATGCCGGATGTCTCCTAGGTGGCAGCAGCCGGCAGATGCACAAACACCGGCGGCAACAACAGTTGCAAAATGGCAGCCCCACTAGCCACATGCACCAGCGAGGAGCAGCGAGTAAAACTTTTTGGGTTTCGGTGATGAGTAGTGGTGCCAATCCTTGCTCGCTCACTTTGTTTCAGGCTGATGGTAATGCACCCATGTTTCGTCACCAGTGACGATTCGTGACAGGAAGGCATAACCGCTACGTTCAGCACGCCACAAAAGGTCTTCAAACGCATCAATACGTCGCTGTTTCAGTTCAGGCGTCAGTTGTCGGGGCACCCATCTTGCAGACATCTTATGAAACTGGAGAACATCATTCACAATATGATGTGCCGATTCATGACTCATGTGTACACATGCCGCAATTTCGTCTATTGTCACACGGCGGTTTTCCAAAACGATGGCTTCAACGGCTGCAATGCTCTCTGGAGTCACTACGCGCCGAGCCTGGCCGGGGCGTGGAGCATCGGCCACAGACGTAACACCATTTGCAAATTTCCGGCACCGTTCATAGATTTGTGGCTGTGACAAACACGCATCTCCATACTGAACCTTCATTCGCCTAAAAATGTCAATCGGTTTCACACCTTCACTTCGCAAAAACCTAATCACAGAACGCTGCTCCTCGCTGGTGCATGTGGCTAGTAGGGCTGCCATTTTGGAACTGTTGTTGCGCCGGTGTTTGTGCATCTGCCGGCTGCTGCCACCTAGGAGACATCCGGCATACTATCGTAAACAGGCATGCCAACTTACAGCTCACTGGCGCCATATGCGGATTTTTATTTCTACTTTTATGGTTTTTAGTTGACTTAACCTCGTAGAACGAACCACGGGTTAAAGTAACTGACAACTTCCTGATATCTAATTCTGACTGATAGTAATCAGAAAGAATATCAGGACAAGGTGACCAGAATTTTCACTTGCGAAAACGGGACGCATACAAATCGGCTACGGGGGAAGGGGTGATATCTTACTTGGGACTCAGCAGTGTTCTCAATTTACAAAATACACAAGTAAGAGTGATAACACACCGTTTCTAACTTTACGTGTACCACACAACAAATAATGGTTCCCGATTGCATGTTCTACCCACCAATTCTTTTAACTAGTTGAACACTCAGAATTAACACTCAATTCTCACTTGAACCACGAACACTCAATTCCCATTTAAAAATTCAGAAGTACTAGACACGGCTGAACCTTGGCAACGAGTGTTGGTACGGAAGAGAGTAGAATTTGCATTGACGATTTATGTTTTGAATAATAATTACGAAACAACTAGGTCATTTTATTTAAAAACGGGACATTTAGCCGTCCCGTTCGAGGATCAGAAAAAAACGGGACTACGGTTAGAGAAAAGGGACTGTCCCGGCTAAAACGGGACGTCTGGTCACCTTGTATCAGGATATTGTAGGACTGGCCCTTAATGCCATACATTCATGAAGTCCCTCTCCTACCATTTTTAGCTGGCAATATACAGCTAATTTAGTCAATATTAAAGCTAACATCCCCACCTTCATAAAAATAGACAATCCAGAACTTCGTACTAAAATATATACATACAAACATTTGGGAAGAACCAATCCGAAATTTAAGTTCAGATACTGTCTTGATTTACACAGATTCACCCAAATACCCAGATATTTCAGTGGGAGCAGCAATATTCATTCCATCTAAAAACGTAGTTTTAAAATACAAATTACCATCATCAATATAAATTTTTGAAGCAGAAGCCTTTGCTATTCGTCAAGCTTTATTATGTATCAAACAGAATAACATTCCCGTTTTATGGATTTGTACAGGTTTGCTTAGTGTTCCCCAAGCATTGCAAAATACTCATTGTAATGCAAAGATTACTTGGATCATATTAAACATAAAACATCTCTTTCAAAGAATTCATGAAAAGAATTACAACAAAATTTTATTTTATGCGCTCTTGCACGGGTTTAGAATATGGGGACGTAATTGATAATACCACAAACTCTGCAAGTAACCACGGAAAACCATGTTATATAAAAATTCCATATCGAAGTTACTACTATATAATAGACAAACACTTCACATTACAAATATCACGATAACAACAAAATAATAAACTTCTTCCAGAACATTCTTACTGAGAAATAATTGAAAATCATCCCCAAAACCCAGAAACTGTATCAATCATTGGTCAAGAAAAGAAATAACATATTATAGAATTCTTTTAGGCACAGCACTTACTCCAGCTAAATTATTTCAAATAAGTAAGAGATACTTATCACTGTTAGTGTGAAAAGGGTATAGGCCAGGGACGGATCCAGGACGGAATTCTGGGGAGCCGTGGGTTGTAATACTGCTATTTTGAGCTACTTTTAAAAGCTCCAAACTCTGGGATGGGTTTCGTTTATATATATAAAAAAGAAAGTTTCCTCTTCTGGGGAGGGGCGATCGCCCGTATCGCCCCCTGGATCCGCCACTGGTATAGGTACGCTTAACCACCTATTTGAATGAAGTTACTTACAAAAACAGATATTTATTTTTCTTCAAAAATTAAATTACTTTCTTGGAATGGGCCATTTATATACAAATATATAATGGCAACTTATAATTGGAAAGCAATACGATCCATGATACAATTCATTATCTATAACGGTATAAATTTATAAAAAATACTTGGAAAAATAAATTTTATAGATTAAAATTGTGAGAAGGAATATATATTTAAAAAATCATGTTAAACAAAGTACTAATAAAGAAAACAATCTGGCGCTGAAGAAGAAACTATGAAGAAGGCACTTAAAAGTATGATCCGAAATATTCCTTCACCCAAAGAAAACAGTAACTTAAGTAGAAACAACTGAAGATTGTCTAACAAACCCAACACTTATAGTCTATTAAAACTTCAAATCAGTTCGAGGCAATTACTGTAACACTAGTAATAGTGAAGAAGAAAGAAAGAAATGAAAAAGAGTAATAATTTCATGAATGTTTAAATTTATAGAATAATATCCGTATTTCAGTGGTTTTTCGTTTTACAAAGAAAAAGAGACCAGAACAAAATACTAATCTTTATAGTATTCTTTAAAGAGCTTCGTAAGTAAAAATAATATAAATCTGAGCAGCTTAACAACGATATTTTAACTTTCAATTAATTTATTTAATTTGGTATTTCGGAAGGAGAAGAAATCAAATAATTGTCTAGCTAAATATTGGAATCTCAGAAGGTGAAACCTCCTAAATACAAATTCCCTAAAATCAAATGGAAACATTCTAAATTTATGTCCTATTAACATCGATATTTTTCCAGTTTTAAGCCTATTTACTTTCAAATCAACAGTTTGAAAATTGTAGTATACGTATTTATATATCCTACTTCAAAATTCCCCATGGCTATGAAAAGTAAAGATTATCTATCTATCTATCTATCTATCTATCTATCTATATATATATATATATATATATATATATATATATATATATATATATATATATATATATATATATATATATATATATATGGCTATATGAACGTTATGGCGATAATAAAATTATAAATAAGTTATCGAAAATATAGCAACATGGAGGTTACGTCAATTAGGTATATAATATTATTTTAAATAAAGATTTAATTGAGTGTTACATAAATAATTATAATGAGTCGTCGAAGCTATTTACGCATGATTAATGAATGGTCCTAATGCTTTGTATTAATGAAGAGTGAAGATGATTACATAAAATAATTTAAATAAAAAGAGTTATTGTTAAATAAGGTGAAGATTAAGGAAATAGTTAAACAGAACAATAGAGGTTATGCCCACCTCCCATGCTGAAAATGTCATTTATATCTCCATACTGTTTACGTTTGTCATTTATGTCTCCATACTGTTTACGTTAGTACGCCGAATGCATGTTGGTTGCACCTTATCAAACTGAAGTAACATCTTACCCAAATGCATCCGTCTATGCGAACATCTTTAGGTGATACGTACACAAATCATGTTTTCTTGTGAAAATAGGAATCTAAATAAAATCTGTTTTGACATTAGCATGATATAGCCTATTTAATTAAGTTATGTGTATTTCCGTATTTATTCGTTATTGTCTTCAATGCAATACTTACGTTTCAAACTTATTTACTTACTATGTTTTCTGTTCACTAATACTTGTGTGAACTACCATGTCATGTAGATATTTTAAGTTGTTTCAATGTCCATAGCACATTTTGAAATAACTTACAAAATTTTATATACCTATATCTATATCTATATATATCTATATCTATATCTATATATCTATATCTATCTATCTATCTATCTATCTATATATATATATATATATATATATATATATATATATATATATATATATATATATATATATATATATATATATATATGAAAGGTTAAGGATTCATAATTCATGAACACATGTTTTAATAAAGCTTGTGTGTAAATATTGTTCAATTTGATACGTTATATCCTATTCAATTCTGATGAGCCGTACATGACTTTTAAAGCTTATACTTCAGTCATTCACTATCCGACGGAGTAAAGATAAAATTTTCCGGAGAGCAGTCCGGTGGCGATCTATGGGCCGTGTTTGATGTTCCTACATCCAGCAATTTTGAACAGAGGACATCGAACAATGAATTACCGTTGCGCAAACAATTGCTACCTTCAGTATGATGTAATGTCACACGTATGTTAAAGGTAAGGTTGTTTCGGGGCAGCAGACCTGGACGTCGGAACCAGCGCTTGCGTGACCGACAGTACGGGCAGTGGGGTAGGACAACATGAAACCGGGCAAGAAAGCCAAGAGACCGTCTTTCTGCGAGAACACGCAAGTCGAAACCGAGGTGATGGTTTTATAGAATTATTGGTGTTCAGTGATGAAGCCACTTGTCACTTGTGATGTAAAAGACACAAATATAATGATAGGATTTGGGTTCTGGAAAATCCTTCATATCATGTTGGACATACACACAACTCCCCATCCCAAGGTGAATGCTCTCTGTGCGTGCTATCAACCATGAAAAAGTGTATGGGTTTTTTCTTCTTCGACAAGGACCATCACGCGAATGCGTAAATCCAAATGTCATGGACATGTCTTTTTCGATATCTGGGACAGGACATTCCTGGCTTCATTTATCGACATAATGGACCAGCACCCCATTTCCACTGATATCAGATATGAACAGAATATGCGACTACCAAACAGATGGATTGTGCGTACTCGTAAAAATGGTGGTCAGCGCTTCTGTTGGCCTCCACCGATTTTCAAAGTTCTGACTTTTTATTTGAGATTTTGTCAAGCAACATGTGAATCAGCTGCCTTTACCACTTGTAATGCCCCATTTTCCATAATGGCATTACAAACTCCTAGATGGCAGTACGATTATTCAATATGTTTTTATTTGTTTAGAATAATGATGATGAAATTATCCATCTTTACTTTTTTCTAAAATTTCAACGTAATGTTGTCAAAACTACATTCATTCCATGTATTGTCGAAAAATGTACAATTCTGCACCTTAAAATTTTAACATACAAACGAAGAAGAAAGTATATAATACTTCGAAAAATGTAGATGTTCTACAATTTGGGCAATCAAGAAACAAACTTACTGTTTTAACTTTTTAGTTGGAAATTTAAAGAAAAACAATCGAAATAAGTAAGTTTCAAACAAAAGTTGAATTGAAAAGTATTTATATTTTGATGTTGGTTACGGTATTATTCAAGTGAGAGAATTTGAAGTTACGGAGTACTAATAGGTGAACCCACTCCGGGTTCTCATTGAAAAAATCCGATGTTTTCCGATATGAATTGAATCCTATTTGATCTTCGTCAAAATTTCAAGTGAATAACGATCCGTTATCTGATCACAAGTTAGCAAATGTCACTCAAATATTATAATCATGTAACTTTCCACTGAAGACATAAGAATATGAATTCTTGGATTGAGTATAGCCCGCTCCCCCCAGTGATTTTTAACGAATCATAGTGATTCTAACGATTCATATTAGTTCATAATGAATCGGAATCGCATATTACAAAGATTTAAGATGTAAATCTTGTGGTAAGGAGGTTTTAGCATAAGTAGTAGTATTAGTAGCATTAGTATTAGTAGTAGTAGTAGTAGTAGTGGTAGTAGCAATACTAGCAGTAGTAATAGTAGGAACGGGTTAGAAGCCCCGCAGGGGTTGGTTGGGTTCTGTTCTCGATATAAGTAGTAGTAGTAGGAGTAGTAGTAATAGTAGTAGCAGTAGTAGTAGTAATAGTAGTGGTAGTAGTAGTAGTAGTAGTAGCAGCAGCAGCAGTAGTAGTAGTAGTAGCAGTAAGTAGTAAGTGACCCCTTCCAGTTCCGGTGACAAAGAACTGGGAGAGCGGGCTATACTCAAGCCGAAATCTTTAGTTTTACGTGCCACGATTAGGCCGGTTAGGCTAAAGGAGACCTGAACACATGGGTATCCATGTTAATGCGGTTAATGGTTAGGATGACGATTCCTGAAGTTCTAGTATATGCTACATCTGTGAATTTCCATATAATATCGTCATATTACTGAATGTTTTCACAGGATTGTGCTCGTACAGCTGATAGGTAATTATTTGGTAATGGTCTTAAGATGCTGTAAATTTAATCTTATTAAATTAAAGCAACTTCGACGAGAATTAACGAAATAAGATACACTCTATGCATTTTATTGATTATAGTACAAAGTTAAATGTCTATTGTATATATATATATATATGATTAATGAGAATGAAATTATGAAGCATAATTGGGAAATATGTCTACGAAAGCTAATAATACCTGAACAATAATATTCACTAGTCATATTTGTCAGCTGTCATAGTTAAATGGCACTATTTCCAGTCGTTACATAATAAGCATAAGGAACTGCATTAACAACAATTACAATAATGAATGCTAGCATATACCTAGGTATTTTATTTACAGCTATATTTTAGGCCTATGTAATTACAAAATAAAAGCCGTATAGCTACCTATTATTGGATGAATGGAAGAAATCGGATAAAACCAGGAAGAAAATATAGGTAAACAATGTGTACAGATAATGTTACTATGTATGTATATCTATATTTGTATCTGCATGTGTTGTGTTAAACCATTTCATTACAGGTGCTATTAATTCAATAAAACCATGAATCTTAATCACAATTTTGATAATTTGATTTTCTGTAATATCTAATTGTATTTTTTATTTTATATGTCCGATTCCTTGGGTACAGAGTTTCCCCATTCCAGATCTGGATGCGTTTGTTTGTGTTTCTTGCTTGGCGGGGTGTCACCCTAAGATAGCGACTCGAGCCGTTCACATTGCCTATTCTGAGTGATTCCGCGTTCACATAGTGTAATGGGTTAAACTGTTTTCCGTTGCGTGTTTTATATACTTATACCTTCTTTGTCTTCTGCTGCTTTGAAAAAAGTCCATATTATAATGATAGTAGATACATCGAAAGATCATGTAACATCGCAGTGGCGACGACGAAAGGGGCGTGTCAAGTTTGTCGACCCAAATCCAGGACTTGAAGTTGAATCCATCCGTCAGGAAAAAAGTTAGTAGTAGAAAATGGATCGATCTGTCTCAACATCACTCAACATAGAACAACTCAGGAGCCCCTGGGAAATTGAGCACCTTACACCGTGAACCCACGGTCTTTTACGACCTCCATTTTAGGGGTGAATTTATTCCCTTTTATGAGCACTTTTTAGGGGGTGTATTCGTTCTCTTTTATGACCACATTTTAAGGGGTGAACTCGTTCCCTTTTATGAGCATATTTTCCAACCCTTACGAACATCAGACTACGTAACACACAGCAGAGCAGATAACACATAAGAGCACGTAACATAACAAGGGTGTACTCGTTCTCTTTTATGATCATTTTTTCAACCCCTATTGGAACATAGCAGATAACACATAAGATTACGAACACATAGACGAGCAGATAACACATAAGACTACGTAACACACAGCAGAGCAGATAACACATAACATAGCAAGGGTATACTCGTTCTCTTTTATGAGCATATTTTCCAACCCTTATTTTAACATAGCAGAAATTACGAACACATAGAAGAGCAGATAACACATAACATTTTTCAACCCCTATTGGAACAGCAGATAATACATAAAGTAGGGTGAACTCGTTCCCTTTTATGAGCACTTTGTTCAACCCCTATTTTAACATAGCAGATAATACATAAGACTACGTAACATAGCAGGGGTGAACCCGTTCCCTTTTATGAGCATATATTTCAACCCTATTTTAAGATACCAGATAACACATAAAATTACGAACACATAGAAGAGCAGATAATACATAAGACTACGTAACATAGCAGGGGTGAACTCGTTCCCTCTTATGAGCACTTTTTCAACCCCTATTTTAACATAACGGAAATGATAAAAGACTATGGCTTATTTTTCAACCCTTAAAAGACTATGTAACATAGCAAAGGTGTACTCATTCCAACCCTTATTTTAACATAACAGAAAGAGCAGACAATGAGCAAAGATTACAATCGAACACCCCATGGTCTACAGATAGTCATTTTAGAGGGTATATTCATTCATTCTCTTTTATGACCATTTTTTCCACCCCTAATTGAAATTACATAACAGAGCAGATAATACATAAGATTCGTTCTCTTTTATGAGCACTTTTAGGGGTATTTCGTTCTATTTTATGATTACTTTTTCAACCCCTATTTGAACATTTTAACATAGCAGAAATTTATGAACACATTCTCCACCCCTATTTTAACGTAGCACTGATTTCGTTCCCAACCCCTAATTTAACATAGCAGAAATGATACAAGCATGTCCTCAAATTACTGACCATCGTGAACAAAGGTCAAACTGAAAGACGGAACAACATATCGAGGTAGTGTTTCCACATTTAGTAATTGGTTATCAACTACTACATGTTAAAAAAGTACTGACCATCAAGGTCAAAAATCAAAATACTTAAAACCCAGTAACTCAAAAACGGAGCCACATTTAGTAATTGGTCATCAGGTACTACATATCCCAAAATTAGTGGCCATCGAGGTCAAAGGTCAAAATACTTAAAACCCAGTAACTGAAAATCGGAGCCACATTTTGTAATTGGTCATCAACTACTACAAGTTCCAAAAATAATGACCATCAAGGACAAAGGTCAAAATACTTAAAATCCAATAACTCGAAAACGGAGCCACACATTGAGGTGGTGTTTCCACATTTAGTAATTGGTCATCAACTACTACAAGTTCCAAACATAATGACCATCGAGGTCAAAGGTCAAAATACTTAATACCCAATAACTCGAAAACGGAGTCACATATTGAGGTGCTGTTTCCACATTTAGTAATTGGTCATCAACTACTACAAGTTCCAAAAATAATGGTCATCGAAGTCAAAGGTCAAAATACTTAAAACCCAGTAACTCGAAAACGGAGCCACATTTAGTAATTGGCCATCAACTACTACAAGTTCCAAAAATAATGACCATCAAGGTCAAGGTCAAAGTACTTAAAACCCAATAACTCGAAAATGGATTCACATATTGAGGTGCTGTTTCCACATTTAGTAATTGGTTATCAACTACTACAAGTTCCAAACATAATGACCATCGAGGTCAAAGGTCAAAGGTCAAAGTACTTAAAACCCAATAGCTCGAAAATGGATTCACATATTGAGGTGCTGTTTCCACATTTAGTAATTGGTTATCAACTACTACAAATTCCAAAAATAGTGGCCATCGAGGTCAAAGGTCAAATATTTAAACCCTAATAACTCTTAAACGGAGCAAACGTATTGAGGTGCTGTTTTCAAATCTAGTAATAGGTCATCAACTACTACAAGTTTCAAAAATAATGGTCATCGAGGTCAAAG
Organism: Thermobia domestica; assembly: GCF_964235325.1. Lineage (NCBI taxonomy): Eukaryota > Metazoa > Arthropoda > Insecta > Zygentoma > Lepismatidae > Thermobia > Thermobia domestica. The sequence goes on from NC_137463.1 coordinate 88,338,355, forward strand.
GTCAATCTCGTAAACGAAGCCACATATTGAGATAACGTTTCCTCATTTAGTAAATTTGTGTGATCTATTCAATTTTGTACAAAGCAGAAAAAAGTGAAGAAGGAATAAATTTGAGTGGCTTATTTACTTTTGTATTAATAAGAAAGAAATCAGAGGAACACAATTTTAACTAACGCAGAATTTCTGTACCGTTTTGGGTTATTCAAATGGTCTAACAAGAAAGAAAGCAAAGATATGCCATATTAACTAGCTGAGAATTGTATGTCATCTTGTGTTATTTAAACAAAACGAAGGGCTAAATTTGAGAAAGCGAACATGGACCATTTTACTCAAATTTGGATGGAGTATTTATCTTTGTATGAACCAGAAAAAATGAAGAAGGTTCAATATTTCTGTACAATTTTGTACTACCCAAATAAACGAAATTTTATTTTTGTATCAATCAGAAGAAAATCAAAGAAGGGTCATTTTAACTAGATCAGCATTTTATACCTTTTTGAGCTATTCAAATAATAGAGGGAACAAATTTCAGTGGTCTATTTTATTTTTGTACCAATCAGAAGAAAAGCAAAGATATGCTATTTTAACTATTTAAACAAACAAAAGGATACATTTGAATGACCTATTCAATTTTGTACCGACGAGAAATGCCATTTTATGTAGCTCAGAATTTTATATCATTTGTACTATCCAACAAACGAAGGAATAGAGTTTTAGTTTTATATCAACCATAAAAAGAAGTAAATATTAGGTGGATTATTTTCTTTTGTACCAACTGGAAAGGAGGAGAAGAGCTACTTTAACTAGCTCAGAATTTATGTAACTTTTGAACTACTGAAATGTTCTATTTTGTATCAATCAGAAAAAACCGAAGAAGGATCATTTTAACAAGTTCATAATTTCTGTAACGAAAGAAAAATTTCGATGTTCTACTTTTTATACCAACGAGAAAAAATGAACTAGCTGAATATTTTATATCATATCATACGAAAGAATAAATTTAAATGACATATTCGATTTTGTACCAATGAGAAATGCCATTTTAACTAGCTCAGAATTTTACTACTCAAATAAACAATGGAGTATTTAGTTTAAATTGCACCATTTTGGAGTATTCAAATAAACAAAGGACTTATAATTTGTGTCAACTGTAAAAAGGATCATTTTAACTAGCTGAGTATTTTATACCATTTTGTATTATTTCAACAAACAAAAGGAAAAAGCAAGAAAGGATCATTTTAACTAGACTAATAAACGAAGGCATAAATATGAGTGAGACCAGAGAAAAAAACGAAGAAGGCCTATTTTAACTAACTGAGAATTGCTGTATCTTTTTGTACTATTTAAACAAACGATGGAATAAATTTGAGTGGCCAGAAAAATCAAAGATGGTCCAATTTAGCTAACTCGGAATTTATATACCTTTTTTACTAGCCCAATGAACGAAAGAACAAATTTGGGTGTTTTACTTTTTTATACCAAACAAAGAAGAACCATTTTAACTTGCTCAAACACAATTTTAACTAGCGCAGAATTTCTGTATCTTTTTGGTCTATTCAAATAAACGCAAAAATTAATTTGGATGGAGTAACAAGAAAGAAAGCAAAGATATGCCATATTAACTATTTAAATAAACGAAGGAATATATTTGAGTGGTCTATTCAATTTTATACCAATGAGAAATGCCATTTCCAGGCCATGTTTTACTATTTTAAACAAAACGAAGGGCTAAATTTGAGAAAGCGAACATGGACTATCTTACTCACATTTGGATGGAGTATTTAGCTTTGTATGAACCAGAAAAAAGTGAAGAAGGTCCATTTTAACTATTTAAATAAACGAAGGAATATATTTGAGTGGTGTATTCAATTTTATACCAACGAGAAATGCCATTTCTATCTATCTCAGAATTTCTAGTGCATGTTGTATTATTTAAACAAAACGAAGGGTTAAATTTGAGAAAACTAACAGGGACTCATAATTTTATACCATTTTGTAATACTTAAATTTGGATGGATTATTTAGTTCTGGTACCAAGCAGAAAAAAGGAAACAAAGGTATAAATTTGCACTGACCAGAAAAGCGAAGATATTTTTTAAAAAATAATAAATTTATTGAGGTGTCCTATTTCCTTTTGTACCAACGAGAACCATTTTTAACTGGCTTAGAATTTTATACCTTTTTGTAAAATTTGTACCAAACCGAATAAAGCAAGGAAATACCATTTTAACTAGCTCAATATTTCTGTAACTTTTTATGTTTTTGGTCTACCCAATTTCTTAACCATCTTGTACTATTTAAACAAACCAAGGAAAAAATTTGTGTGACCTATTCACTTTCATAGCAAGCAGGAAAAGCCCCTTTTAGTTTTATACCAATCACGAAAAGAAAGGGAAGAAGTCCCATTATAACAAGCTCGGTATTTTTATACCATTTTGCATTACTCTAATAAATTTGAATGGTCTATTTCATTTTTGTAACAATCAGAAGAAAAGCTCAGAATTTTATACCTTTGTGGTGCTACATTTTGTATTATTTTGTGTCATCCTGAGAACAATGTAAATTGCCTCTCCCGTCACTAAGTAAGGCTCAAAATATTTGAACGTGAGATTTAACAAACCAGAGTTGCGTCATAATTGTGTAGAACAGACTCCATAACAATTAGCGTACTAAATAAAAAAGAAGAAACACCATGCTTGGCCAATTTGAATCACAGCAGAAGAAGAGATCATATCAAAGTAAGAAAAGTTTTCAAAGTTCCATGTTCCATACCATCTATAAAGAGTGCTGCAGATATTTAAGCAACGTTACGAATGCGTTACCTAACATTTGTATTGCTAGTATAGTGAGAGGTCTAAGGTAGTGCCTATTGCTCAACGATTCAATTATTTTTTAAACTTTCTTTCCTCGTCTAAGTCCAAAAAGACAAATATATATATTTTTGCATTTATGTATTTTATTATAATGGAAAATAAGTTTATGGAGTATATTTGGAAAATAATAGAACATACATCATGATGTTATATTAACGAATTATTTTGTATTGCCTTGAAACATATTATTAAACACGGAGAATGCATAGAATGCTTTTATTCTAGGTATATAAATTGATGTATCACACTTGATTTGTTTTTGCTGAAGAGCATGGAAATTGTTTATGTTTCACCTAGAGAAAAAGAAATTCAGCGTGAAAACGAAAACCCTATACTGTTAATTCACCCGTCTGACCCCGATTTGCCAGATGAATTACGTGATAAGGTGAGAAATATATATCCAACACAGGAAATAGAAGAAGTGTATTATTTTAGACGGTATAATAGATATAGTGATGAAATATTCCCAGAAAGTGATGACAGTATTTCAAATATTACCTGTTTTGAAGTGGAAGCTAATGAGTGCGGGTGTACTAGTGAAAGTATTAGTAATACATGTGTTATACAATTATTTAATGAGTATACACCCAATTCAGTATTATTATGTGAAGCATGTTCTAAACATAATGAAAATGAAAAAGATCACAACTGTTTGCTGCAGTATGATTACGAATTATTACAAAAGGTGTGGACGATCTTAATTAAACGTGAAATGAGAGAGAAAATCTATAAACTTTATTTAAAGAAGCATTTTAAAGGTTGCAATATTAAGAACACTTATACTGTGGAGACAAAATTAATCTGGTATATGAATACATTACAGAGTGTGATTATTATATCAAAGAAATAGTAGAAATGTTTATAGAGAAAGATAAACAATTATTTAATTCTGTAAATGTACACTGAGACACTGTAGCATATGCATTTGATTGTGTAAGAATAGAAGAACTTGAACTGTTAACTATATTATTTTATAAATGGATCAATTTGTAGTATTGTAATATTACAAACATTGGACTAGCACATGTAAATAATAGAGCTAAAATACTGAATTACCGGCAACTGAATTGTTCTCTGGATGACACAAAAATAATACAAAATGTAGCACCACAAAGGTATAACATTCTGAGCTTTTCTTCTGATTGTTACAAAAATGAGATAGACCACCCGTAATACAAAATGGTATAAAAATACCAAGCTTGTTATAATGAACCTTCTTCCCTTTTTTCCTGCTTTTTCTGCTTGCTATAAAAGTGAATAGGTCAAACAAATTTGTTTTTCTATGGTTGGTACAGAAAGTAGACCTCCTCCGCTTTTTTAAATGCAAACAAAATTTATTCATTCTTCAATAGGTCAAATTTAATAGTACAAAAGGCTAGTTACCATTGACCTTTGCTTAAGCCACCCAAATTTATTCCTTCGCTTATTTGATTAGTACAAAATGTTACTTCTTTCCTTTTCCTGGTTGTAACAAAAGTGAATAGGTCACACCAATTTATTCTTTTGTTTGTTTAAATAGTCAATATGGTCAAGAAATTGGGTAGATCAAAAACACAAAAAGTTATAACATGCTGAGCTATTTAAAATGCTTTTTCTTCGCTTTGTTTTTTGGTTAACACAAAAATGGTATTTCCTTGCTTTTTAGGTTTGGTACAAATTTTTACAAAAAAGGTATAAAATTCTAAGCTAGTTAAAAATGGTTCTCGTTGGTACAAAAGGAAATAGGACACCCCAATAAATGGCACAAAAAGTATAGAATGCTGATCCTTCTTCTCCTTTTCTGGTTAGTACAAATTTATACCTTCGTTTACTTGATTAGTACAAAGTGTTAATTCTTTCCTTTCTTTCTGCTTGGCTAGTTAAAATGACCCTTCTTTGATTTTCTTCTGATTGGTACAAAAATAAAATTTCGTTCATTGGAGCAGTACAAAATGGTATAAAGATTTGAGTTAGTTAAAATGGTCCTTCTTCACTTTTTTTCTGGTTCATACAAAGCTAAATACTCCATCCAAATTTGAGTAAAATGGTTCATGTTCGCTTTCTCAAATTTAGCCCTTCGTTTTGTTTAAATAATACAACATGCACTAGAAATTCTAAGCTAGATAAAAATGGCATTTCTCGTTGGTATAAAATTGAATACACCACTCAGATATATTCCTTCGTTTATTTAAATAGTTAAAATGGACCTTCTTCACTTTTTTCTGGTTCATACAAAGCTAAATACTCCATCCAAATGTGAGTAAGATGGTCCATGTTCGCTTTCTCAAATTTAGCCCTTCGTTTTGTTTAAAATAGTAAAACATGGCCTGGAAATGGCATTTCTCATTGGTATAAAATTGAATAGACCACTCAAATATATTCCTTCGTTTATTTAAATATTTAATATGGCATATCTTTGCTTTCTTTCTTGTTACTCCATCCAAATTAATTTTTGCGTTTATTTGAATAGACCAAAAAGATACAGAAATTCTGCGCTAGTTAAAATTGTGTTTGAGCAAGTTAAAATGGTTCTTCTTTGTTTGGTATAAAAAAGTAAAACACCCAAATTTGTTCTTTCGTTCATTGGGCTAGTAAAAAAGGTATATAAATTCCGAGTTAGCTAAATTGGACCATCTTTGATTTTTCTGGCCACTCAAATTTATTCCATCGTTTGTTTAAATAGTACAAAAAGATACAGCAATTCTCAGTTAGTTAAAATAGGCCTTCTTCGTTTTTTTCTCTGGTCTCACTCATATTTATGCCTTCGTTTATTAGTCTAGTTAAAATGATCCTTTCTTGCTTTTTCCTTTTGTTTGTTGAAATAATACAAAATGGTATAAAATACTCAGCTAGTTAAAATGATCCTTTTTACAGTTGACACAAATTATAAGTCCTTTGTTTATTTGAATGCTCCAAAATGGTGCAATTTAAACTAAATACTCCATTGTTTATTTGAGTAGTAAAATTCTGAGCTAGTTAAAATGGCATTTCTCATTGGTACAAAATCGAATATGTCATTTAAATTTATTCTTTCGTATGATATGATATAAAATATTCAGCTAGTTCATTTTTTCTCGTTGGTATAAAAAGTAGAACATCGAAATTTTTCTTTCGTTACAGAAATTATGAACTTGTTAAAATGATCCTTCTTCGGTTTTTTCTGATTGATACAAAATAGAACATTTCAGTAGTTCAAAAGTTACATAAATTCTGAGCTAGTTAAAGTAGCTCTTCTCCTCCTTTCCAGTTGGTACAAAAGAAAATAATCCACCTAATATTTACTTCTTTTTATGGTTGGTATAAAACTAAAACTCTATTCCTTCGTTTGTTGGATAGTACAAATGATATAAAATTCTGAGCTACATAAAATGGCATTTCTCGTCGGTACAAAATTGAATAGGTCATTCAAATGTATCCTTTTGTTTGTTTAAATAGTTAAAATAGCATATCTTTGCTTTTCTTCTGATTGGTACAAAAATAAAATAGACCACTGAAATTTGTTCCCTCTATTATTTGAATAGCTCAAAAAGGTATAAAATGCTGATCTAGTTAAAATGACCCTTCTTTGATTTTCTTCTGATTGATACAAAAATAAAATTTCGTTTATTTGGGTAGTACAAAATTGTACAGAAATATTGAACCTTCTTCATCTTTTTCTGGTTCATACAAAGATAAATACTCCATCCAAATTTGAGTAAAATGGTCCATGTTCGCTTTCTCAAATTTAGCCCTTCGTTTTGTTTAAATAACACAAGATGACATACAATTCTCAGCTAGTTAATATGGCATATCTTTGCTTTCTTTCTTGTTAGACCATTTGAATAACCCAAAACGGTACAGAAATTCTGCGTTAGTTAAAATTGTGTTCCTCTGATTTCTTTCTTATTAATACAAAAGTAAATAAGCCACTCAAATTTATTCCTTCTTCACTTTTTTCTGCTTTGTACAAAATTGAATAGATCACACAAATTTACTAAATGAGGAAACGTTATCTCAATATGTGGCTTCGTTTACGAGATTGACCTTTGACCTCGATGACCATTATTTTTGAAACTTGTAGTAGTTGATGACCTATTACTAGATTTGAAAACAGCACCTCAATACGTTTGCTCCGTTTAAGAGTTATTAGGGTTTAAATATTTGACCTTTGACCTCGATGGCCACTATTTTTGGAATTTGTAGTAGTTGATAACCAATTACTAAATGTGGAAACAGCATCTCAATATGTGACTCCATTTTCGAGCTATTGGGTTTTAAGTACTTTGATCTTTGACCTTGATGGTCATTATTTTTGGAACTTGTAGTAGTTGATGGGCAATTACTAAATGTGGAAACAGCACCTCAATATGTCGCTCCGTTTTCGAGTTATTGGGTTTTAAGTGTTTTGACCTTTGACCTCGATGAGGATTATTTTTGGAACTTGTAGTAGTTGATGACGAATTACTAAATGTGGAAACAGCACCTCAATATGTGGCTCCGTTTTCGAGTTATTGGGTATTAAGTATTTTGACGTTTGACCTCGATGACCATTATTTTTGGAACTTGTAGTAGTTGATGACCAATTACTAAATGTGGAAACAGCACGACAATATATGGCTCCGTTTTCGAGTTATTGGGTATTAAGTATTTTGACCTTTGACCTCGATGGTCATTATTTTTGGAACTTGTAGTAGATGATGACCAATTACTAAATGTGGAAACACCACCTCAATGTGTCGCTCCGTTTTTGAGTTATTGGGTTTTAAGTATTTTGACCTTTGTCCTTGATGGTCATTATTTTTGGAACTTGTAGTAGTTGATGACCAATTACAAAATGTGGCTCCGTTTTTGAGTTACTGGGTTTTAAGTATTTTGACCTTTGACCTCGATGGCCACTAATTTTGGGATATGTAGTACCTGACGACCAATTACTAAATGTGGCTCCGTTTTTGAGTTACTGGGTTTTAAGTATTTTGATTTTTGACCTTGATGGTCAGTACTTTTTTAACATGTAGTAGTTGATGACCAATTACTAAATGTGGAAACACTACCTCGATATGTTGTTCCGTCTTTCAGTTTGACCTTTGTTCACGATGGTCAGTAATTTGAGGACATGCTTGTGTCATTTCTGCTATGTTAAATTAGGGGTTGGGAACGAAATCAGTGCTACGTTAAAATAGGGGTGGAGAATGTGTTCATAAATTTCTGCTATGTTAAAATGTTCAAATAGGGGTTGAAAAAGGATTCATAAAATAGAACGAAATACCCCTAAAAGTGCTCATAAAAGAGAACGAATCTTATGTATTATCTGCTCTGCTATGTAATTTCAATTAGGGGTGGATAAAATGGTCATAAAAGAGAATGAATGAATACACCCTCTAAAATGACTATCTGTAGACCATGGGGTGTTCGATTGTAATCTTTGCTCATTGTCTGCATGGGGTGCTCATAAAAGGGAACGAGTTCAACCCTACTTTATGTATTATCTGCTATGTTCCAATAGGGGTTGAAAAATGTTATGTGTTATCTGCTCTTCTATGTGTTCGTAATTTCTGCTATGTTAAAATAAGGGTTGGAAAATATGCTCATAAAAAAAACGAGTATACCCTTGCTATGTTATGTGTTATCTGCTCTGCTGTGTGTTACGTAGTCTTATGTGTTATCTGCTCTTCTATGTGTTCGTAATCTTTGTGTTATCTGCTATGTTCCAATAGGGGTTGAAAAAATGATCATAAAAGAGAACGAGTACACCCTTGTCATGTTACGTGCTCTTATGTGTTATCTGCTCTGCTGTGTGTTACGTAGTCTGATGTTCGTAAGGGTTGGAAAATATGCTCATGAAAGGGAACGAGTTCACCCCTTAAAATGTGGTCATAAAAGAGAACGAATACACCCCCTAAAAAGTGCTCATAAAAGGGAATAAATTCACCCCTAAAATGGAGGTCGTAAAAGACCGTGGGTTCACGGTGTAAGGTGCTCAATTTCCCAGGGGCTCCTGAGTTGTTCTATGTTGAGTGATGTTGAGCCAGATCGATCCATTTTCTACTACTGAAGTTGAATCCAGATGATTTCCGTAAAGACTTCCAACTTAGTACTATAATTTAAAGAAATGTAACATCCGTGAATAATGGTACTGATGATACTGGGTACTCTCCATTCGGCGAGCAAGTTGTGAATATTTTCAAGAGAATTAGTTACTGAAGTTGTTTTAGACGTTTGAAAGATTATACCTGAACAAGGAAGGATTCAATACTACAATATGGAGAGTCCTAAATTGGAGAATTGATGTCCAAAGGATAACAAAGTAAAAATAAAGAAATAGTGTTCTACAAGATAGCAAATAATCGTTTAACCTATGAATCATCGGACGTTATTGTTAAAAGGAACCCGAATTATGAAATAATGTAATATAAAATGAGTGAAAGTATAGATGATAGTTATGTAGACTTTAAACTAAGTGGTGACTCGAGACAAAGATACTGTAGAAGATATGTTCAGTAAGATATTGAGAGAACTTCGCCAAATACAAGGTGTACGAAGTTCGGCTGGCGAGATGAGAAAAGAAGCTCTGGATTTCAATAAAGAGATGAAAGAATTTGAAAAGCTTATTACTAATGGAACTAAAGAACCTTCAGAAGATGAAGAAAAACAAAAGGATAAAGTTGCTGAGTATCAGAAATGAGGAAGTGTTACTAGTGCAGAAATGAAGTAATCGCTGCTGAGTAATACCTGAAGGAAGCCGATTAGCAGAAAATGAAAATATGATAGAGAAAGCAAATCAAGAAGGTAAATTCTTCAAAAGTGATACCGGAAGAAGTAAATTCTTGTCACAGGAAAGAAACGTTATGGTGAAGCAAATAAGGTCGTTGTAGAGGAACATGAAGAAGTAAGGAAGGAACCGAAAATTTCCCAGCTACGAATTACACAAACCCAATTATGTTATAGGGAAAATAAATATTGTATCTGTAATGGAGAACGAAGTGATTGCCATCGATGTTCCCGGAAACAAATAGGAAACTAAACAAGAGAAAGAAGAAAAGAACATTCGTCAGATTGGAGAGTCAATATAGAGTAGGAACATTTTATTATGTGTGGAAAAAGAGATCAAATTTAAAACTATAGTGCCTCTTTTTGTCTGGAAAAGAAGAAGAAATAGGTGAAACTGTACAATGGAAGACATTTCAATATAAAACGACTGAACTTGAAAAGGAAGCAACTCTGTTTACACTGGAAAGAAAAAAAAAAACTGCTAGGAAAGACAAATGTGGAAGTCCGAGGAAGGAAGGCATACGGCAAAAGGAAGATCAAAGGTCATCGTAAAGCTACAAACAAATGAGATTTCAGACAGAACCACAATATATACCATGGACAAATCGAAGACGAAATTTGCTACATAATTGTGGATTTAACAAAAAGGAGAAAAAGGAAAGATTTCGCGACACAGGTTAATAGAAATTGAGAACCTTCTTTTGTTAGATTTTCATGTTTGATTTTAATTACTGTTATGCTTTATTTTGATGTTGGAGCTTACTCATGATATCATTAAACCTTCGTTGGTACTTCTACAACTTTATTTTCTTGATACAATTTGGTTCTTTATATTATGAATTATGTTTTATGGTAGTGGAACAGAAACATAACATGCTCAAGATAGTTGGAAATAAAATAAATGTAATTTGGACCCTAGAGGATTATGAAGATATGCAGAAATCAAGCTGTGAGGAGATATGAAGATTTGAATTTATATTTATCCTGATAAAATTTTTAGGCACCACCGGTAAATTGAAATGTCCCATTTTCCATGATGGCATTACAAACTCCTAGATGGCAGTACAATTATGCAATATGTGTTTATTTGTTTAGAATAATGACGAAAAAATTATCCATCTAATTTTTTTCTAAAATTTCAACGTAATGTTGTCAAAACTACATTCATTCCATGTATTGTCGAAAAATGTACAATTCTGCATCTTAAAATTTTAACATACAAAAGAAGAAAGTAAATAATACTTCGAAAAATGTAGATGTTCTACAATTTTCGACAATCAAGAAACAAACTTGCTGTTTAATCTTTTTAGTTGGGAATTTAAAGAAAAACAATTGGAATAAGTAAGTTTCAAACAAAAGTAGAATCGAAAAGTATTTATATTGTAATGTTCCGCATGTCTTCGTCATGCAATAACCACGTGTGAGCTACATGTGTTAATCGTAAATAAAAACACAGACGACGGTCCCGAAGATGAGTCGCCCACCATCGCCAACAGTCGGAAGAACGAGGATCACCGAAAGAAGCCGACACTACAGGATAAAAGGGAGCTGCACGCCTCGACCAGCATCAATCTCCACAGGTTGATCAAACCACCTAAAGCCCTAAGGCGCCCGGCCATTGGATTACCCGTCCCTCTCACGATGCTTGATCAATTGAGACTTAATCCTATAGCCCTAAGACGCACGGTCATTGGGTTCCTTCTCTCTCTCAGGACGCCCTGGCACCGAGGAGACACCTAAATCACACAAAACAACCCCTCTTACGATGCCTGGTCAAAGAGAGTTACCTCACCTCAAAACCCACGACGCTTGGTCATCGGGTTCCTACCACACTCTAACCTAAAGTATTTAAAGGAAACTATTATTGTACATGCTTCTGTATTAGAGGAACTTTTTATAATAAAAAGGTGATGGGAAAAGTCCAAATCCCGAGTTCTATATTTGCTCTACCCAAGAAATTTTACAATATTTTGATGTTGGTTACGGTATTATTCAAGTGAGATGGAATTTGAAGTCATGGAGCACTAATAAGTGTACCCGTTCCGGGTTCTCACCAGGAATATCTCGATGATCAGCTATTTGTATTGATTTCTAAATCTTTATCAAAATTCTCAGTAAACAAAACCTCCTATCTGTCTATATGGTATTGGAGAGCGTAATATTTGGAAGTATCTGCTGTTTTAAGAGAAGCCTATTGGTATGCTGCATTCTACCAGGATATGCTGCATATATTTTGCAATAATATCATACTTATTAGAAAACATCTCTTTGAGTGTACTGTTGATTAAAATAAGGTGAAACAAGCGTAATTTCAGGTGTTTTAGTTACAAATAATATGGAACACGAAAATAAAAGATACTCAGAGTTAATTATAATTTTACTGATACTGTCGACGATAATAGTATAAGGATAAAAATATTACATGTTTTAATGAATATAATTATAGATAAGTACAAATGTAATGAAACAGAGTTAAAAAAGAATAAAATACGTCCACGAACTAAATAACATACCAACAGTACTATTCATAAACAGGATTAGATATTAAGCAGTGTTGATAATTAAGTTCAATCAACGCACAATAATAAGCAACTATGGAAAAAATGTGCTAGCATATGCAGATGGTGATCAGAAAAATGGAAACACTGTAGTTGGCAACACGTCAGATGTATGGGTTGGCAGGGGTGTCGTGAAGCACGCAGCGCCGAACCGCTGGTGGTGGTGTGTTAGGTCGGTCTCCATACCACGTCAGGCGTAGTGGAACAGCAGTGTCCAGTGGCTGCAGCAGACGGAGGTAGTGTAAAATGGGAGACCTCAGATTTTCAAAGAGGGCAAAGTGTTGGTGCGCGGTTAAATAGAGTGAGTGTGACGGCAGTGGCTACTGTGTTAAGTGTGTCGCGTGGGACAGTGTCGAAGGTGATGACGGCCTACACAACACACGGGAAAACCACATCGGGGAAGCGGAACAATGGGCGGAAGAAAATCATGAGTGACAGGTCACGCCGGGTATTAAAGCGCATTGTCACGCAGAACCGTCGTGCCACTGCGGAGCAAGTAACGGAGGAACTCAATCAGCACCTCCCCCACCCTGTTCGACATTCACAGTCCGCCGCGAATTACATGACATGAACTTACGGGGTCATGTTGCACGGGCCAAACCGCTCATCAGGGACCATAACGCTTTCGCACGCCGCAAATGGTGCCGCGACCATGCAACTTGGACCGTTGAGGACTGGAAACGTGTGATATGGTCGGATGAGTCATCCTTCACCCTATTCTCAACCACGGGCCGTGTTTATGTGTGGAGAACGCCCAAAGGAGCTTATGATCTGCAGTGTCTCCGCCCAACTGTGAAACATGGCTGCGGCTCGGAGATGCTGTGGGCCGCCATATCATGGTTTTCATTGGGTCTTATGGTCACACTTAGCGGACGAATCACTGCCAACGATTATGTCGCAATTTTAGGAGACCACTTGCATCCTATGGTCCGGATGTTGTTCCCGGACAATGACGCCATCTTCCAGGATGATAATGCACCCATTCACACACCTGGCGTTGTTGCAGCGTGGTTTGAGGAACATCGGGATGAAGTTCAACACCTCCCCTGGCCCGCCCTATCCCCAGATCTCAACATAATTGAACATCTCTGGTCCGTCTTGGAAACATGACTCCGGCGACGATTTCCAACTCCATCCTCTCTCACAGAACTGGCCGATGCCCTGCACGAGGAATGGTGTAAAATTCCACTAGCTACCATTAACGACCTCTATGGCTCCATCCCATGTCGCATCAAGGCTGTTCTGAAGGCGAAAGGTGGCCCGACACGATATTAATCTGTAAATTGCAATTTCGTTCAGGTGTTTCCATTTTTCTGATCACCATCTGTATCTAGAACTTTAACTACATCTAAATATACTAGCAGGGGTGGACCAAGGCAAAAATTTCACCCTGGTAAAGTGACTTTTGACGCCCCCTAGTTCTAGCCTATATTTTACATTTTACTACTTTTACAAAAAATATAAAAAATATAAAAATAAAAAAATAAAAGATAATGATGAGGATGCTACTGACGTGTCTTTCTGTATGTTCACTTTCCTTAAGACTATGGTTGCGTGAATGTGTCACTGACTGGTGACCGCGAACCCACCGGGCCCAGATGGGTAAGCTGTCAACACTCACTGACCCATCCACCAAACCAATCATCTCCGGAAAATCGAACTCAAATTGACCCAAAATGTGAAGATTTCCAAGCCTCCTTCATTCTCACTCACAGTCCGGTATCCAGATCTGCAGCTCATCATCTGCATCCCATCGCGAAATAGTTTGCAGACCACAATCTTACCGATACAAGACACCGACCCAAGAATGAAACTGGCAATGAGTGCTTCGGAGATCTGAATGTTTGTATTTACTAACCCAGATAAAGAAAGAAAAATCTCAAACTGAATTCTGAATAGCGCAACGGAATTGAATTTTGTACACTGAATGCCTGAAATGAATTTTGTTGATTTTTACGAAGTGAATTTTCTGTCAGGTCTGTGATTCCAATCCCGGTCACACTAAGTGAAATCAATTTCGTATGTATTCAAACGATAAACTTTGATTTAATCACACTGTTTACGTACTGCTTTCAAAACTTTGTATACTACATATTAACAATACACAACTGAGTTTAGTTTCTACGTAATACTAAATAATGAGCTTTGCACTTGAAAAGAAAAGATTTTGTTTCGGCTCGTACATTTTATGTATGCTAATTTTCAGTATAACGAGAAGATAAATAAACACAAGGAAAAGTTGACATGGTTGGTAATCGGGATGAAATCTTTAACACATCTGATTGAAAGAGTTAAAATACAACATTGAATAAAATGACATCTGATCTTTCCCATCTCGTGATTATTCTTTACACGTATTTAATTTCTGTTCTGTGAAACAACTCTGTATATTATAACATTTACTAAGAAGAACAGACTAATCACACAATCCATATTCTATACTACGTACATATACAGGGTGGTTCAGTAATGTTCGACAGCCCTGAATAAATTGGAAACCAAAAGAGATATTAGCAAGAGTGTGGTAGATCCAGATACTTGTGGAAGTGGGACGTCTTTTGAGGTACTACAGAATGTTACCAGGTCAACAGTGTTGCCAGCACAGTACAAAGTTGCATTTTTTAAATAGAACATATAGAAGTTTATGCCATCAAAAGAATTAGTACAGAATGTGAATACCAACAACCGAAACCGCACATGTCAGTGTTGTCAAATAAGGAAGTTATAAAGCTTCAAAGATCAAGAAATTAAAGTGTCCGTAGAGCAAAACTAGCAAAAGGGCAAGAAAAATAATACTACGGAATGAAAAGAAGTAACCTAAAGAGTAAACCAGAGAACGCACAGCATCCAGTGAGTAACAGGGTTGCTACAGCAAAGGGTGGAAAAACTGAAAATTTTGCAGTTGCCATAGGAGGAAAAGTGCCCATATGACGTAATGCTGGAAACACCATAGAAAGTCTATGTAAGATTCAAGAATCCTAATAGCGTTTGTTCGAAAGCGATATCTCTAACCGTTCCCGAGATACACCAAAGGTGTGCGGGGTTTGCAACACTGCATAATAATTATCTCGCCCTCCAAACTACAGGAACGAGTAATGAAAATGACACGCCCAACAAAATGTAAGACTACCTTTATGTTTACAAGAACATATGATGAAGTGTGGGTTTTTCCCCGTAACTCATATGGGACACGGAGACATCATTGTCACGCAACGTCCGTGACAATATACAGATTATGGTACACTAATACTATACTGTCTCCTTTAGATCCCCTAAAAATTAAAAATATTCACTTTTGGCAAAAATAAAAAATTCCAACTTTAGAGTGGTTTTATAGGGAACTGAAAAATTTTCGCATGTTATTTATATGGAACACATTTTACACCCCCAAATTATTGGGCACTTCCTGTAGGGTTACAATGCTTAAATTTGACATGATTGTAGGTTTTCGGGACTAACCGACAGAAAAATTGCCAAATTGAATATTTTTAATTTTTAGGGGATCTAAAGGAGAAGTGAAGAAATTCCCCATGTTATTTAAATGCGCCTTTTTTGCACCTATAATCTCATATTTTAGGTACTTGGAATTGAAATAAAAACTTAAAATTCGGTATGCTTATACGTTTTTGTTAGCGTTAATTAAGTAATTCGCTAAAAATAAAAGTTTCCAAATGTAGAGTGGTTTTATGGGAAATTGAAAAATCTTCCCCATGTTATTTATAAGGGACATATTCCACACCCCAAAATGTTTAGAGACTTCCGGCAGGACTAGAATGATGAAATTTCGTAAGAGTGTAGCCTTCCGGGAGTAACGTATACAGGAAAATTGCCAAAGTGAATATTTTTAGTTTTTAAGGGGTCTAAAGGGGGGATGAAGAAATTCCCATGTTATTTAAATGGGCGTTTTTTAGGATAAAAAATCTTATCTTTTAGATAGTTGAAATAGGGGAAAAAAAAGCTTGAAATTTGGTAGAATTGTGGATTTAAGAGGTGCGAGGCCGTAGGCCAAGTAAACGTGAGTGTCATGGGGTGAAGCCCCCAGCTGTGCCAAATTCAGGAAATGTGATTAAAGAGCAAATGCACAAAATTCACTCTTCGTGCAAAGGCTGATACCTAAGAGATGGAGGCCGTAGGCCGACCAAACCCGGGGGTCTGGAGGAGTATACTAATACAAAATCATTACATAAATTTAATCTTTTGGGCAAAACAGACTCTAAGTACGCTCAAAAGTGGTGTTTTATAAGTGTAGTTGCAATCCTTGGTGTAAAACTTATCTCTACCTTAGAAATTCCATTGTTTTCTGGTTAAAGTGCAACTCAATTTGCATTTAGAGGAAAATTATATCCTTTCTATGTAATAGTTTCTCAGAAAACGACAGTTAAACGATATTCATTTATTTATAACTAGATGTCTCTACAGTGCAGATTAAGGATACGTGTACAAATACAAAATCATTACCTAGATAGATAGGACAATTCTTCTTTTCACTTCAATTCTCCAAGTGTTTCGCAAGTATTTGCTTTTGCACCATGATTGCTGTACTTCATATATCACATGATCTTCAATAATAACAAGCTCAAGTATGAATTCTCTAATTCTTGTTTATAGTGGCATATATTCAAAACAATTTCACGCTATCTTTCAGTACTGGTTCATACTTGCACACCTGAAGATAATAACAGTTCCGAAGAAGAACACTTTTATCCAGAAACAATCTCAGGATTTTTCCAAGGGCTGGGAAGGGGCAAAAGACCGACATACATTGATGCACATAACGCATAATGCAAAACAATGATTATTGAGGCTTATTGCATAACTTTGTGGACTAGATTAAATAGGTCTATATTAATTATTCTAGTAGGTGTAACCAAATAGTTCCTTCACATGTGTTTCTGGATAAAAGCGTTTTGAAACAACCAAACACCTTTCGAAATGCAAGGTAAAGCGATTGTCCCTTCTTGCCTAAGCTGCGGACGCTCATGGCCTTATCATCGACAGAGCATATTGCTTTGTTTAATGGTGTCATTCACCTAGTCCGCCCGAACCGGTTATTAAAATTTCTCAGGTTCTTGGAACCGGTTGTTAAAATTTCTCAGGTTCTTGGAACCGGTTGTTAAAATTATATCTCCACTTCCATATCCGGTGGTTAGGAAACAACAATTTTCTAATGTTACGACGTGTCAAAAAAACCTTTAAAACTTAAAAAAAAGTGAGTATGAAACCAGGCCGGTAGCCAGCCCAAAAACACCGTCTTCCACAATGAATACCATCATGTCCATGGGTTTTCTAGAGGTACTTATGTTTCCTCCCTTCTTCTCATTCCATCAATTCTTACATTACCATTCACTTGCCTTAATGATCGTCTTCTTTAGCCTAAAGGGTATAATCATCGGATGTTAAACTGAAATATTTCATTTTTTCCACAATGCACAGAGGCCTGCTGGGTTGGGAGTCCCGTTGAAGTTAGTTCCGCAGTTAAGCGTTTCGGAGACAAATGTTATTGTTTAATGTTTAGGTGGCCACATGGGAAAGTGACACTTGAATGGCAATACAGTTGCTTTCAAATAAATTTTATTAGCCTATTTACCCGGCGTGCCAAATAGGATGCAATTTGCAAGTTGAAAGACGCCATTACTCTTCAACCCTTCCCCAATAAGTTTCCTTATCTTGCAAAATGCGTACGTTTTGACCTTACCATTCTGTCGAGCACCCAAGAAAACACCCCAGTACTAAAACTGAAGCGTGTATCTCAAAAAATGGTTTCTTCAAACTTTTTTCAAAATCTGTTCAATTTTGAACTTTTAACGCTCATAATTCGAACAAGCTTGCGATCGATGATTTCTCCGGTTGCCAAATTGTTTCATATGTAAAAAGAAGTCGACTGAGCATAGTATCAGTATGAAGTCAGAGTAACACCCCACAACCTTCCCTAATAATGAAATTAATTAGTATTTTCCACTAACGGATTCAGGCAACTATTCGTGATTATATGAAAACTCAAAAACATAAATAGATTATTTTCAAGAAGATATATTTTACCTAAGCAAATTAAGTTTCAGCAAAAATAAAGAAAGAAAGGAAAGAAAAGAAGAAAAAAGAAATAACAATATTAGGTTACATATTTAACGTTTAAAATGATAGTCAAAATAAACTATCTCTGTATTTCACGTTTGTATAATATTTACGTGAAAAAAAATGTAAAACATACACACGAAAACGGTAATATAATATTTATATTCCGTAATGAGACAACTACTTGCAAAATAATTTATGCTTGTAAGTGAAAATTTCATAAAACTGAGCACAGGAGTAGCAAAATCTAACAGCAAGCGCCATCTTGCGTGCTCATCTTAAAACTGATTAAGTTTTCCTCTTATACAGTGTATGTTACAAGGTAGGTTTTCTCTTGCCTTTATCTAACACTGATTCACACATTTATTGTTACTATTAGTATGGTCAATACATTGTATTCATACAGTATGACAGCTTGGCAAGGTTGGCAGTCACTTGCTTTCAGCTTGTCAGACTTCATGGTGTGAGAACCATCAACAAGCATGATACGAGCTTGTTGAAACAACATTATTGATGATTGTTATAACTGGCCTATTCCAGCGTTCAGTAAAACGTATTATTATTATTATTATTATTATTATTATTATTATTATTATTATTATTATTATTATTATTATTATTATTATTATTATTATTATTATTATTATTATTCAAAACCATGGTTCACTGCTACAACCATGCAATTATTATTCTTTCTAGATTTCGAATTCTTATGTGTACAACCGACTACATCCTAACGCGAAGCAAAGGAACGTTAGTAAAACGTTTCATAGTAAATCGCCTCTATCTAACGTAATTATAGTGCTTGTTGAAAGAACAACAACAGTAGCCCTGAATGGGATCGAACCAACGACCTACGTCGTAGTCCGAATCGTTAACCACTACATCACAAGAACACCTGGTCTGGTTTATGTATCCTCGTCGCCAAAAGTGCCTTTACATCGCCAGATCCAGATGTTATTTGGGAATGGAAACTGATTACGCTTAACGTGAATATGTTTCGTTGTCGTAAAGCAAGGACAGTAATAAATATAAATAAGGTTCTCATTATTATATAAAACACAGAAGTATTTATTGCGTGTATAGAACAATATAATACAGTAAATAAGCAACATCATAATCACTAACGCCCGCAGGATTTTTTCCAAGGGGGCGGGGGGCAAAAGACCGATATAGAAAAATCTTTAAGTTTTACGTCCCACGTTTATGCCGGTTAGGCTAAGGGAGACGGTGATGATGAGTAATGAATGAAATGGTGGAATTAAGAATGTGGGAGGAAACGGGAGGTATGTGAACGCGCAGTACTCTAAGGAAGGGATGGTTGCATAAGAATTTGTGATAAATTTTGAGGAGTTTTTATTTTGACTAGGGAAATAACGTAGGTATAGAGAGTAAAGGCACAGATTTCAAACATCAGTGCACTGTTATCTCTGTTTTTCAATTTATTGCCTTATATGTTAAGTTAAACACCACAACATCTGTCACTGATAGCGTAGATCATCTTACTTTTTTAAAATTGCCACTTAGCTTATTTGTCCAAGCATTAATCTCCAAACATGATGTAGAGAGAAGAGAAAGAAAGAGATACAACATCTGTAAGATTTATGTAATTCACTAAGGAACTACAGGGACCGACTGAGCTAATTACTGCTACTAGCGCTTTTCACTCTTCAGGAATTTACTACGACATGTTTCCTAAGTCCTAAACCTGTGCATGAATTATACCATTCGCCTCACTGTAATTATTTGGGAATGGAAACTGATTACGCTTAACGTGAATATGTTTCGTTGTCGTAAAGCAAGGACAGTAATAAATATAAATAAGGTTCTCATTATTATATAAAACACAGAAGTATTTATTGCGTGTATAGAACAATATAATACAGTAAATAAGCAACATCATAATCACTAACGCCCGCAGGATTTTTTCCAAGGGGGCGGGGGGCAAAAGACCGATATAGAAAAATCTTTAAGTTTTACGTCCCACGTTTATGCCGGTTAGGCTAAGGGAGACGGTGATGATGAGTAATGAATGAAATGGTGGAATTAAGAATGTGGGAGGAAACGGGAGAATTCCGAGAAAACCCACACACACGGTATTTCTCTTACACAAAGTTCAACTGGCGTGGGCTGGGATCGTACCCGGGACCCCAAGCAGCAGAGGTGAACGCTCTACCACTGAGCCACCGCTTCCCCTGAGTCAAACGGCCCCGCGTGAAAAGGGCCCGGGTCAAAAGGTCTCCGCAACAAAAGGATGCTAGTCAAAAGTGCCGAATCAAAACGCAACTCTTCAAAAGGGCCCGCGTCAAAAGGGCCGAATCAAAACGCCACTCATAACAAGAGCCCGGGTCAAAAGGGTCCCACGACAAAATGACCCAAGTCAAAAGGCCCTGTGTCAAACGGACCCGTGTGGGAAAGGGGTCCGTTACAAAAGGGCCCGAGTCAAACGGTCCTGTATCAAAAGTTTCCGGGTTGAAAGGGCCCGAGTCGATAGGGGACGAATCAAAACGCCTCTCATTAAAAGAGCCCGAATCAAACGGGTCCCACGACAAAATGACCCAAGTCAAAAGACACTGCGTCAAACGGGCCCGGGTGAAAAAGGGTCCCGCTAAAAAGGTCCCGAGTCAAACGGACCTGTGTCAAAAGGGTCCGAGTAAAAGGCCCCTCATAAAAGAGCCCGGGTCAAATGGTCTCCACAACAAACGGGCGCGAGTAAAGTTCCGAATCAAAACGCCCCTCATCAAATGGGCCCTGGTCAAAAGGGGCCGAATCAAAATGTCCCTCATAACAAGAGCCCGGGTTAAATGGTCCCTCGAGAAAATGACCTAAGTCAAAAGACTCTGCGTCAAACGGGCCCAGGGGAAAAAGGGGCCCGCTGCAAAAGGGCCCGAGTCAAACGACCCCGGGTTCAAAGGGCCCGAATCTAAAGGAGCCGAATCAAAACGCCCCTCATAAATAGAGCCCGGTCAAACGGGTCCCACGACAAAACGACCCAATTCAAAAGGCTCTGCATCAAACGGGCCCGCTGCCAAAGGGCCCGAGTCAAACGGCCTCGGGTTAAAAGGGCGCGAATTGAAAGGACCCGAATCAAAACGCCCGTTATAAATAGATCCCGGTCAAACGGGTCCCACGACAATATGACCCAAGTCAAAAGAACCTGCGTCAAACGGGCCATTGTCAAAAATGTGCCCGCTATAAAATGGCCTAAATCAAACGTCCCCGCGTCAAGAGGGCCCGGTCAAAATTTATCCACAACAAAAGGGCCCGAGTCAAAAGGCCCGAATCAAAACGGCCCTCATCAAAAGGGCTCCGGTCAAAAGAACTCTGCAACAAAAGGGTCCGAGAATACTTTGTTAACGCAAAAATTTGGGGTTTAGGTAGCGATAATAAACATAATAATTATAATGACTGTCTGCATTTTTGCATTACGTTACTATACTCAGAATTTTTGCGAAGAGTGTTAAGGAATAACAACCAATGTTACTAACAGAGGCGACTTTTGATGGAAGTTACAATTTGAAAAATTTACATTTTACGAATGTAATCCACGAGAACTGCTCAAATATATGGTGGAATTTCATTTACGATGGAAAATATTAATCGTCTCAAAACAAACGTTAAAAAAAACACTTTTTGTTCATTGTTATGCAAATTTAATTATTATTATTATTATTATTATTATTGCTTTTTCTATTATTATCATTAATAATAATAAAAATATACAAGATCAGTGGCAGTCCATGCTTTCAAACCAGTATACGCCACTGCTCGAAACTATTAACTCTATATTATCCGTGTATAGAACAATATAATACAGTAACTAAGCAACATCATAATCACTAACGCCCGCAGGATTTTTTCCAACGGGGGGGGGGAAGAACGATATAGAAGAATCTTTAAGTTTTACGTCCCACGTTTATGCCGGTTAGGCTAAGGGAGAGGGTGATGATGAGTAATGAATGAAATGGTGGAATGAAGAAAGTGGGAGGAAACGGGACAACCCCGAGAAACCCACGCACACGGTGTTTGTCTAACTCAAAGTTCAATTGGCGTGGGCTGGGATCGAACCCGGGATCCCAAGCAGAAGATGTTAACGCTCTACCACGGAGCCACGGCGGCCCCTGAGTCAAATGGCCCCGCGTCAAAGAGCCCGGGTCAAATGGTCTCCGCAACAAAAGGGCGCGAGTGAAGTCCCGAATCAAAACGCCTCTCATCAAACAAGCCCTGGTCAAAAGGGGCCGAATCAAAATGCCCCTCATAAAAAGTGCCCGGGTTAAAGGGTCCCTCGACAAAATGACCCAAGTCAAGAGGCCCTGCGTCAAACAAGCCTAGGTAAAAAAAGGACCCGTTGCAAAATGGCCCGAGTAAAACGGACCCGGTTAAAAGGGCTCGAATGGAAAGGAGCCGAATCAAAACGCCCCTCATAAATAGAGCCCGGTCAAACGGGTCCCACGACAATATGACCCAAGTCAAAAGGACCTGCGTCAAACGGGCCTTTGTCAAAAATGGTCCCGCTATAAAGGGGCCCAACTTAAACGGCCGCGCCTCAAGAGGACCCGAGTCAAAATGTATCCACAACAAAAGGGCCCGAGTCAAAAGGCCCGAATCAAAACGCTCCTCATCGAAAGGGCCCCGGTCAAAAGAACTCCGCAACACAAGGGCCCGAGAATAGTTTGTTAACGCAAAATTTTGGGATTTAAGTAGCAATAATAAACATAACAATTATAATGACTGTCTGCATTTTTGCATTACGTCACTATACTCAGAATTTTTGCGAAGACTGTTAAGGAATAACAACCAACGTCAGTAACAGAGGCGACTTTTGATGGAAGTTACAATTTGAAAAATTTACATTTTACGAATGTAATCCACCAGAACTGCCCAAATGTATGGTGGAATTTCATTTACGGTGGAAAACATTAATGGTTTCAAAACAAACGTTCAAAAAAAGAAAAAAAAACACTTTTAGTTCATTGTTATGCAAATTTTATTATTATTATTATTATTATTATTATTATTACTTTTTCTATTATTATCATTAATAATAATAATAATAATATACAAGGCCAGTGGTAGCCCATGCTTTCAAACCAGTATACGCCACTGCTCGAAACTATTAACTCTATATTAACATCGGTCGCTTTCGATCATTTTATGTTACTTCGTCCCACTGTCCCGAGGTGTGCAAGGGTGCCTTCTAATTCCTTGCCCCAAGGCAAGAAAAGCAAACAATATTTTTGCAAACACAGCCAGGCTGTGACTCAGAACGCACACAGCTCGCTGTATAGCTGCAAGAGACCCATGGGTAACTAGTTGCCCTCTTGTTACAAGGCGTTTAGTCAATACTTATCAAGGTCATTTCCGTTAGTTGAACATTGAGTTGACTGTTAGAATACAACAGCAGCAACAAATAATCCCTTCTGTTTACTTTTCACGAATATTTTTCACCTTCATGCGTATTGCGTCGATTTAAATGACATGACATCCGAAAAAGATATAAATACTCAAAAGGCAAAAACATGTAGCTATTTTTGTTTTCCCCTTTTCTATTAGCCAATGGAAGTGTGTATGGTTGTTTCACCTCCTTCTTGTAGTTTGCTTACTATTCCTTCTTCTTTTTAGTTGAACTTTTGGCTATGAATACCACCGCGACAAGTCGTGGTTCTTATGATAGTGGCGTATTTTCACCCCGAGAAATTACGGAAATAATAAATAATGTAGACTATGATGCTTTTGAAACGGACGATGAACGTGGTTTGTAGGAAGATTCTAGCATCAATTTGTGACCCACATGCCTTTTTTCATATAGTCTCGCTGCTGAACGGAACGTTAAACCAGTGGCGGAGTAGACACACACATTATATATACAGGGTGGCCCATTTTAATCTTTCCACGGAAATATCTTGAAAACGTTTGAGCATAAACAAACTGAGCAAAAACTCAAATAGGAAATACCATGGGGCAAATCGAACGGCGCTGTCGCGGTGCTCCCAGGGCCACTCTTAAAGGGGGCCCGGGGCTAAATTAAAAATATTAAATGCAAACATGGGGCGAGTGAGACTTCTTTCGAAAGATCTTTAAAAACTAAAAAGCGATGTGGCAAAAGGTCACCGATATCGGTCACCGTGTTTGAAATGGCCGCCAAAATATGTTACCTGCATCACATAAAGGTCCAGTAGCACTAATATGGAAACGGTTGAACATAAATGAACCAAACAAAAACTCAAATAGGAAAGTCGTGGGGCAAACCGAATAATGTTGTCGCGGTGCCTCCAGGGCCGCCTTTCATCTTAGTCCAGGCCCAACTTAGAAATTTTATATGAAAATATGGGTCACGTGATACCTTGTTCGATAGGTCTTCATACACTAAACAGCGTTGTAAGAAAAGATTGTTCATATGGGCCACCGTTTTCAAAATGGAAGCCAAGACATCTTGCCTGTATCAGATAAAACGGCCAGTACCACTAATATGAAAACTGTTGAAGATAATAACGGATGAACAGAATATAACTCCTACAGGAAATCACAGAGGGTATATATCATTCCATGGCTCGAAAATGTTGCAACGGAGGAGAAGATGATTAGAGTAAAGGTGCCATAATGCAAAGGAGGAAATCTAATTCCTAGAAAACGGTCCAACGATAAGTGGGTGAAGGGGACGGGAAGGAACGATGAAATTCCAAACGAGAACCTTAGTTTTTGCAAATTGTATCTACACAACAAAATTATCTGATACATGTTTTTTATGAGATATACAGATGGTAATCAGAAAAATGGAAACACCTGTAGTTGGCAACACGTCAGATGTATGGGTTGGCAGTGGTGTCGTGGCGCCGGACCGCTGGTGGTGGTGTGTTAGGTCGGTCTCCATACTACGTCAGGCGCAGTGGAACAGCAGTGTCCAGTGGCTACAGCAGACGGAGGTAGTGTAAAATGGGAGACCTCTCAGATTTTCAAAGAGGGCAAATTGATGGTGCGCGGTTATGTGGAGTGAGTGTGACGGCAGTGGCTACTGTGTTAGGTGTGTCGCGTGGGACAGTGTCGAAGGTGATGACGGCCTACACAACACACGGGAAAACCACATCGGGGAAGCGGAACAGTGGGTGGAAGAAAATCATGAGTGACAGGTCACACCGGGTATTAAAGCGCATTGTCACGCAGAACCGTCGTGCCACTGCGGAGCAAGTGACGGAGGAACTCAATCAGCACCTCCCCCACCCTGTTTCGACAATCACAGTCCGCCGCGAATTACATGACATGAACTTACGGGGTCGTGTTGCACGGGCCAAACCGCTCATCAGGGACCATAACGCTTTCACACGCCGCAAATGGTGCCGCGACCATGCAACTTGGACCGTTGAGGACTGGAAACGTGTGATATGGTCGGATGACTTGTTCTTCATCCTATTCCCAACCACGGGCCGTGTTTATGTGTGGAGAACGTCCAAAGAAGCTTATGATCTGCAGTGTCTCCGCCCAACTGTGAAACATGGCGGCGGCTTGGTGATGCTGTGGGCCGCCATATCATGGTTTTCATTGGGTCCTATGGTCATACTTAGCGGACGAATCACTGCCAACGATTATGTCGCAATTTTAGGAGACCACTTGCATCCTAAGGCCCGGATGTTGTTCCCGGACAATGACGCCATCTTCCAGGATGATAATGTACCCATTCACACACCTGGCGTTGTTGCAGCGTGGTTTGAGGAACATCGGGATGAAGTTCAACACCTCCCCTGGCCCGCCCAATCCCCAGATCTCAACCTAATTGAACATCTGTGGTCCGTCTTGGAAACACGACTCCGGCGACGATTTCCACCTCCATCCTCTCCCACAGAACTGGCCGATGCCCTACACGAGGAATGGTGTAAAATTCCACTTGCTACCATTCACGACCTCTATGCCTGAATCCCACGTCGCATCAAGGCTGTTCTGAAGGCGAAAGGTGGCCCGACACCATATTAATCTGGTAAGTTGCAATTTCGTTCAGGTGTTTCCATTTTTCTGATCACCATCTGTATGTCTGTAATGGAAAAAGTAGGTAAAATTCTTGTTAAACGGTACCTTCCATTTTGATTGCAGGAAATAATTTGTGCAAAATGAATCAACTGAAATGCGAAACCAATTTGTCGAACAATGTGTAGAAACGTTGGTTTTCTCAAAAGTCGTCTGCAGAACATTGGTTCATTATAGTACCAGTCACTTGTACACCCCAAGTGTTTCAGGAGCTCCTCCATGGCTAAGCGGTTAGCGCACGCGCCTTTGGCCTGGGAGACCCGGGTTCGATTCCCGGCGGGAGCACGTGTAGTTCGGATTGCACGTTAATCAGTAAGTCCACGTCTCATATAGCCTCGCTGCTGAACGAGACGTTAAACCCAAAATCAACTCAACTCAACCAAGTGTTTCAGACAAACCATACCTATTGCAAGTAAATATGGGGGTTCTTATTTGAAATTTTACCATTCATTTCCGCATCACCCCTTACGGAAGGAGATCGGAAAGATAATTTTCTAAGAATTAGATTTCCTCTTTAGCATTATCACTTATACTTTAATAATATTTTTCTCCATTGGATCATTCTCGAGGCGTGGAATGAATAATACCCTCTGTGATTTCCTATAGGAGTTCTATTCTGTTCATCCGCTATTATTTTCAACCGTTTTCATATTAGCGATACTGGACGTTTTATCTGATACAGGCAAGAGGTCTTGGCGGCCATTTTGAAAACGGTGCCCCATATGAACAATCTTTTGCCACAACGTTGTTTAGTGTATGAAGATGTATCGAACGATGTATCACGTGACCCGTTTTCGTTTAAAAATTCTAAGTTGGGCCTGAGCCCCCATGGAAGGCGGCCCTGCGCGCACCGCGACATTATTCGATTTACCCCATGACTTTCCCATTTGAGTTTTGGTTTGGTTCATTTATATTTCATATTAGTGCTACTGGACGTTAATCTGATATAGGTAACATATTTTTGCGGCCATTTTTAATACGGTGACCTATATGAAATACCGTTTGCCACATCGCTTTTTAGTTTTTAAGGATCTATCGAATGAAGTGTCACTCGCCCCATGTTTCCATTTAAAATTTTTAAGTTGGCCTCGGGTCCACTTGAAGAGCGGCTCTGGGGGCACCCCGATATCATCATTCGATTTGCCCCATGGTATTTCTTATTTGAGTTTTTGTTCAGTTCATTTATGTTCAACCATTCTTGAGATGTTTCCGTGGAAAGATTAAAATGGGCCACAATGTATATATATATATATATATATATATATATATATATATATATATATATATATATATATAGAGAGAGAGAGAGAGAGAGAGAGAGAGAGAGAGAGAGAGAGTAAAACCTGTCAACTTGGCCACCTGTCTATCTTGGAAGTTGGTCACATTGAAACAGTTTACCCTATGATAATAATGATAAATTTACTTGCATATCTTGGCCATGCAAAGTACCATTTTGTTGTTTTTCTTAACTCTTTCGTATTCCCATACGCGAGGCAGATGTTCTGTATTTGTAAGTGAAGACAAAGAAGCATAGATTCCCAAGGTTTGTTCTTGGAGGTCAAAGGCCAGAACACTATCCTGATAAAGGGTTCGGGAAGGAAAACATGAATAAGATAAAGCACGTACAGGAATTCCGAAAATAATTGCACGTATTTGTTTATCCTATCTGTTTTGGTAGAATCATTAGCTATAGCCTATCAGCTCCGTTCATCAGTGGGGAGCTTTAGTAATTCCGGAAAATTCTCAAGGCTAAAGCTAACCATCTCAATTCTCAACTATTCGCACATCACTTCTTGTCAAAAGGTAGTGGAGGTTTTGAAATATGAATTCCCTTAACATTTCTCAAAACATCTTTTGCTCCGAGGGAAACACTTGTAGCTCATTAACAAAAACTAGTTAAATGATTAATCTATATACATTATTTTAAAGTAGCTGTCGTGCCATTGCTTATTAACAACCAAGTAATACTAGAAATCCTATTCTAAAAATACACAAATCATGCATATTTTCTGTAAGTTGGCCACTTTTCAATGGAACCAATGTTGGCCAGCATAGACAGGTTTCACGGTGTATATATATATATATATATATAGTATTTGTAAGGGATATGTTTAATATCTTCCTTTAAGTGTAAACTTTTATAATTAGTGAAATTTGGTGAATAGTATATTTTTCGAAGCATAGATTTCTGAATGGTACCTCATTTGCAAGAAATGGGGGCATTACTTCCCCATACCCTATTAGGGATAGTCATTTCTAAAGACATTAGAAATGAACTGTAAAGTAAAAAAAAAACGATAAAGTAAAAAAACAAACACCTTACAACACCTAACTTAATACCTAATACCAAATACCTTATCTAATTAATACCTTACAGTCTTGCAAATGAGCTCCATACCTTATTCTTCATTTCGGCGAAAATATTAATAGCTCTTTCTTTGAATTCAAATATCCTACAAAGCTTCCATACCAAGTTCTTTATTGTAAGTGTCCGTAATTCAGAAAGTTTGTCATGCTGTTCGTTAAGTAAGTTACACTCTTTTCAGGGCATTCATTGAATGTTTACAAAAAACTGGAGTTGACGGAATGCTCAATACCATATTTAGCAGCTTCGTTGTTTCCTGATATATGCTTTGAGGTTCATTACTGAGAATATATTTCAAGTATTCGGGAAGAGAAATGTGTTTGTTCTATCGGAACATATGTTCATAAGTTCATTCTTAAGCTGATCTGAGCAAAAAATATTAGGAAAGGTGGATATCAAGTCATTCAGTTTGCCGTATGGAATAATTTGTTGATGCATACTAAATATTCAATAATTTATTAGTACTACAATGACCAGATTTTTGTATTTTTCAAATCTTTCATCAGCACAATTATTGAGCGAAGAATATAATATAAATAAAGTAGAGTTTGTTTGTATGACTATCTATCTATTTTTGTGTCTGTGTGCGCCAGCGGACCAGACGAGTGGACCGAGTTACCAAAATTTAGTCACGGGTACCTTGATCCAGGCCCCAGACCAAGACAAAAAGGTTTCTCTTTTTGAAAATTCGAACCGGGGGGGGGGGGAATTTACCGGAACATGTAAAAGTACTTGTCACTCTCGAAAACATAAAAGTGATAGAAGTGATAGGTTTTTTATTCTGATGTTGGAGACATATAGGGACAATATATATATATATATATATATATATATATATATATATATATAGATAGATAGATAGATAGATAGATAGATAGATAGATAGATAGATATAGATATATATATACTAATGTTCTTCAAGGGTACGTTACAACAATTTAACATTTTATAGAGGGAGCTCGAAAGATGGTTTAAAATGAAAACAAATAAGAAGAAATAGCAGTTTGTTTCTGTCACTTACAAATCCAGCTTAAAATGAAGATAAGTAGCCCTGTTAACGTAGTCAGAACAGCAACTGACTTTTCGCAAGTACTACAGTGAAACCTCTACCAACGGACCCCTCCCGTAACGGGCATATTTTGTAATCCCCAAACACTGTAATAGGAAAAAACATATTGATAAACCTCTCTAAAGCGGACACTCTCTAGTACGGACACGGACAGTCTTTCCTGTCTTTTATATGTATTATTTATCTCCGTATTACGGACACTTTCTCTAGAAACAAGTTGAAAAGTGCAGTAAAAATACATTTTTAGTAATTCATACATGTGTCATCAAGGAAGCATTGTGACATTTTGCCTCCTCAACTGGCTGCTCAGCAACCCAGACAAAGTCTCTGTTTAACAACACTCTCATGTCCTTTGCTTGCATCCACTCCCACCCAAACTGTTTTAGACAGAAAAGTGTTCGACAGTTACCCACAATTTGGGATGACACGTTATGGCACTGTTCCGCTAGAATCTGTAAGCAAGCAGAAGACAAGTTTTTGGCCGGCGGGTACACATATTGTCTGAAAAAAGACACTACTGGACTGCAATTAACTCACAAATTAAAACAACATACCTAAAATGTAGTAAGTAGTAGCAAGTGTAAAGAGCAGAGAACTATATCATCTTATTTCCATGTTGTGCCTCGAACATAGAGTATTAGGTGGCGGTGGATAATTCAGGCATTTTTGTAATATTCGTAAATACATGATTCATGCAAAAATATTTGTTTTCTAATTGCGTATTACCTTGTTTACTAATTTACGCCATAAAAATATTGAAACCTCTCTAAGGCGGACACCTCTCTATAGCGGACAATTTGTGATTCCCAATGGCTGTCCGCTTTAGAGAGGTTTCACTGTACTACATAGCACGATTCTTTGGACTTTAATTTCTCACGTGGCTGTTTGTTTCTCCTACGCTTCTATAGGAACAATCAGCGGCGTATTTACGATTTTGTTTCAGGAGGGGCTTTGCTAACTTTCGGGGGGGCTTTGCCTGGAAATGTGAAAATTCTACAAGATATTTCATTTACTTTACTATACTAAGTAAGATTTCGGGGGGGGGGGTTAAGCCCGGAAGCCACCCCCCTAAATACGCCACTGGGAATAATGTTCAAGGTTTCGCGAGACCCATTACTTTCTGTCTTTCATACGGAAGCATTAAAAAAAGAGCTCAGAATAAATTATAGGAAATTTTAAGTTCAGAATCTAAACTGCAAAATTTTAAGTTAGTAATTTAGGCTTAATGGCTTAATACATATAACATTCTAAAGAATAGACGCTGTCTACCCTATCTCCCCTCAGGCCTTGCCACTGCGTTAAACTCAAAATCAAAACTCAACACATACGGTACTCTTTTTATTTAAAAATATTGTGTGGTATACAATATGTGGAAATCAAGATGGCTACTATGATGCATACTAAATCATTTAATGCAGTTTCCACACCAATGCCAAATTGTAACACTTGCTTTTCCTCCGTCTATGCATCTCTTTGTTACTGCCCTATCATGATACATTTTCTCTATTAGATACATATGTCAAACATAGCACACTCTGCCTCAAACAAATGATGTGTAATAAATGAGTTCACATTCTCATTTGTGGCCATATTCAAGCCTAAGTTGAAGTGTAAAATCATAACCTTTTACATTTAAAACAATATTGTGTGATATGCAATATGGCGGAATTCAAGATGCCTTCCATGTTGACCACACACCAAATCAATGCAGGTTTTGCAATAATACCATTTGTAACATTTATTTTTCCTCCGTCCGCGCATGTCGTTATTATTGTTCTGTTCCAATACTTTTCACTAACCCTGTATACAGATCCACATATGTATTCTCACAGTAAAATTAAACTTATCTTTTCCACAGAATATTTTTCATACTATACTTTGATCCAGGAGTAGAAATGGAATTTTACAAGTAAGGGGAAAATCAGCAATAGATAAAGTTTGATTGGGCTATGTCACGAGAATACAAACTCAGAAAGACGGGAGTCAGGGGCAGACTGGCCAGAGCCGTTAGGCCGCAATCGCGGCCTAGGCCCTCTCAGGAAAAAATATGAAACAATAAAGAAAGAAAGAGAAAGAGAGAAAAGCTAAAACAGAAGAAAGCTAAAAAAATCGGTAGATCACTGTTATTATGCTGCCAACACATACTCCTCTTCCATCCTTTCATCAATCAGTAAGTTATCTTTTTCAATAAGGTCCTTTTGTTACTGGATTTTTGGCTAGGTCCATCTTTCACTATGGTCTTTTATTATCAGAAACTATGATTTAGTTTGTACCTGGGGCCTTGGACCCTTCTTTCAATATAATGGACAGTTGGGGCCTTGTTTCATTACATTGAGCAGTTGTGGCCCTGAGTCCTTTATTCATTATATTGGGCAGTTGGGGACCTTCTTTCACTTCATTGAGCAGTTGGGCTCCTAGGCACTTTCTTCATCATGTTGAGTTGTTGGGACCTGGAACTTTTAAAATTATGTTGGGCAGTTGGGGCCCTTTCATCGTTGAAGACTGAGGTCTGGTTTGTAGCTGGGTCCATATTTAACCACAGGCTGATTGGTCCTTTATTAATGTTAATACATCTTGTAGGTCTATATTTGATAACTGAAAAATGGAAAAACAGCGTATTTTTTTTTTAAAAAAACTATTTACTATCAAAAACGTTTGCAAAATTGCAGGAGAAAACAGTGGAAGACGGCAAGAAAGCGGGCATTTTCAGCATAATGGTTGATTCTATTTAAGATGTTTCAGTGCTGAATCAGCTTACTATAGTAATTCTCTGCGTTATAAGCGGTCAACTAATTGAGCGGCTGTTAGCAGTTGTCGTAAAGAGTGACACTATAAGACAAGTAACTTAAAATGAAAACAAAAGAGTACTTTGTGCCAACAATATTTTGATGTCATATTGATAGAGCTGCTAATTTGAGTGGATGCTATAAAGGAGTTAAAGCATTACTGGAGAAGGATAATCCTGAAATCATTTACACCCAATGCATGGCTCATGCTCTTAATTTGGTTATGACAAATATGACTGAGTAGATCCCTGAAGCTGCAAATTTTTTTGGTGTGGTTGAAACCATGCCGTGTTCTATCTGAATACTACTAAAGAAAGAATGTTTGGAAGAAAATGATTGATGCAAGCTACGAGGGACATGACAAACTACGAAAAGTTCAACAAGTTGGTGCAACACGATTGTGGAGCAAAAACAAGGCACTGAATGCGGTAGTCGACAGTAACGAGTTTCGCTACGAAACATGAAGCCAAGACGAGACGACAGTCTATCATCATCAAGATTTCTTTCATTTTTATTGTTCCTCAATGATGATGTACAGGACAGGAGTTTTAATGCGAAATCAACATTTCAAGCTAAACTTTACTGAATAAATTGACATAATTTAACACTGTAATGATGCGCTCTGTGTTTCAGGACTTGTTTACAGAAACGAAGCATGTTTCAAAATACCTGCAGTCTCACGGATTGGACTATCGTACAACCTGTAGACTTGTAGACAATTTGCTGCAGCAGCTTCAGAAGAAAATAGAGGCAAAAGATGTCTGTTTAAGCTTTACGAAAATACAAGAATATTTTGTGTGTAAAAAACAACAGCTTGTGCAATCTGGTGTAGAGATAGCAATGGAAAAAGACTTTCCGCCCAGAAGAATCTTAAAGAAGAAGAAAATGTCAGGAGAGCTTGCGGCAGTTGAACTGGAAAAGAACTTAAATATAAGTGAAAATGATTTATTCAGAATAAAAAACTTCAACGAAAATTCTGAATACAGCTCTTACATGAGTCAGTGATAGATTTCAGCAGCCAAATGAACTCCAAATGCTGGATCCCAAGCACTTTTCGGAAATCGGGAAGAATGATGTGTCTGCAGGAGCTTTCAGAGTTCTTGCGAAAAAAACTAAATATAAAATAGTAGGAAATATACAAAGAGCTCCAGCAGTTCTTTGTCGTGTATTCTGTCACAAATCGTTCTGGTTTTTGATGGTCATGAACAGAATGGTGCCCCTGAATCCGTAGAAGAAGATGATGATGATTATGCATCTGAGCATGCTATGGGAGATGGAATATTTTGGGCGGGATTCACGGCAAGAGTGATAATGATGCTAGAAACACATTGTGTAAAAACTTTTTGTCTTATGCAGGGAAAATTTTGTACCAATTTCTGTCAGTCTAGTTGTTTTAACAATTTATACATTGCATACAAACATGCGTTGTCTCTACCATGCACACAAGTGACATGTGAAAGGTGCTTCTCAAAGTTAAAGTTAGAGAGTAAACAAATTTCAGAGCTAATTTGTGTTAATACATTTTGGACACACTTTTACTAATGAAAATGGAAAGAGATATGTTAAATTTAGTGTCTGTGAACGAAGTTATTCAGGAACTCTGCCACTCATAATATGAACTGAAAAGAATCTTAACGTTGTAAAATGATTAGTTGTTTAGTTGTTCAGCAGTGTTTTTCATTTTCAGTAAAACGTCGTGTTCATTCCAGAGTCAAAAGTTATTATTAGTTGTTTGTTACAATTTTCAGTAAGCTGTTCTCTTCTTTCCATAGTAAAAAGCTATTAGCTATTATTTGTTTAGTGTTTCAGCTACTATACAGAATGCCTCAAAATTCCCATGACGTACGGTAACTCTTATTATCAGAGTTACAACAAAAAGTAGGAGGGGAAACCGCCTCCAAATATAAGGTTTTCAATCTAAAGTGCAAGAATTTTTCAAATCGGACAAGCCGTTCGGGCTGTACGCTCTATATGCACATAATGTTACATGAAAATGCAACGTTACCATTTACCTGGACCCAGAACATAAATGAATGAAGTTACTGTCTATTAAAAACTTTATTTGAAGACGGTATCTCCTCTTACATTTTGTTGTAACTCTGATAATAACAGAGTTATCCTAAGTCAGGGGACTTTTTAGACACCCCGTGTGGCAATACAATAATAATTATAAAATATTCTCTTGAAAGTTTGTTTCTGGAAATCCTGTGCTTGCTATGATATCAAATTTCCAATGACCAATAAAAAATCATAGCTTGCAAAAACTATGATGTAACAACGAATTTACCACTACTTAACGCGATGGATCATCGCATATGTTCATTGTACGCACTGGCGCAACCAGGAATTTATTTCAGGATGGGACAAGAATATCCAATACAGTAGTCCGCAAACGACGTGCTGCACCATTTGATATGGACAAAATTGAAAGTTTGAATTCTCCTCATTACAAGCAATTTAGTTATCCTTATTATTAACTTGCTAAAAAAAAACTTAAAATGAAAATTCCAATTCACAAATTCCCTATTATTAACGGTTCGAAGTTTTAAAATTTGCACTATAATTATTATTTTGTACATCTTTGTTTTTGCATAAAATGACGCACTCTTTACTAACATTTATTACTCTAAGAAATTAATGTAGGGGTTTTCTCTGTGTATTTCTCTTTCGACAGTGCTTTGACTTAATTCAATATTCATTTATGCATTGATCTATTTTGAAATTTCACCGAATTTGTCTGCAGCGCGTCTGTATAAGATAGACCAGGTTTGATTCGGGGAGGCATGAGCCCCCGAGCTCATAGCTGGTTGCACTACTGATTGTACGATATTTTAGAAATTGGTGTTATAGTCTGAGGGCCCTCCAAGGTAACCGCGGCCTAGGCCCTAATATACCCAGTCCGCCTATGACGGGAGTGCAAGCAAACATTCATGGAGAACGACTTAAGCGAAAGCGATTGTTGCAAACCAATCAACAAGCAAACAAAACTAATATCGCCATTCAAATTTCCTATTTGTTACTAATAACCACATATATATTTCCTTCTTTCGCACAAACACTTCAATTTACTAACAGGAGACAAAACCCTTATGCATGCTTGATCTCCAATCTACAAAAGATCAAACACGCTTTTTTACCCGTGAAACCGTATTTACCGGGCCCTTTTGACGCGGGACCTTCCTGACTTATGCCACTTTGACGCGAGGCCCTTTTGACTCAGGCCCAGCTGACGCCTGGCCGTTTTAACCCGTGCCCTTTTGTAGCGGTGCCC
Organism: Thermobia domestica; assembly: GCF_964235325.1. NCBI lineage: Eukaryota > Metazoa > Arthropoda > Insecta > Zygentoma > Lepismatidae > Thermobia > Thermobia domestica. The sequence goes on from NC_137463.1 coordinate 88,374,091, forward strand.
CTTTGACCAGGGCCCGTTTGACGTAGTTCCCTGTTGACTCGGGCCATTTTGTCGCAGAACCCATTTGATCCAGGCTCTTTTGATGCAGCGCCCTTATGACTCGGGCCCTTTTCTGGCGGGGACTTTTACCTGCGCCCTTTCGACGTTGAGTTGTTTTGCCTCGGACATTTTGTAGCGGGACCACTTTTGACTCGGCTTCGTTTGACGCAGTTACCCCTTTCGACTCAGACCCATTTGTCGTGGGACTCTTTTGACCCAGGCCCTTTTGATGAGGGTCGTTTTGATTCGGCCCTTTTTGACTCGGATCCTTTTGTTGCGTAGACTTTTGGTCCAGGCCCCTTAAACACGGGCCCGTTTGACTTAGGCTTTTTGTAGTGGAGTCTCATTTCACCCGGGCCCGTTTTACGATGAGCCCTTGCGATTCGAGACCTTTGGTCGTGGGATTCTTTTGACCCGGCTCTTTTGATGAGGGGCGTTTTGATTCCGGCCTTTTGACTCCGGCCCTTTTGTTGCGAAAACATTTAACCCGGCCCAATTGACGCAGGTCCGATTGACTCTTACCCTTTTGTAGTGGGGCCCCTTTTTGACACGGGCCTGTTTGACGCAGGGCCTTTTGACTCGGGTTCTTTTGTCGTGGAACCATTTTAACCCGACCTCTTTTTATGAAGGGCGTTTTGATTCGGGCCCTTTTGGCTCAGGCCCTTTCGTTGCCGACATATTTTAACCCGGGACCTTTTGACGCGGGGCAGTTTTGACTCGGGACCTTTTGTAGCGGGACCCCTTTTGACCCGGGCTCGTTTGAGGAAGGTCCCTTTTGACTCGGGCTCTTTTGTCGTGAAACCCTTTTGAGCCGGATGTTTTGATGAGGGTCGTTTTGATTCAGGCACTTTTGACTCCTGCCCTTTTGTTGCTGAGATATTTGACCCGAGCCCTTTTGACTTCCGCCCTTTTGTTGCTGAGAGGTTTGACCAGAGCCCTTTGGAAGCGGATCCGTTTTGACTCGTGCCCTTTTTAGCGGGGACACTTTTGACTTGTGACCTTTTGTTGCGGAGACCTTTTGACCCAGACCCTTTTGACGTGGGGCCGTTTTGACTCAGGTCTTTTGTAGCGGGGCAATTTTAACCAGGGACTGTTTGACGCAGGGCCCATTTACCGCGGGACCTTTTTGACCCAGGTCCTTTTAATGAAAGGTGATACGACTCGGGTCCGCTTTTGCGGAGACCTTTTTAACCGTTCCCCTTTGATGCGGGGCCGTTTGACTGAGTCCTTTTGTAGCGACGCCCATTTTTGACGCGGGCCGTTTGACACAGGACAATTGACTCGGATTCTTTTGTTGTGGGACCCTTTTGGCCGAGCCCTTTTTATAAGGAGCGTTTTGATTCGGGCCCGTTTGACTCAGGCCCTTTTGTTGTGGAGACATTTTCGCCCGGCCCATTTGACGCAGGTCCGATTGACTCTTACCCTTTTGTAGCGGGCCCCTTTTTGACACGGGCCTGTTTGACGCAGGGCCTTTTGACTCGGGTCCTTTTGTCGTGGGACCATTTTAACCAGACCTCTTTTTATGAAAGGCGTTTTGATTCGGGCCTTTTGACTCAGGCCTTTTCGTTGCCGAGGTCTTTTGACCCGGGACCTTTTGACGCGGGGCAGTTTTGACTAAAGCCCTTTTGTAGCGTGGCCTCCTTTGACCCGGGCTTGTTTGAGGCAGTTCCCTTTTTACTAGGACTCTTTTGTCTTGGGACCCTTTTGATATGGGTCGTTTTGATTCGACCTGTTTTGACTCGGTCCCTTTTTTGCGGAGTCCTTTTAACTCGGTCCCTTTTGATACATAGCTGACTTGGGCCCTTTTGTAGCGGGGCCCCTTTTTGACACGGGCCCTTTTGACGCACAGCTTTTTGACTCAGGTTCTTTTTTGTGTGATCCTTTTGGCCAAGGCTCTTTTTATTAGGTGCGTTTTGATTCGGGCCCTTTTGACTCAGGCCATTTTGTTGCATAGACCTTTCCACCCGAGCACTTTTGACGCGGGGCTTTTTTGGTCTGGCCCTTGTGTAGCGGGTCCCTTGTGTCGCGGGCCGTGTTGACTCGGGCCTTTCTGTGTTTGCCCTTTTGTCTGCCCTTCTGACATGGAACCCTATATATAAGGCAGCAACTGAAATACCTGGGACAGGGGGGCCTGGTGGAGTATGAGTAAATCAATGGGTGATATCAATAAAACGGAGAAGTTACTCATTACGCCCAATTTTGAAGTGGTTACTCGCATTGGTATCAATAAAAAGAGAACTGAGCACTAGTCGTCTCGGCTGACCTCGGAGAAGCCCCGCCCTTTTGAAGTAACCACACCTCTGTTCTCGAGCCGAGTAACTACTACGCGTTTGATATCAATAAAAATCAAAGACTCCTCTGTGATGCTAGTAACTTCTCTAAATTTGTGGAGCAAGTTAAATAGGTGACTCCGTGCGAAATATGGCAGAGTATATGATTGTTTTACTACGTAGAAAAACTTATAAACTGCATAGAAATGTTGGATATGGAGATTACAAAAAGCATTATAAGTTTATGAAAGAAAATGTAGTGATTAGCACAACATTTTTAAAGGAGAATCAACCGAAATTCGGGGTGGTGGACTACGTAATAATGAAAAGATGCGGGTTTTCTTCAAGGGCGCCGATCCTGTGGTAGCCAGGGGACCCGGGCTCGCCAAAGCTCATGTGGGCCCCCTATTGTATTTATGAATATACAATATTTGGCATAATTAGAGTGCAATTTGTCTTAAAATCCTGATATATATATACCTTCTGCATCTGAATGCCCTCCCCCCCCAATTTACAGAGAAATCGGTGCCCTTGGTTTTTTTGCGTTACGTGAGTGATCCGGGATTCAAGGTCGGAATGTCAGGGGATTCTAGTGTGGCTCAAAGTACTGTCTATGACTACCTGAAAATGGATTTTTTCCGGAAGTGTGCGTAATATACAAACAGCAAAGGCAGAGTGGCAAGAACAATACAGTATACATTTCCGGGTGCTATCGGAGCACTTGACTATACACAAGTGGCATTAAAGAAACCTAGTATTTTGGAGAGTAATACGTTAATAGGAAGAGCTATTTCGTGGCTAAGCGGTTAGCGTACATGCCTTTGGCATAGGAGACCCGCGTTCGATTCCCGGCAGGAGCTCATGAGGTTTGGATTCCACGTTAATCAGTGGGTTCTGTCTCATATAGGCACGCTACTGAAAAGGACGTTAAACTAATAATCAACTCAACTCAACGTTGATAGAAAGGGTGTATACATGAGAATGTATTTTGTTTATGTCAAGGCGAAAGGGGACACGTATGGTGTGGAAAATGCAATCAGATGGACGTGATTTATGACGTGGGTGGCTGGACTTTATTAAAAAGAAAACAAAGGAGCCAAGTGTCTGATTTCGTTCTTAAAGCCAAACAATCTACAAAGACCTTGGACAACACGTGATATGCGCTTGTCGTGTTAATCTTGATATTGCTGGATTCCAATCAACATCCGTCAGCTCAAATAGGTTCATTCCCATGATTTCAATATTACTTTCTTCTTTCTTTTTTTTCTTCTTTTTTATTTTTGTTTTATTCTCGCTCGAATATTAAAGATTCTCTTTTGAATTTGTGTCTCAGTCGTAGATGTATTTGATATTTCGTTGCATTTCACTGTAATTACCTTCAAAGTTTCGGCTTTCCTTCGTTTACTTTCTGGTAGCTGTGACTTTGAAAGTACCACTGGAAACTCTTTTAGAATATCCACAAATGCACTTTGATTGAAGCTATCGTTGCTACTTGCCCGTTTCATGGCTTTTAAGATACACGCCATAGGTTAAAAACAACGAAATGACTTCGTGATGAATGGGAGAAATTAGTAATCACTTCTTTTATTGATACGACTCAGTGTTACGTGCAGAGGAAGCGCGAGTAAACGTTTATAAATCTGGAGCAGACTAGACATGAGTAGTGGCTTGTTTTATTGATACGAAATTGAGGGAGGAGATTACTCCAGGTGTAGTTACTCCGATTCTCGAGCAGGACTTCTCAGGAGTAGTTACTTATTTTTATTGATATCACCCAATATCGATCGATCCAGGGCACAGTAAAATTAATTACGCCACTGTTCATATCTTTTCTTTCTATTCTCTCGACATCATGTCTGGAGATGAATGTTCTGACTAATGGGCTACAGCGGCGAAAGACGATATACGCTATCAATATTAATGTTATGGATTTTAACTTAACATATATAGGGCAATAAAATGAAAAACTCTCTATCGGTATTTTGCCCTCCCCCCCGTTGGAAAAAATCATGCGGGCGTAAGTGATTATGGTGTTTCTTAGTTACTGTATTATATTGTTCTATATACGGAATAAATACTTCTGTGTTTTGTATAATAATAAGAACCTTATCTACATTTATTAGGTCCTTGCTTTACGACAGCGAAACATATTCACGTTCAGCGTAATCAGTTTCCATTCTCAAATAATTACAGTGAGAGGAATGAAATAATTCACGCACACATTTAGGACTTAGAAAAGTGCCCTGCGAACATTTATTAAAGTCCTGAAGAGTGAAAAGCGCTAGTAGCAGTTATTAGCTTAACAAAGAAGACAGTAAATTGAAAAACTGAGAATACGAATCTTTTCAGAAAGGACAATGCGCTGATGCTTCTAATCTATGCCTTTACTCCCTATACCTACGTTATTTCCCTAGTCAAAATATAAACTCTTCAAAATTAATCACAATTTCTTATGCAACCATCCCTTCCTTAGAGTACTGCGCGTTCACATACCCGTCACGGCGATGTAAAGGCACTTTTGGCGACGAGGATACCATAATGTGTATATTGTCACGAACGTTGCGTGACAATGATGTCTCCGTGTCCCATACGAGTTACGGGGAAAATCCCACACTTCATCATATGTTCTTGTAAACATAAAGATATCATTGCCTTCTATTTGACGATTAGACCCGTGTAGTTCTTACATTTTGTTGGGCGTGTCATTTTCATTACTCGTTCCTGTAGTTTGGAGGGCGAGATAATTATTATGCAGTGTTGCAAACCCCGCACACCTTTGGTGTATCTCGGGAACGGTTAGAGATATCGCTTTCGAACAAACGCTATTAGGATTCTTGAATCTTACATAGACTTTCTATGGTGTTTCCAGCATTACGTCATATGGGCACTTTTCCTCCTATGGCAACTGTAAAATTTTCAATTTTTCCACCCTTTGCTGTGGCAACCCTGTTACTCATTGGATGCTGTGCGTTCTCTGGTTTACTCTTTCGGTTACTTCTTTTCATTCCGTAGTATTAATTTTCTTGCCCTTTTGCTAGTTTTGCTCTACGGACACTTTAATTTCTTGATCTTTGAAGCTTTATAACTTCCTTATTTGACAACACTGACATGTGCGGTTTCGGTTGTTGGTATTCACATTCTGTACTAATTCTTTTGATGGCATAAACTTCTATATGTTCCATTTTAAAAAAATGCAACTTTGTACTGTGCTGGCAACACTGTTGACCTGGTAACATTCTGTAGTACCTCAAAAGACGTCCCACTTCCACATGTATCTGGATCTACCACACTCTTGCTAATATCTGTTTTGGTTTCCAATTTATTCAGGGCTGTCTAACATTACTGAACCACCCTGTGATATATATATATATATATATATATATATATATATATATATATATATATATATATATATATATATATATATCACTTGACGTGTCTGTGCGCTATATACTAGTTTTCCCTTTCTTTCGTATTATTCTCTGTCGATGTTGTGCAAGTGGAGCCAGCACAGAGGATTTATACCGGTAGGGTATAAGTATAAGCTTAGGCCTCTTTGTATAAGCTTAGGCCTATCCACATTTCCCTTTCACAACAAAATTTTCAATGACATCGAGAAAATACACACTCTAGGAAAATATTCAAATAAAATGTATACTTAACTTAAGATCCCTAAACCTAACTATCTAGCCTAACTTAACCTAACACATATAAAAATCACTTCCATGAAACATATTTTTATTGGTATATAGCATGCACAGCCTTTACTAAGGACGTATAGAACGCATCTCGTTAAATTTTATATTTTTCTCTAATTAAATAAAAATTATCCAAATATGTTCTTAAAATCTGAACTTTTGTTCATGATGGGAATTCAGAATACAAAACGAATATTGCACCGTTGATTAGTAGCGTAGCCAGGATGTCTGTTTGGGGGGCCTAAATGCTGTTATAGGTAAATATAGAAAAATTACAAACAAAAAAATATATAAACATAAAAATATACAAAAAATTACAAACATCAAAGTACATTGTCGGACCTCTTTGGGGGGGCCGGCCCCTCCGCCCCCCTTCCCTACGCCACTGCCGTTGACAAACATCTCCCATTACTTGGGTCCCCGCGTAGCGTAGTCGCTAACGCTCTCGCCTTCGGTGCGAGCGGTCCCGGGTTCGATTCCCGGTGGGGGCACTCGGTCGAAAAAGTGTAAAACGCTTTTTCAGGCCAGCCACCCTGAATGAGGTTTTCCTGGGTTTCCCTCATTCACACCAGGCAAATGCCGGGGTGGTACCTAACTTATAGGTCCCAGGCCGCTTCCTTCCTTCCCCCATCCTTCTTCCTTCCCTTTCCCCGGATTGTGTGCTCGCCGAGGGACGTCATCCCTCAAACGTGAAGGGCTAAATGGCCTTAGATGCTGAAAGCCCAGAAATCTAAACCCTAAACCCATCTCCCATTACCAATAGCCGTATGTGGCACCCTTGTCATCAATGTGAGCCGAAAGTTTTCGTAAACATTATCTCATCATATCCAATCTAAAGTAAATGTGAGCCTAAAAAACCAGAGAATGGACTTGCATTGTGATATCGAGCAGTACGGAAAATTTTGGTGTTTACATATCTAAAATATAATTTTGGGGAGAATGTATGTACCCAGAAAGTACACATATTTCATGGACTGTTTATGACAATCGTCAACACAAACTTAAAGAAAGAAATTCCCCCATTGAGCGAGCAGTTCCTGTCACATCTCGAATTTGTATACTATATAACTTAGGGGAAAACGACGCAGAGTTTAGCACATTATTTTAGACATCACAACACCAAAAGAATAATGCATCTTCAATCCAATGATAAAAATTTTGCAGGTTTAGTTCGGCCGAAAACAACAATTTTGGATTTACCTTCTACCACACTTACTTGTTGAAATCTTCCATAGAAAATTATGTTTTCTTCCCTGGTCTGTCAGTCCTTGCCAGGCTTCTCAAAGAAAAGATTCTTCACCACTACTCGGCTGAGTAGTTTCCCGGTGACCTCAAAATGAAATTTTCTGGCCGCTGCTTCGACTCCAGACAACGAGGCTATACCCCAAAATGGCTTACATCAGCCACTCACGCTCTGACGTATAAGTTTGCTCTCACTGTCGAAACTCTATCGTCCGTTCAGCACAGCAACCACTCACTGCATTCGTATACTGTCCAAAGACATGAAAAGCTTCAACTATTTTGTGTTGTTACTTTTAGAAATTTCTATTTTCCACGTTTTATATCGACGAGGACCTCTTAACACTGCTTCTGGTAAAAGACAAAGACAATGGGAAGAAGATCCCTAATTGGAGGATTATTGTGACGTAACTATAGGATGATAGGTATACCTCCCGAGATCAAAGAAAGCCGAAATCTCCACCACAACTGTGATTGCGGAAGATCCAAACACAGATAATTTAGATTAAACAAAGAGATGCTTCAAGAAGCTATTATGGCTGACTTTACAAATGTGAAATTTCAGAGAAGATTTATGAAATAAAAATTTCGATTTCTTTTGATGATCCCCTAAACCAAAAATATCCATGAAAATAAACTGGAAAGGATTCAAAACGACCGGATATGACATTATTTTCTAAAATAACATTAGATTTTGGCTAAATATATAAATATTGTCCAATATAGATATATATAACCATATATTTTCATCTAAATACACAAAAATCATTATTTCAATCAACTTTACGCAAAATTTGCGATCTACATAAAATTGAGTAAACAACTAATTATATTTTTATCAAAAGTGCAATAAATATAAAATTCCTATATATATATATATACTGGTTGCCCAAAACTTCCGGGCCATGTTACATTACACCATGTATAAGGTAACATTACACTGATTTTAATATTTTAAATTCATTTTTCAAAAAGAAAAAATAATACTCAAATATATATGATATATTTAGTACTTAAAAATATACATATGGTATCAATTATATTGTGTTTTATTATTATTATTTATGTACCAATACGTATAAACGAAAACAATATCGAACAGCATTTATTGAATACTACTAATGGTGACATAATTACTGCTATATTGTAAATTTTGTTATATCAATAACATCAGAAGTCATTCTACCATATATCCGACTATGTAACAATCTGTTCTAATGACGTGAAATACCAATAAATACCTTTTACATATGTTGAACGTGTTTTACGCACAGGAATATAAACAACCTTTTCATGTAGGTTCTAGTAGTTGAAGTCCAAAGCATTCATAAAACGTTATCTCATGAATTTGTACAAAAGCTGAACACACTTACAATACTAAAGGTTAATAACAGATTTTATGAAGTATCACAAATCCTCTAACTTTCGTAAGTTTGATAAGTCAATATCAAATCATATCAAAGTCAATTTAGAGAACTGTATGAGAAAGCGTCCATATCTTTTCTTCCATAAAAACAATACCTTAACTTATAGAATAATTTATAGAAATAGTTTTTTCTCTAATTTTGCAACCTTTGGCCTTGCGTTAATTAATAGCATAACATAACTTAAGAAAAAATAAAAATAATAAATTCCACTATTATTGAAAATTAGCACCAAATTAAACAATTTTAAATACATTTGTTTCCAGCAACTAATAACAATTACAATATAACCTTCCAAGCTTTCTTGCCTGCAAAATCTCTGACAATGACCTCTACGTCAATGTCTTAAAGAATGTCGAACTCAATCGACAGCATGGGGCCGCAGTGGCTCAGTGGTAGAGCGTTCACCTTTGGTGCATCGGGTGTAGTTCATCCCAGCTCACGCCTAGTGAACTCTCACTTCCTCCCGTTTCCTCCCTTCCACCATTTCATTCATTTCTCATCACCGTTTCCTCTAGCCTAGTTGGCATAAACGTGGGACGTAAAACTCAGGTTTCATTTCAACGGAGTCCCACGAGGCGCTCCTGGTACGTGGTAGATCTGAAATAATTTTTAATTTTAATTTTGAGACGCTCCTTCTGTCTGAAGCTATGTTGACGGAAAGGGAGGGGAATTCTGAGTGCAATTGATACATTAGGTAAATTTTCAGTCAGCTGGTTACTTGTCAAGTATTTTAATACTTCAAGTTCTTTTAAAGCATTTTCAGTAGGGAGGGGACACTCAATAATTCACTGTTGATGTTGGAAACCCTTAATATCACAATGTTCTTCATCTGTTAAAGCCATCTGAAGGTAAACACATTTCTTCATCAGGAAATCCTTGTTTTCATTTTTGATCTTGTATAAAAACTCAAATAGGTCATGATGGTGGTTTAGTTGAGAAGACCGTTCTTCTAGCGAGCTTATGGCCTGATCCAAAACATGAAAATAAAAGCTACTTTTGAAAGAAACTTTGGGATCGCAATGCGCTCATCAAGAGCCTCATATTCAAGCTGACGTTTGGTTTTCCGTGGTCGTAATTGTAACTCATTTGGAAATAGAGATCGATTTCGAGAGTCTTTGCAATTTCTATTGGATTCACTAGTGACTCTTCAAACCCTCTATCGGTTTGCATTGCTTCAAAATGACTTTTCACTTTTGCGATCATTTTAACTGCTTTTGAAACGTCCATTTTTCTTTTTGAAGCATTTTGCATTCAAGATTGATTCTGAATAGAACTGTGTGCCAAAGTACGAGACAGCAAATGGACTTGAACCAATCCTGCGGGCTAGACTATTAGCTTTGCTTTTTCCAAACGCACCACTTCTGGAATCAATAGACAGTACTACTTTCAACAAAGGCCTACAGTTTGGCGCATCGGTGTCACTTCTAAGAAATCAAAAGTAAGTGCTGTCTATACTGTTCCCCCTCCACTACCACTTTAAAAGAGTAACATATACATCCAATAGCATTCCTTATCTGGAAAATGTTCACAAAGAGCATGGCTCGCTATAAACAACTCCCTTTATTCTTTCTTCTGCATGTCAAGTCTCCATTTGTCGATACAGGCCCCCTAGTACTATGGAACTCTTCTTCCATAGTAGAATGGAAAAAGATGATGTAATTGACGCTACTTTAGAAGAATATAAACCCAAAAAAGCCAACGAAAACACGTTATAAATTTTATAAAATTTACTTTTTGATGCTCGTTTTGGTCCTCCCCTGTATACTAGTTACTAAAAGCTAACCACTTCATGGATAACGGTCTATTTTTAGACCATACCGCAAAGGTGCTGTTTCATTAGAAGCTTCAAATTATATTTTCCTTTCGTGCAATGCTGTTGATAATAGAGCGCTAGTGATTCACGCTAGACATGTGTTGCCACCTTCTGGCGCTTTGGAGAAAGGAAGTGCAGTTTGGCGAGAACAAGCGATTGAAAACGTGGTTTACGGAACAAAGGTAAGATTTTTCTTTTCTCCCCAAGAAATATTTTGAATTAATCAAAAATGAAATTTGTCATGAAAGTTGGATGTTTAAAAAGAGAATAATGTATTAATGTTGATAATAGTGGTTTTACTTTTTTGTATGGAAGAAATAAACGTATGGTCTAAATATAGGCATCTATGCAGGAATTCTACAACACTGTTCTCCATTGTCCTTTTATGCTGCTGTTCTTGTATTTGTTACTTTATGTCAGTAATGCAATGCTAATTTTTTAGGTGTGTATACGCTCCATTCCTTATCACACATATATATATATATATATATATATATATATATATATATATATATATATATATATATATATATATATATATATATATATATATATATATATATAGTAATTATGAAACACCCTATATATAGGACGTTACATAATTACTATTACAGCACTTAGGAGTTGAAAGTAGACAGAAAAACATGCACATTAAAAAAGTTTGTATCACCGAAGTGGAAAGCGGCGTCCTTTCCGAGATATGAGCGCGGAAAAGTGCTGAAAATTGAACTTCGAGCATTAATAGCGCAGAGAGACCTTGACTTAATTTGTGAAATTCTGTATCTACTGGGGCCGTTCACTCATATGTAAATTCCAATAATAATAATAATAATAATAATAATAATAATAATAATAATAATAATAATAATAATAATAATAATAATAATAATAAATCGGTCAAGAAGATGTGAAAATGTCTTTACAGATCATCTGTGCCAAGAGAGGTTTTTCTTCATTCGCACCAGGCAAATGTCGGAATGGTACCTAACTTGTAGACCCCAAGTAGTCTCCTTTCCAATGTCTTTAACGAAGGACGTTATTCCTCTTACTTATTCGTCATCAAGCCGGAGATGCCATAACCTTTCTAATTTTAGAAAGTCATCTCGGGCTATCAGCCAGGTGAAGGTATTCACATCCGACGCGATGTTTCGAATGCAGTCATTGCATTCATCTTCAAGGATTGCGATGAAAAGACCGGAGTCAAGTGAAATGAAGTCTGTTTTGCCCCCGAAGGAGGAGTGACGTCTAGTTTTTAAACGGCTATTTTGTCCAATGTATATATTTTCTGTTGTGTTTATTACGGACAGAATGTTCTGGGAGTTAAGGTATATTTTGTGTAGATAGGATTTTGTAGTAGAGACAGGCTTAATCATCTTAGGTGGTTCTGAATCATATTCTTTAAGATCATTCAGATTGAACGCCCATATACGCGGAGAACAGGCAAAGCCCACAACGTGGAATTCAATTGAAAAACTTTTTATTCTGATTGGCTGAGTAATGCTGGCTCCTGATTAGGTATTATTGTGGTTCTCTGTGGGTTATCTCGTTGAGCAGTAGGCTATATCATGGTCCCTTGGATGTATATCTGCTTTATCAGCTTCGATCAGATTGATGTGGGTGTGTATTATGCGTTTGATTTTTTCGGTAAGTTTTCTTCTGGTGTGATGACCATTTTTATCTCATTGTCAGCAGTTCTGGAATGGTCAGTCTTGGAATTAGCTACTTCCGTTTCAGTGATGATTAGCTTTGCAAGTGCTCAGTGAGATGCTTTTTGATTGATTGTTAAGTTTTCTTCTGATATGATGACCTTTTTCATCTGATTGTCAACGTTCTGGAATGGTCAGTCTGGGCATCGGCTACTTACGGTTCTGTGATTATTAGCTCTGCAAGTGCTCATTGATGTACTGTTTGATTGATTGTTTTCTTCTGATTATGATGTGAAGTTGTTTTCCTGGATAGAAGTCCCGTTTTCCCTATAGCATGGTTTTCTTTTCCTTTCTGTGTTTTCTTCCTGTTCATCTTTACATCCATCCTTTTGTTAGATCTTGTATTAGTTATGCAACCTTCGTGAGTGTTGTTGTATGGGAACATCCGTGTATTTCTTTGTCTACTAGTAAGTGAGCAGTTGTTTGAACTCCGTAGTGCAGGTGATTTCGTTGCATCAGAATAGCTATAGACGGGAGTTAGGAGATGCCGCAGTTGGAGAGAAGATAGCTTCTGGGGGTAAAGCCTTCTTCAGAAGGCTCCCTTTCAGGAGTGTTTTGCGTCGACCTCTCTGGCGATATCTGGCAAGGCCTCCTTTATTTTCATCTATTTATTGGTTGGTCTTCTACGTTTAACATCTCTTGCCTGTTTTGCTCAGAAGGATTCTATTCCTTGAGTTCTGTGGCGTTTTTATGTCATTTCTTTAATTCCTGCATGGGCCTAAAAGGGCCTTAACACTTTGTCCTCTGCTTCCAGTAATTTAAAAGGTGGGTATGTGTTTGTTTATTTTCTTGGTGTAAGCAGCTCCTTGGAATAACACCGCAAGGTATCCAGAGCTACGATGTTGTAGGATTCTGTACGTGTAGTTGTTTGTGGGTATAACTGGAGTGTCGTCTGTTGGGATATATCTTAGCCTACTTGCTCTCCGACTGTCGGCAAGGCCTATACATGGAAGAGTGCCTACTCTAAGCTCGGTCACTCCAGAGGGACAGGGGAGCAAATAGTTAAACCTCTCCGTCCGGTTTGTTCAATGTCAATACTGTCGGGGAGGGAAATCTCTATTGTAAGGTGGCTCCAATAAAAGCCGGATGGTACTACTCTTATAAGAGCGGCAAGATTCTTTAGCATTGTCTTAGTCAATCATAAAATCAATTTTCTTTGCGATTTAAGGGTCTTACGCCGACATAGTACGGTCACTTATCCTGCTGCTGCTTGCTTCCATAGACTTGTACTGCTACTATACGCTGTAGACGATAATTCCGCGGTCGTGCGTACTGCAGCTTACCTCTCTCGGTACGTGGAGCACTTGCATTATGATGAGACCGGAGATATGGTCATGTATATATAGTGACTATTTAGGAGTGGAGCTGTGAATGGGGCTTGTGATTGGCTGAGGGAAATGATGGCTCCTGATTGACTATTGTTGCGGCTATGAGAAATGGCTTTGTTCAATGTTCTTTTTTGTTGTTGAAAAGGGCCGACCAGATATAACTGAATTGAAGCCCATTGTCTCTATTGAAACTATTCCTTTCATGTGAGATAGCTATGGCTTTCTTTATTATTCTATCCCAGAAATTGATGCACTTGACTATTATGTTGGTATTTGTAAAATCAATTGGTTGGAGGTTTATAAATAACTCTTATACTATGTTTGACAAGGCAAGTATTCTGCTGAGTTTGCCAGAGGTGCGGCCGATGAAAGGCAATACGGTAGTAGAGATAATACTGTGCTGGGAAGTAACGGCCCTTTTTAAGGTCATGTTGATATCTCTAAGACTGCAGCCATTCTCTTGTAGTCTGAAACAAAGATGGTTGTATTCCCCTTGTAAACTTTCCTGGTCATTTACGGAGATTGCTCTGTAGATCAAGGTGTTTAGCACGTAAGACGTTGTGACTTGTAATGGAAGCTGCTTGCGTTGAAATAAAGATAAGTATGTGTCTGCTCCCTATGTGTGTTATATGAAATAAATAAATAAATATGCTTGCGTCTTTCTCTGCAGTAGCAGCTGGCAAATTAGCATGCTCTTTGGATTGTTTCGCTATTTCTCGATGTTTTTGCTTTTACATTTTCATCAACGGAATTTACAAAGGTAAACGCAATTTACAACACAACACAACGCAACGGAATTTACAACGCATTTTTCTAGCACCTTCTTGGACATCTTCAAATTGCGAAGCAACTCTTTAATTCGTCAACCTACAAAGAAAGTTTAAACACTACTAAATTTTCGAAGTGACGGTAGTATTGAAATGATCAAAGATTGCAGTAACAAGCTCATACGCTACAAGTCTTTCCTGACTTTTGTTTCCTACCCTCCTGTTAACAAATTTTCTTCAAATATTTTCTTTGTTTCGATTTCATTCAGATAAAAAAGTGTTTATTTTTACTCTCCTTTTTTCGCTCAGTAGGTTGCCGGAAAACTACTACTACAGTACTAGCAGCTGAGTATTTATAGAAATTAATTGCTTCTTTCTTTTATGTTAATAGCGGCTACAAATGAACAGTACTAATCTAAGGTTCGCTGTTGTAGTTGATGATGTTGGGAATGACGGTGAATGCTTGAAACTAGACCGACGATAGTTCACATTTGTTATTTTTTGTAGAGGTCAGCGATTGCTTTGCGTAAATATATTCAGTTAATTTCTACTTAACTTTAGAGCTAAAGTTAAGACCACATTTTTTCGGAACCTTCTTCCGCGATTAGAAAGGAACTTGTTCCATCCCATATTGTCTCGCTCAAATTGTATCCAATTTCAGAATTTGAATTTGGATCAAAGAGGGTAGGGATGCACGCGAGACGAGACGAGACGAGAAATGGAAAAGTCTCGTCTCGTCTCGCATCCTCAAATGTTAGTCTCGTCTCGTCTCACAAAAATAAAGTCTCGTCTCGCGTCTCGCATAAAATTTTGAGTCTCATCTCGCGTCTCGCGCGAGACTTTCTCGCATGGTCTCGCAGTCTCATATATTCTGGGTCAAAATTTTGCAATGTGTTATCCTATGGCTGTTAATGAATGCTGATGTGATATTCTGTCCGAAGGCAGGTATTTGACCTAAAAGTCCGTTGGCAAGGTGAATCCATGGTGGTTTGCCATTGCTTTCCATGGGATGAATGTTCATAACATCCTAAGGAGACGGAACCTAGAGTTCAACACGGTATCAGAACTTGAGTACCCTCCGCTCCAAATTAAAAGAAAAGTTGTGCTGGAATTTGATTGCTGGACCATTAATTTTCGTCAAATTAATAGCAAAATTTACAGCAAAACCAGCATAAATTGTTGCTGAATCCAACATTGTTTTCCAGCTTAGAGGTCTCCAGCAATATTTGGCTCTTCTAAAATATCGTCGCCACTATCAACATTTACACGTTTTGGTCGTTTCATTGAAGGGTGATTTTCCATTATAAAGACGTTTTTATACCACCAAAAGCGCTTGTAGACAACAAAAGAACTCCTCACAACACAATACGACCCAATTCTTTCGGTTCGTTCGCGCTTGTAGCAATGTTGCATTATCGCATTTTATCAACTTTCGCTTTCAACTTATATAGTGTTGCCAGATCTAGAAAATTACTGACAGATAGTATATAGGGTCATTCCTACCATCTCCCACCAAACCTATAGGGCCATCCTACCACGCCAGCGTTTGAATTAAACTTCCGAACTAGAAGGGGATGTTTTTGATAAATATATAGAAAGAAAATACTTATTCTATGTAAAAATATCATTTTATTTCTGCAAGCCGGGCCGGGGATAAACTTTGACGAGAGGGGATTTCCCCGCCATCCCCCAACATTAATCGCTAGTAATAATGCGAAAAAGACAGAAACAACAGAAATATCACATTTCGCAGCAATAGGGAGTCTTATTCGCTTTTCAGACCAAAAACAGAAGTTCATGTATTCGTGCGCGCCCGCGTGTATGTGTTTGTGTCGCAAAATAAAGTCCTAAATTGATGCTGTAATAAATTTCCAATTTACAAAGCTTTTCTTTTTTAGAAACTAAAGAAGGCTTTAATTCTGAAAATCAACCTTGAATAATAATAAATTTCATAAAATGTCTATTGCCCCAATCACTTTTTTGTTCCTGGAGGCATTAACGCTCAACTTAGAAAACTCAATAAATGTAAAATCACTAAATATACAATTAAATGTAATTCATAAATGTTGCGAGACTGCGAGAAGTCTCGCGAGACTTAACCGAGTCTCGTCTCGCATGGTTTAGTCTAGTCTCGCGTCTCGCATAACATTTTTACTCTCGTCTCGCGTGCATCCCTAAAAGAGGGCGTGAAAACTGTGATCATTTCTACGTCAAAACAAAAATTTCAATGTTACCACATAAATATAGGCCCTACTCCTCACCCTAAACTCTATTTCCCACTGATCTTTAGAAACAAAGAAGTTCTACACTGATCTTTAGGGACCGCGCATCTGACATTTTGAGGAAAAAACACTGGAGGTTCAGAATGATGTTCTTTATCATAGAGGGGATTCTCGGAATACTCGATTCCCACACTTCGAAAACACAAACATTTTAAAAGAATTTAGACATCATTCGCGGCAACAGTCTGACGACTAGCTGTTTAGGGAGAATTTTTGTTTTGAAATATACTGTAGTACATGAAAAACAATTGTTTGTTCCAATGCAGTGAGTATACTATGGATCAAATGTAGCGTATACCTGCGTACTTCCTAAATTTTGGGTGGCTATATGATAGTTTCCAAAACTTAGAGGCGGGTATACGCCGTATACCCTCCATTACATCCCTGCTTTACGTGTAGAACATATAAAAAAGAAAGAATTTACTATAAATTGTTTCCTATTCAAATATCAGATGAGGGACTTGCTAACACGGGTCAGTTCTTGCCAGTTTAGGCGTTTATTGGTATACAGTAGAGTTTCGATAGTTCGAGCTAATTGGGCCAAACGGCAAGTGGCAAATAAACTGTTTCGTAAATGGCTACTGATGCTTGAATTATCGCCAATGTTGTACTTTTGTGTAGTGTGAGGCCCCATCAAACGTAAAGCTGTCTTTATTACATTTTTACAATCCTAGTGGGTTTCGCTTTTCTAGGCAATTTTTCGTACTTTTTTCTTTTCAGTCTGGAGATGGCTAGTGGTTAGACGTGCACGTATCGCGCTCCGTGCTTTTCATGCCATAAAGTTCAGTGGAAGAAGTGTTTCGCAGCAATCTATGTTTCCATAGTTCAGTTATAGATAAAAGAACAGTATAACGTTTTCTTATCTAGTGAAAATCTTGTACAAATATTACTTTCCTAATTTACAGTTATTTTTTTGTACGAAGTCTTCACAGTAAAATGGCTCCCTCTAAGGCTATCAAAGGGTCCCAAGGAAACAGTGCGCTCGAAGCAGAGAAAAAGGATTTCGTACGGCAAATCTGCGAAGAAGTCAAGTCAGTGGTGCAAACCCCTGAAATTTTAAAACTAATCGTAGATTCAATAATTGAATCAGTTACGAAAGTAGTGGTGGAAAGACTGGAAGAAACTCTTAAGTTCAATTCTGAAGAAGTGCATGACCGTCGGAAAGAGCTAAAGAACAAGGACGCAGAAATTAGTGGTCTGCAAGAGAAGATTGTGGAACTGGAGCAATACCAGCGGAGGGAAAACCTTCGGATCTTCGGAATACCGGAAGGAAGAAATGAAGATACTGACACTATAGCCATCAAATTGTTTGAAGAGCGGCTAGGTGTTCCCATGGACATAAACGACATTAGTCGAAGTCACAGGATTGGACCCAAATTAGAAGGAAAACCACGTCCAATAATTGTCAAGTTTGCAAGCTACCGAACCAGGGCTAAGGTGTTCAGCAATAAAAGAAAACTGAAGGGCTCCAACATCACCATCAAAGAAGACTTGTGCCATCATCGACTGGAATTGTTGCGTTCTGCAGTTCAGAAGTATGGTTACAAGCAGGTGTATACTCAAGACGGAAAGATAGTTGTCCTTAAAAACGGAACTAGACATTTCGTCTCTACCAAGGCCGAACTTAATAGCTTGTGAGGACACAGAAATAGCGAATATCTCCAACAGTTAGTGGCATAATATCGCAGCACGGAACGTGTACATATTGTACTGTGTGTGATATGTTAGAGATTTGTTTTTCTTTTACTATTTTATTAATACATATATCCCCTTTTGTTAAATGTATATCCAAGTATGAATATTGTGTGCATCTGAATTGTTTGTGTGCGTGTGTTTCAACGTCCTATGTCTATTTGTGTGTGCATACTTGTCAGTGTTTAAATTTTACAATACACAGAAGCGATAACTGCAGTAGCTATATGTGATTTATGAGCTTTATATTTATCTGACAATATTTTCAACAAGTATGGTGTGCTCGCTTTTTTTCTGAAAAGTGTGTGGTTGTGTTGCTATTTTTATTTGTCGGTAATATTTTGTGTTGGATGTGGTTATCAATGATGCGTTTACATGCATTTGTCAAGCTCAACACGAGTCTAGCTTCTAGTGATTCTAATGTGGGAATGGATACAAAAGTGTCCCCTCCCAACATCAGCACAGGAAGACCTCCCTGGCTCTGTGTTCTTTCACCCCTGTTGTTTCCAGTTTCGGCTCGCCTCCTCCTCAAGGTCAGTGCTATGTTTTTTTTTTTCTTCTCTCTCTCACCCCCCAAGATACCAATAGCCACTCCGTTTCGGGAAGAGCAAGCAAGAACCTCGTTTGAGGCACAATCCGCATGTTATGAGGCAATGGATTTTTTTTAAACATAAGCAACAAGGAAACAGTAAATCTCCATTCTATAGTCTTTTCGTTTTCTTTCGTCTTTCTGTTTTTTCGCAATACTTGCCATTGAAATATTCAATATTACATGAGTACAATGACTGACAATATAAACAACAAACATAGCCCCTCTTCATTCGTTTTAACCAAACTAAATAAAATATGTCCATCTGTTTTCGAAGACAATGAACCTTTACAACTTCCCGATCTACAAGTGTCTTACGAAGGCCCTCACTATTTATTGGAAACAGAACTTAATAAACCGAAGCGACCAACGTTCAATGCTGTGCACATTAATGCGCAGAGCCTTGTCAGACATTATACTGAGTTCGAAGTTATTTTTCATTCCGTTGAGAACTTGCATGCAATATTAGTTTCCGAGACTTGGTTAAAGCCAACTCTTTCTAATGATCTGGTATTGTTAAATAACTTCAAAATTATCCGAAACGATCGCATTAACAAAGGTGGTGGTGGGGTTGCAATCTTTCTGCGAAATGACATTGACGCAAAAATTCTTTGTCAATCAGGTGGTCATTATAGCTTCGAATCTGAGTACATCATAGTTGAGATATGTATTGAGAACCAAAAATTACTTTTGGCTTGTGTGTACCGCCCACCAGGATCATCATTTAAGAATTTCGAAGAAGATATTTCTCATATCTCACCACTTTATATGCATAGTCTGATACTTGGGGACATGAACTTTGATTTATTGTCCTCTAAACGTGAAGTAGAAACATTCCGCGAGATTACTACATCCTTAAATTTTTCCATCTGTCCGCTTGAAGCTACGTTTCATTCTACCACCTCAGATTCACTTCTCGACTTAATCTTAACTTCCGACATTGATAGAGTTCTTCATTTCGGTCAATTTTCAGTACCTGGCATTTCGCGTCATGATCTTATCTTTGTTTGCTATTCTATTAAGACTCCCAAATTGAAGCCTAAAGTTGTTTTATACAGAGATTTAGCCAACATTAACAATGAAGCACTCTTGCATGATGCTGCGTTATTGCCTTGGCATCTAATAAGTTCTTTTCCTTCTGTGGATGACCAACTATCTTATTTCAATGAGTTAATATTTTACCTTCTGAACGTTCATGCCCCCTTGAGAGAAAAACGTGTTTCTCGTTCTTCTTCGCCCTGGATTACAGATGAAATTCGAAGTTTAATGGCTTGTCGCGACAGCCCAGATAGCAAAAATGACTTGCAACAAACTTGCAGCAGATTTGCAATTCAAGTCTGCCAAACTTGCAGCAGACTTGTGATGCAAGTCTACAAGTTTGATGCAAATTTAATGCAAACTTCCTAGTTGACGCTCTTCGAACTTGCAGCACGCCTGCAGTGCAAGTGTGTGGTAAGTTTGCAAAGCAAGTCTAATGCAAGTTCCCACTTGCACTACAAGTGCACAACAAGTCGGCAGCAAGTTAGTGCAGGTTTGACGCAAGTCTCTGCAAGGATACCACTTGCACTGCAAGTCCACAGCAAGTTTGTAGTAAGTCTTCTGCGAGTATATACTTGCATTGCAAGTCTACAGCAGGTCTTCAGCAAGTGAATGTAGTAAGTCTTCTGTAGGCATATACTTGCATTGCATTGCATGGCTTTTACAAACCGAACATTTACTATATACGACAATCATACAGTATATTTTTCTCAACAACTTTGTCAAACAATATACGTTTAAAATATAAATTATCTCTACATACTGGATACTTACGTAATTATCTTAATTATCCACTTGTTTTAATGCTTCACACACTTCGCACCTACTACAAATGGCGACCTGGCGGGGAGATTTCTAAGATTAGACTTTTGTGCCACCTGTTGGTAGAAACTAGAACTGACACACTTGCTACAAAGTTGCAACAAGCCTCCGAGGCAAGCAAAATCTAGCAAGGGAAAATCAAATTACGACATTTGCGGGTAACTCTTTCAAAACGCCTGCAGCAGGTGTACAGTGCACGGAAAGTCTAGCAAGTTAAAATCAAATATAGTGAAAGACTTGCTGCAAACCAACATGCTATTAGGGAGAGCGTATAGTAAATTTAAGAAAGCACGTAAATTGAATCTACCCAACTTAAATGACAAATTTGAGGAATATAGGATCCTTAGAAATAGATGTAATCAAGCCGTGCGTAATGCGAAATTAAAATTTTCCTACACCCTGTGTGAGAACAAGAATCCCTTCCATCTTTGGAGAAATTTGAAGCTACTTGGCATTCGTAGCAGCAAAAGAGTCCAGCCGGATGTAGCTGCTCCTTTCTCTGCCGATTATCTTAACAATTATTTCTGTAGAATTGATAGTTCTAGCTCACAGATAAATGCAAGATCTGATAATACAGGACAAATCCCTAATTTTGAAGAAAATGTTTTCTCTTTCACTTGTGTTACCCCACATGATGTAATGAAAGCGATTAAGAGGATAAAATCCACTGCTATAGGCGCTGATGAAATAAGCATAACATTGATCAAGAAAATATTACCTTTCGTCCTCTCCCCAATTACCAATTTATTTAATTTTTCCCTTACTACCGGAACATTCCCAGTCTTGTGGAAGACAGCACGAGTCCTGCCTCTCCCTAAGACTAAGGATGTCCGATCTGCAGAAGACTTAAGGCCTATTTCAATATTACCTGCCCTATCTAAAGCTCTTGAATATATTGTAAGTGATCAAATATGTGAGCACCTTCGAACTTATAACCTTTTAGACACTTTTCAATCCGGGTTTCGTAAACATTGCAGCACTTCTACAGCCCTTACCAGTATTACTGATGATATACGTTCTGCTTTGGACAAGAGAGAGATAACCATACTTACCTTACTGGATTATAGCGAAGCATTCCAGTCAGTAAACCATGACATTTTGCTACAGAAACTTGTACAAAAATTTAATTTCTCTACTTCAGCTGCTAAGTGGGTCCAAAATTACTTATGCGACCGAAAACAGTTTGTGGTCGTTGCCAACTTAGTTTCTAGTCAGCGTAACCTTCCTTGTGAGGTTCCTCAAGGTAGTGTTTTAGGGCCTCTTCTTTTCTGCCTTTATATTAATGACTTAGCACAATCTCTAAAACACTGCAAGTATCACATGTATGCCGACGATGTTCAATTGTATCTATCTTCTTCACCAAAGCAAATAGATACTTGTATAACAAAGATGAACGAAGACTTGAATAATTTGGCTAAATGGTCAGCAAATAATTGTTTGATTATAAATCCAGTCAAATCAAAGTCAATTTTAATTACTTCCAAACGTGCAACGACGTTAATAGATGCTTCACTTGTTCCCAATATAACTTTAGAAGGCGTAAATATTCCCTTCTCTTCCTCTGTGAAAAATCTTGGCGT
The DNA here is from genome assembly GCF_964235325.1 of Thermobia domestica. Classification (NCBI taxonomy): domain Eukaryota; kingdom Metazoa; phylum Arthropoda; class Insecta; order Zygentoma; family Lepismatidae; genus Thermobia; species Thermobia domestica. Next base: position 88,396,381 of record NC_137463.1, read on the forward strand.
CATACTTAACAAATATTTAACGTGGTCCGATTAAATTAACGCATCATGCAAGAAGGCTTTTGGAATTCTTCACTCTCTCAGCAAATTAAAAAACTTTTTACCAACACAGTTGAAAAAAACTCTTGTTCAAACCCTAGTGGTACCACATTTGGAGTACTGTGACACCGCCTTAACTGACGCTGATATGCATTTACAAAAGCGTTTGCAGCGAGTACAAAATGCTTGTATACGTTTTATTTTTAACTTAAAATTCTCAAATCATGTTACGCCATTCTTTAAAAAGCTGCAATGGCTGAAGATGCAGCAACGGCGAAAATTACACTCGTTGGTACTGCTGTATAAAACACTTACTTTTAGAGAACCTTCCTATCTTCTAAAATACCTTAATTTTTTAAGCGATTTCCATGAGAGGGACACAAGATCACGTTTTAATAGCCAACTTGCAATTCCTATTCATAGATCAACTTATTCCTCCAAATCATATATAATTTCAACGTGTCGTGATTGGAATACTTTGCCAACCTCGGTACGTGAGTCAAAATCTTTAGCATCTTTTACAAGAGCAGTTTATAATTTATTGTTATCGAAGCAGGGTTGAATGGACACAGAGACAGAAGAGCCAATAGAGAAGCTTGTCATAAAGATATGAAACTCAACACTTATTACATATTATAACATCTATGTACTTTCGTGTAGCACTATATTATATTTGTGTGTGTTGTGTGTGTGTGTGTGTGTTCAAGTAACAGTCTGTTTCTTGTGTGTGTTTTTTTTTTACTTTCTAACTTTTTTATTTCTTCTTGCTATTGTTAGGTATATTCTTTGATTTTTCCATTTTTGTGTCATGTTTAGGTGGTAGATAAGGCTACATATAGCCTTAACCTCGACATGTAAAATAAGTCAAAATAAATAAATAAATAAATAAATAAAAAATGGACCCTTCGAAATTTTGCGGACATACTTCCTATGTGAAAGCAGTCTCATAGAATGGTTCAGCAAGTGAAGACTCAGATCTTTCGGATGACGGTGAGTGGTGCAGGATCTTAGCTCTTGATAACGAGGATGACTTCCTGTCCAACCTGAGAGCTATGTCATCGGATCGTAATATCACCATCATCGCGGAAACGCCGTCTGTAAGTTCTGACGAAGAACAAGAACCGACCCCGTCAACCAGCTAGCCGTCAGTGGTTCGTCCAAGAAATAAGAAGACTAGTTGCAAGAAAGATAAAGAGGTGTGGAAAAACGATATTTTCTCGGTTAGTAGACGTGGAATTGAATTTACTGGTGACATAACTTTGCCTGCATCGATTCAAGACCTAAACAGCCCGTTCGACTTTTTCAAATACCTGTTCTCGGACGAGCTAATCAATCACATAGTTCAGCAAACGAACCTGTATGCGACACAAATAAGACCAAATAAGTCAGGAAATATTACTAAAAGCGTCATTGAACAATATCTTGGCACATTAGAGAATATGTCCGTGATCCAGTTACCTACTTGCAGAGGTTATTGGAATGCTGTACTTGGACATCCGCGAATATATGAAGTTATATCAGTCAATCGGTGGGAAGAAATATGCCGTTTTCTTCACTTCAATGACAACACGTTCATTCCAGCTGGACAGGACGGTCACAACAAGCTGCATAAGGTCAGACCAATTATAGAATTTATCCGCTCAACTTTGGGAACTGTGCCTAAAGAAGAAAAACTATGCATCGATGAGCAAATCATCCCGTTCAAAGGCCGAAGCTATCTCAAACAATATAACCCTGCAAAACCTCATAAGTGGGGTTATAAAGTGTTTGTTCTCAGTGGCAAATCCGGCTTCAGCTATGACTTTGAAATATTTACCGGTGCTTCCGATAATATTCTACATTCAAATGAACCAGATGTTGGTGTTAGTGGGAATGTTGTTATTCGTCTTTCACGCACGATTCCAAGAAACCTAAACCACACACTTCTGTTCGACAATTGGTTCAACAACATCCAGCTTCAGGTGTATCTCAAAAAGGAAGGTATAATGCACTAGGAACTGTCAGGTTGAATAGACTTGGAGCCGTTGATATGCCAACTGAATCAGCTGTGAAGAAAAAAGGGAAGGGAACTTTTGTTGAGAAAGTTAGTTGTTGATGGTGTGAAACTATGTGCGGTCGCTTCACACGACAACAAAGTTGTATGTTGGATATCATCGTTTGCAGGAAGTAGGCCAGTGGGAAAGCAGAACGTTTTGTCAGATCCCAGAGGGCTTTTCAAATGATTCCAGGCCTCAATCTTGTGAAAGTCTACAACGAATATATGGGAGGAGTCGATCTCCTGGATTCCATGTTAGGCTACTACCGTATAACGATTCGGTCTAAAAAGTGGTACATGAGATCTTTCAACATCATCTTTATATGGCCATTGTAAATGCTTGGCTATTGTGGAGGCGCAAGATAGGTTTGTCCAAGCCATTAGTGCACTTCAAAATAGAAGTTGTATCTGCCCTCTGCAAGCTCAACAAGCCACCCAGACGTAGTCGAGGACACCCCAGTAGTGAGGTCGAGCATGGAGCAGTCAAGAAGCAACAAAGTGGGCCCTGTGGATTTATCCCTGGGGCCGACATTCGTTTAGACAATGTTGGACACTTGCCTACATATGCAGATCGACAAAGATACAAACTTCCTGGCTGCAAGGGGAGATCAGCAGTGATATGTGAAAAGTGCGAAGTTCATTTGTGTAACAATAAAGCCAGAGACTGCTTCAATCGTTTTCATAAGGCCTAAGTAAAAGTGTGAAGCCTAGATCAACTGTGTGTGCGAAAATCATTTGTGTAAAGGCCAAAGGATGTTTCAATCTGTCGCATAAAGCAGGGATGAAGATTTAGATAGTGTTTTATTGAAAGATCACACGTTATTTGTATTTCGTGTAAAGTTTGATAGTTGCAGTAAAAATAACTATATTATACTTTCAGCGCATGAATGTCCACATAGGGACCAAAACTGTGAAGTGTGAGAAGTTAATTGTCTATTAATAAAGTCACATAATTTTTTAATCGGTTTCATATATCATTAGTAAAGATGTGAAGATGTAGATCATGTGCCAATGAAAGGCAACACTTTGATTGTACTGCGTGTGGCGTTGATACTACTAGTATAAGTAATTATATTTTACCATCATTGCATGAATGTCCAAAAATAGACCACACCGTTTTTTTTTCTTTTTTTCGAATAAGAAAGATTTTTTTTTTTTTTCAAAATTGCTTGTCAATATGGTCTAGTAGCCTCAAAACCTACCACATACATTTTTTTCACCAAAAAGAAAAAACTCATGCATGAAGGGGTTAAATAAAAGAATACTTACCATACGATGAAGATCGTCGTCCTAGTCACATCATGAATGGAAGTCAAGATGGATCACTGCAAAACGATTTCAATCCGGAAGAAACGGGAAATAAGAATAATATGTAAAATGCAGATGATAAGATTTTGTATAATACCTTTGCATGTAAATGTATAGGTATTATGTAATTTCTGTATTAATTTGTTTCGTTTCAGACTTACTGTTTGTAATAATAATTTGAATTTTAGACTGTTATTGGTCATATTAATCTTATTGTATCAAGGCCTTTTCAGCTTTATATGCTTAATTCCTTGGGCACAGACTTTCCCAATTCCGTTATCTGGAAGCGTTTGTTTGCGTTTTCTTGCTCAGGATGTCATCCTAAGCTGGTTTACGTCGCCTTCGTGAGTGCTTCAGCGTTCACGTACTGTGACATATTCTATTCTTTTCCGTTGCGTGTTATATATACTTACCCTTTTCTTCGTCTTCTGCTGCTTCAAAGAAAGTCCTATTATAATGATAGCAGCTGCATCTAAAGAAGAACATGTGACTCCATCGCAGTGGCTACGAAAGAGGGGCGTCTCACACTCAGGATCTTCGTGTTTGCGTCAGAGGCCATTGCATTATTGAATCTCGACGTGTCCCCCGAGTCTGTTACGTAAAGCTGGTGACGCTGCAGTTTCAACATTACGGCGCCCCTTCTCATCACAAGTTAACCCTATAATATCCAGAGTGTGATATCATAGAGGCAAAAAATATTTTTTCATAAAAAACTGTTTTATTTACATGTTTTATGTGTGGTAAATAACAATTTTCTACAATCTTATATTTTCCCCATAATCTATGGGGTGTTACATATATGTAACATTGGGTATTAATGTGCAAAATCAGACTATATCAAAATAGAAGTGTGTTATTGCTAAAACCACACAGAAACACGAATTTGTGGATCGTTTTGTGAACTTTCACTCAAATAACGTGTAACATTATGTATGGAATCAGTGTCTATCCTTATTAAAACACAGATAAACCTGGCACTTCTCACACCATACAAATGAATTCAACTTTATGCATATTTTACATCGTCCTCGTGTTTCTTTCCACACTGGCCAATGGTTAAATTTGTCTTTCTGGCAATCTAGCACAGGAATGACAGTAGTAACTGCGCGTTTCTTTGTTTTTGACATATCATCTTTGCTTGGTCGTCCTCTTTTCGATTTCCCTTTGCCTGCGAGAACCAGTCCGCTGGCAACCTCAGCTTGACATTTCCGTAGTGGAATGGATTCCTGTCCAAGCATGTGACATTCCTTTCTGTACTTGATCCAGGCGTTGATAACACCAACTGTGATCAGATGCCAAAATATATAAAGGTACCAAGGACGAGATTTGATGTGGTACTTGTAGAGGTTGACAACATATCCAATAGATCAATTCCTGCCATGAACTTGTTGTAAGAACGAATTATAGCTGATCGGCTAATTTCAACATGTCACCTTTTGGACTTATCCCATCGACGAACTGTGTCTTGCGGGTCAAAATCTACAAATGATGACAACAGAGTAACTGCCTTATTGTCGAACCACCTGACCGCAACAAACTGATCAGTTGGATCAACATGACTGGCCACTGAACCCCTCCCTTCTATTTTCATCGTTTGTTCATCTGGAAGTGGACAATTTATCAGTCTGTTTGGGCGAATGGTGCCTATGAAACAAATGCCTCTGCTAATTAAGGACTCAACAAGAATATCAGTAATGAAGAAACTGTCTGCAAAAACTTTGAAGTAGTAGTTTTCTGGTAAAGTTTCAGTTAGTTGCATTACTAGTTGATAACCCAAGCCCTTTCCTACTTTCCTCCTGTGTTTTGTGGAGCCAGCTGATGCACCCTGATATATATCAAAATCGTACAAAACCCAGATGCTCCAGCCCTTCCGCACATCTTGAACCCCCAACGTGTTGGTTTGTTTTGCATATACTACCGTAAATGGTTTCTACCTTTAAAGATATCATCATTTCATCTATGCTATGATTTTCTTCTGGAATATTAGCCAGGCACTATTTCTGGAATTTATTCATCCAAGGTTTAATTTTCCAGAGTTTGTCCTCTTTGTCCTTATCTGTTGCCATCAAATTATTGGTGAAGTGGGGGCAAGAAAGAATCTTTTGAAACCTGTTGCGAGCCATAACATCAGATACCAGACTGCATGCCATGTTCATTTCCCAATAACTGCGAACGCTGGGCATTTGGCAGAGCCCCATTCTTAGATACATACCTATTACCTGTTCCAGTTCTGATATATTTATATTCAAAGAAACACCATCTTTTTGTACACTATAAATGTTTGATTCGTCAACCAACAATTCCATCATTTGATTTGTGACAAAACACTTAAAATATTGCAAAGGGGTAGAAAGCTAACTTCGGACGATTCTGGGATTTCTACAAATGTTTGAATTTGTGGACTGAAATTTCCTTTTTTCCACTGAAGCCGAAGAACTTTTTCCACTGAGGTCTCAGGATCCTCATGCACATCTGTGTCGACAGGAATAGGAGCAGTTGACTCAACATCAACTGGGCTGCAAGATAGCTTGGTTTCCTCGTCATTCTCGTCTTCCCCAAGATCGGACAAATCGCTCAGATTGGGGTCATCCAACACATCCAAAATATCCAGCACACTAACCTGAAATCAGAAAAGAACGTCTATAAGTACACATAATATAGTAATTTTCAGTTAATGCACATACATAAATGCATTTTCTTGTGCCTTTTACGTGTGTGTGTGTATCTTTCTCTCTCTCTCTGTGTGTGTGTATCAAAATCAAATGAAATGTATAAAGAAATTCTACATAAAAATGAAGCATAGCAACAAATAATTAGGCGCAAATTAACTACAAATGCTTTAATAATAAATATACATAAAACTCTAATACCATGTTACAATAACAATAATTGAGAAATTTATCTACAAAAAGTTTTTAAGGATTAATCATACTGCTACACTTCTTATTATGGATTTCTTCAAAGTATAGAGTTCTGTGTATGTAAGTTTAATTGCCCAATGTTACACATGTGTAACACATATTTCAGAGTACCCCACAATAACTTAATCATCTCCACTTTATATTTCTACTAGCAACAAACTCTTCCCTGATACTTGTTTAATAATAAAATATTCTAAATAACGACCTTACTTCGAAATTACAGTGTAAAACCTCAATTCAACATACCTTTGCGGCCATGGCGTTCGTCTTGTACAAACGCGTTGCTTCAAGTACTTCTGGGAGAAACAACATGACAAGAAGTTCAGCCATAATCCACTAGATGGTGTTAAGCATACTATTACAGATGTATCACAGTGGGTATTAGCAGCAAAACATCATTGTATTCAATATAAAGAAGTAAAATCCCAGTGTTACATATATGTAACGCGGGGTATTATAGGGTTAATATGTTAAATGTTCAGTCCCCTAACGTAATGGTCCTCTTGAGCGATATCCCAGATCCCTAGACTACTATCTAGGGACTTCTGCTTTTATGGCAATTTAAATGCGACCATCTGCAAACAACGTAATTAAAAGAGACAGGATTCTTTGCTTTGAGATTTACCTTGATTTCAGTTTTAGCTCTTGATGGCCTAGTGCAGTAGTTCTGAACTGTTAGAATTTAAAAATTATATGAAGCATTTAGTAATTAGTAAAAGACAGTTTTGAGACAGATTGTACCAATCTCGCCTAAGTACTACGTAAAGTCACTACTTGATAGAGACTTATAGAGTAATACACTATTATAATTTATATTCATACCTAAGTATTAACATTGAAACTGGTTAGGAGTAAGTACGTGAATTCACCCAACCTTTTGAAAGTACTGATACGTTCAATGATAACTTACTTGAATAATCGAATGTGTTTTCTTAGAGGTTTGCCTATTGGCTTTGTTGCCTGGAGTTTAAATCAAGAGTGAAGATCAGTCGGTTCCTAATTTAAGAAATGTTTCATGGTAATCTCCCGTTAAAAAATGTACGATTTTCACAAAACATTGGAGGAGTTTTCAACGAGGCTTAAGAATTCTATACAACACACAGTGGGAGATTTCATCGATCTAGGGGAACTTTATTCAGTGTGTGATGCACATTTCAATGGTGCAGGTTTTGACGTTCTATTCGATTGAAATATGCGATTTCCTTGATAAAGAATGTTGTTTCTGTATTATTGAATCGAGTTGATTTTGAGTTTAACGTCCCGTTCAGCAGCGAGGCTATATGAGACGTGGACCTACTGATTAACGTGGAATCCGAACCACATGTGCTCCCGCCGTTGTGTATTATTTACCAAAGAAGTAATACATGTGTGAGGAAGGTAAACATGGTTACACACAATTGGTGAAAGGACAACAATAGGATTAATGTGATCAGCTTATGTCTAAATACACGTTTAATGAGTACATTACACTAGGTAATCAGGACAATAAACAAGTCAGCGAGTACGCAAAACTGACGGCAAAAGTAAGTTCATTAGTCTTAGTTACTGCTCTGTTCGAAATGATCAAAGGAATCATAAGGCGCTTTTAGCAATCATAGTAGCTCGGACATTATGTCTGAACGTTTGGTTTTGGCAGGAGCACGTTTAACTAGCAATATGTGGATCAGAGGTGATCAGCAATCTATGAATTAAATCCGTGTTGGTATTCACTCTGGATAATTTTCTTGTGAAGAGTTCCCAATGTTTATTATTATTGTTATTTCGAGCCTCCTGTGCTTCTTCGGAAACATGGCCTATCGGTAAAATACTCGCGGCAATATTTCTCCCGTGAAATAGGACTTCTAGTACGCTTACAGACACATGATACCAAGAATACTCTTGTAAATACAGTCCTAAAGTGCAACGAGTGTACTCACTAAATTTGTTTGTATCAGTCGGAAAAACACAATTTAAGCATTCTAAAATTATGTGAAATCGTTTGGAAAAACACAATTTAAGCATTCTAAAATAATGTGAAATTGCTTAATTAAGTCGACATTTATCTCAGTTCTTTCGGACGGTTTTTCAGCATTACGTAAAAACTTGCAATTGCCATCATTGGTGTTTCGGCATATCTACCAATAGTCCGAGCTCACTACGAAATTTTGCTTGGACACTTTTTTTTTTTAATTCCATTTTCATCCGATTTCCTTTGCCTCGTACATGCCATCTTTAATATCTAGGCGGTAGGCAATATGGAGAATACATTCCATATGACGTATCCAAGAATAAACCGGAGTGTGTCCAAAAGTCAAAAAGTTCGAATCTACAGTTTTATGAGAAAGAATACCAAGATTATTCATCTTTCTCGGTTTGCTCCACATAAATAACACGTCTGCGTAGACGCATGAAGATACAGAACTACACACTTTTCCATCAATCATACAAAAAATCATTTTAGGCCGAACGATAAATTCCTTGTCACCTATAGTTATTATGATCAGAGTGAGTTTCTTGATTTGGTCTTCTACTTTCTGGACTTCGTTTTGTACAACTTCAACCGTTTCTTTTACAAAAACAAAGCTTATGGGATGACAATATCTGGTAGAGGATGGAGCGGGATTTTGCCAAATGACACAGTTACGATTGTTAGTGACACTGTACAGTTGAATAGGGCCCATAGATACACCAAACAAATTGTCGTCAGTTGAACGCTCATCTAAAAATGATTGGCGATACACACTTTGTTGCGCACCATCACAGTCTCCTTTAACTACAATGTTAATGTTGCGAACATCGGACAAATTTCGAAACATACCTTCTTGTGTTTTATTGAATCTTCATGTGGTATCATCAGAAGGGATTGCACAAGTATGTCAACAGATGTTCCTGTGATTTTTGTTTCATCTGGATAACAACGTTGCTTAGCATCTCTAACCTTATCGTAGGATGGATACATTTTAGAGCTTGCTTATTTTACCTCATTACGCACGACATTTTACTGGTTTTTCGAAAGATTCGCATCAACTAGTATCGCCAAAGCTTCATCTTCTGATAATTTCGCCCGAACTGGAAGTGCAGCGCTTCGAGATTTCTTGATTTTCGTACCCTGTGTGGGGAAGAACAACACTCCTTAATGATCGGTGCCGAATCGCGTTTTCCTGCCCTCCGTAGTTTTCAGTCGCCTTCAACAGTTCCTCGTTGCTGGTTGATTCTTTAAGTTCTTTAAATTTTTTACTTTACACTTTTGAGGTACATTTTCGGTCTACCGCGTTTATTTTCAACAGAAGTATCCGTTGGCAGAACAGGCGCTATGTTGAAGTCCATTTCATTTTCCAACCACGTTGCATTGTCTTCTATCAACCTCTCCTGGAGCCGATTGGCTTTGTCCCGTTTAACCAGTACGTGTATCATTGATACATTTTCTTATTCTTGCTCGCGAACTAGTGGTCAGTTCTACTACCCAGGTTTCTTCCATTATGCAATTTGCTAAACCTTCCAACCACTTTGTTGACGCATGTTGTTCCCACACATCTAATATAGCACGCCATGTAAACACGGGAGCCATTTTTACACCACGTCTTCACGTTTTTGCGCAAGGTTTCTCGATTGTTTTCACTTCTAACCTCAATAAGCTTTCAGGTGAACTTAATCCGCAGGCTGAACACCACAGAACACCTCTTGTTTGTAATTCACACAACATTTTTTCCACACGTTCGCACACGCTTTTTTCCCCATGCTATCCCCCAGCAACCCTAAAATGCAATGTAAAATTCAAGTGCTCGATCTTCCCCTCGGACACCCTCAATACTATTACAGCACTGCACTGATCACCCTGTGTATGCACAGCAGGACACAAGTCAAGTGAACTGCTAGTATAAAGCGTACCTGTCGCAGGCTCTACGCGTGTGCAGTTCGTTTCCTCCTTTCAAACCATATTTGCAACCGTTACACGCGACCATCGCCCGAATTCATGTCAATTTCATACCAACGGGTATATTTAGCTACCTACATCGCAGGTGTTCTTTGTTATATTGCATGGTCGCAAAATCGAATAAAGTTCCCTTAGATCGATGAAATCTCCCACTGTGCAATGGCTGGAACTGAAATCGGTCAAGAGTAAAGTATAAAGTACTGAAATCCTCAAAATAATAAAAATTTCGTTCGCATCTACAGTGCAAGTTTGCAGTACTCTCTTTGTATAGTGAAACCCTCATATTGACTACTACTTTCACATGGTCTTTTGCTTAATTTATTGCATATTTGTAATGTATATTATGCACTATTCCTAGGAATAATATCAATCACTGTCAATATATTGCTGGATAAATGCATCTCCACTTCTTGAGAAATTATTTTCCATATTATCGTGTAATGTTTTATCAATCTTGTATTAGGGTGTTCCTTAGGTTTCCTCCTGTCTCTTAGCATTCGTATTTGTAATTTCACGATAATATCTATAAACGTGGAACGCCTCTCGGATCCAAATATATAAAGAAATCAAATTCCCAGCAAATAAAATCAGGAAACCGACTTTCCTGTAGAGAAATTTTCAGCAAATAAAGAAATTTTCTATTATTTGCTTCTTTTTGGGAGTATTCCGACTAGACTCGCACCGAAGGAAAGACTAATTTAAATGCGGCGTAGATGGTAACTACACTCCTATTAGAACGTGTATGAATGAATAATATCTCAATTTTGGTAAATTCAGTTTTCAATTTTTTCATTATAAGTGAGAACATACTGTATTTTTTCTGAGACTATCAGAGTAATGAGTAGAATATTCACTCAGTACCTTAGAAATTTAACAGAATATGTCTAAATTATTTTTCGTTTAGTTCCGAACCAGTTGTGCAAAGTTATGAGAATAAAAAAGGAAATAGACAGCTGTTAAGTTGCATTTCGATAATCATCTGTACGTATCAACACTCATATTTCTTTTGAAAGCTCTTTACTTACACCATAACTAAAAAGTAGTTTTGATGGATGTCGAACATGCAAACAGGATTGCAGATTTTGCTCAAGAGCGCAATGTGAAGTAAACATTACTTAATTTTTGCTTCGAAGAGTAAGGGTGTTCAATTCTTTTTGATGATTGAAAGAAACTGGACCACCATCTCCTTTATTCAATAAATAAATAAACCTCCTTTCCCAGATACATATTCTTTGGTTTTCTTAACACTTTCTTATTTGCCTACATTAAAACATATTACCTACAGCTGAAAATCAGAACTTTCAAGAGAAAGGATTACGTTGTTTTTCAAAAACATGTTTGTATATGCTACTGTAGATTAAATAAAGTATTAACGATCGTTGAAAAGCTTTTGAAGCTGGATGCTTCTAAGAAGGGCATACTATAAAATAAGATTTTAATATAAACGTGATGGGTCATTCGATTCGTTACCGCAATTCGCAGATTGAAAACAAACCATTCACTAATCACATTAACTTATTTATGAACAAATGTTAAAATCTCAGTTGTTTATTAAAAAATACTACAAACAATGCAATAATAAATACATATAACTTAAAGAGTCAACAACAACCTTTTATAAGACTATACATAAAATGCCGAACAGCATCACTGAAAATGTAACCTTTATTTTTTACAGTTACAAAAACATAAGAAATGAATTAACAAAGCAATATTAAGTATCAGCTGCACAATATAGTACTTTGGGGGTCTTCGATGGTTCCATGCATGCGTAGAAACTATATACACTCTTTTGCCAAATATCGGCACGACATTCATTCATGTCAACTCACAACAGAACGCAAGGCTCATCGTCATAAAATACTATATACGCCTTTCACAAAGGATATAAATACCTCTGATATATACAAAGACTACCGCAAGAAACAACAAATGCCTTATCACATTTTTCTTACGTAATTCCACCTGCGAGCACCGCAAGCAGAAAAAGTAAGAATCAATAATTATGCACAGGAAACGTCCTCTCTTTCTACAATCTAACTTCTTCTTGTCACATTACTGTGCACTGAGACGGGTCTGAAGGGATTCCTGGAATTTGAGGATTTCCTTGTTCGTCGAATGTCATTACAGGACCCATGTCTCCAACTAACTCTTTTGGGGGTTGGCCACAATCTTGCATCTATCAAACAAGAAAGAAAATTATTATACGTATTGCTTAACATCTTATACCAAACTAGTTCTCAAAGATATTTACAATATATCACCATTGCATTTCGACGAACAACTATGTACAAATGCAAGAACAATTAAAAAGAAAAAGCATAAGAAAACAATTAACTAGTAAGGATTCCTAGAATCTATCAGACCAATGCTAATAATCCCATCCCCCGTCATTCAGTATTGACTGACCGAATTACACTCGGAACAAAATATTCCTTAACAGTTCTGAACATTTTGCACTATATACAGTGTACACCTTATTTTTGACCATAGCTGTTACATTATTATTAATACATCAACTATTTATTATCAGGTTGGTGCGAATGAAATGTGTGTATATCCAATGGCTAAAATATGAAAACTAATACCCGCTTAATTAAAATAGTCGCCGTCCGCAACCACACGCTTTTGCCATCGACAGTGTTATGGGTGTATGCCATCGACAAACCAACGACTGGATGCCATGGCAAAAGAAGTCTGGAGTCTGTGATGCGACAATTTTTTCAACCGCAGGTTGCACCTCCCGATCATGAAGGAAAGTTTTTCTCTCCCAAGAAATGATATTGGAGGAAGTGGTAGTTCATGGAAGAGATACCAGAGGAATACTGTGGGCAGAAAAGGGCTTCATACTGAAAACTCATAATGAGTGTGCACTATCCTTTATGCGACATGTTGGCGAGCATTGTCTAGCAAATAAGGACACGATCGTATGAGGAAGTGTTGAGCCCGAGTTCAGTATGAAGAAGTGTTGCCTCAAAGTAAGATTGGAGAGGTTCGCGCGCGTATACGGAAGTGACAACATTGACTCTTGTGTCGCTTTAAATTATCAGTGTACACGTGCTAGTTAAGTTTTCATAGTGTTGACAATACCCAAGTTTAGTGTGTGTCATATTTGTGGTGCGCCGATTGATATAAAATAATCTAGTGTAATTAGTGATCAATTACTCCGCCTCATGGTGGCGGTATCAGGAGGTACTTCTTCCCCACCATCGATAGTGACGGTGCCAATTATTAATAATGGAAACGAAGTATACATGTACGACACCATTCAGATAGCTAATGAAGTTACAGTTAACTCCACCCCGGCTATTAACTTATTTTTGCCTCATTATGCTCCACCATATGTGGTACATGTGGTACCGGTTTCTACCTCTGACACTAATGTAACAACGGTGCGGAAACACCCACAAGTACTGGGGAAGATTCCCTTTCAATCCAAAGTGACGGGAGTGAAATCGTTTCAACCCACGAGAAAGAATCTCATTAAAATAGAATTTCATACAGACCAACAGGCTAACGAGTTCATTCATCATGAACTGCTTAAAACACACGGTTGGTCGGCTTTCGTACTCTATTCTACAACTCGATCAGTAGGCATTATTCATGGTGTGTACCCGGATTTTATCGAGGAAGAAATACGAGACAATCTAGTGTGTCGTGCTCAAGTGCTCCACGTAAGACGTATTAAAAAGCGAGTGGATTCGGACATCCAACTTACTCACTCAGTACTAACCTTTGACACTCAAAGTCTTCCAGACTTCTGTTCACTTTATCATGCACGGCATACAATTCATACATATGTACCGGCAGTTAAACAGTGCAGAGATGGGTGTTACCGCCTAGGTCATCTCCAGAGGGCGTGTAGATCGAAACAAAAATTTGTCACTGATGCGGAGCGCCTCATGACTCCAACTCATGTACACAAGATCCTAAATGCATTAATTGCGGGCGGGGGCATATGGTCACAGATCCACAATGTCCGGAAAGGAAACATCAACACATTAACCAACTCATGGCGACGGAAAATCACGTACAATGAAGCTCAGAAACAGATACCAACAACGAAACAACCCTCTCCCAAAAGTTCCTTTACTCCGGTTAACAATATATCCTCTCCTACCCATACACTTGCCCTACCCTTTCTTTTTAGGGACCATCAACGTCAGTTTCCTCCTTTCAACCCAGATCCCCCGCTACAATTTAACCAATCCTTCGACACCAAATAACGCACATACTCGGCCTGTTGGACGGATGCAGGAACAAAACAAAAAACGCAGAGCGCCACGTCACGAAGAAGAGAAGGGGACGTCAGACGATACTATATACACGAGTTTCATAGGATCTTCAAACATTAAACAACGCAGGACACAGGAAGACAAAATTGAACAACCTGGTGAGTCCACATCCACATATCGCCGCAGGACGTCGTATCAACCGAGACCGCCCAATGAAACAGACCAATCTAAAGAACCATTACAAAGCTTTTTACATAATTTATTATATAGTATTGAACAGTATGCTGTTATCAATTATGGCATTCAATCCTCATCGGAAACCACAGAAGAATCACCGATTTATAAACTTCTACAGGAGCACTTCAAAACCCTAGAGAATGGCCATTAGATCAGCCTTCAATATCCTACAATGGAACTGCAGACAACTACGAGGAAAGAAACAATTTTTATGGAACCTATGCCGTATCTTCACACCCACCTTCATACTACTACAAGAAACATGGAGTACAGTAGATTACTCCTCAAGGATTCCAAATTATCGGTTGTACGAGCAGCATAGAATTGACGGATATGGAGAAGTGGCAGTTGGTTTCCACAAACAGACGTCAAACGATGAAATTCAACAAATAGCCCTTCAGCATCCTCTGTTGAATTCAAGTGCAAGGCTTTCGATACAAACACATAGACATCCTCATCCTACACGTATATTCTCCTCTAGACCAGGAGATTCCGAAGAATCTATGGACCTACCTCTTCACGCAATGCCGGGCACCATGTATCTTTGCAAGCGACCCAATACTAGAAGTGTACTATGGGGATCATCGAGTAACAATAGGGCGGCGGAACACCTCATCGAGGTTCTGGAAGGCAAAACATTACTGATAGCAAACGATGGAACGGCTACACGTCTCCGTAATTTGAATTCACCTCCTTCTGCATCAGATATAACGTTCCTTAGTGTGGACATCATCTTACAGCACACCTGGCAGGTCTACGGATACACGGGAGGCAGAGACCATTTTCCCATTATTACCACCTTGGCACACTTGCAAGGAGCCATTTCAACATATCAACCCGGCTACGCTTCAATACCGCTTCCATATGTCACCAGAAATTACGAACAGGGGCAATACCAGGCACACCTAGAACATGCTGTCACTTCTCTACAGACTATGGATGGTATTACCTCACTACAACATTTGACGCAATACATCGTCGCTGGCGCGCATCAGGCGGAACGAGGAAGGGAAATTCGAAGACCCCAGCGCTACAAATATCCGTGGTGGGATACGTATTGTCAAAAACTGCTTAATAACAGTAAAAAGGCTCAGAAGCAATATTTACACGATAGAACTCCTGAAACATACTTTCTCTCAAGACAGGCGCAGGCAAAACTAAAACACATACAAAGATGCCGTAGAACACATTGGCAACAATTTTGTAACAATTTACAAGCAGGAACTAGCGCTACAACCATCTGGGAGTACATAAGGAATAACTTGTCAACTCGCTGCGCCACAGATCAACCCTACCTGGCTGGAGGAATTTCACTGTAACTTAACGGCCCCGACAGTCTTGTTTTCACGCAAAGCTTTACTGTCGAACCTTACTACTGCACCACTTTCTCCTGCCCTTTCAACTCTCTTCCATGAAGAACTAGCAGAAGCTTTATCAACAGGACGTCACGCGAGCCCGGGCGCTGACCAAATCACCTATCAGCACCTTAAGGACCTCCCAGCCACAGGTCACCAGCTATTAACACAGTGCTTACAATGTTTGGTCTACGGGACACATACCGCCAAACTGGAAACATCATTTAGTAGTACCAATATTCAAACCGCATAAACCAGTGGGCCATGCTAACAGTTATCGACCTATTACATTGCTTCCCTGACTCAGCAAAGTACTAAAAAAATCATCCTAAGGAAAATGGAATGGTACAGAAACGTACATTAGAAACTGGAGGTTGGATATACAAGAAATGATAGCTTTTTCCAGTAGCAGAATAGTTTCACTGTATTTCTGATAGTTGGACAACCAAGATGACAGCAAATACATGCCCGAAAACATAACATGCCAGGATATTCCCCCACTTGTAGGAAAAAGTATTACTATTTGAGAGCATCACTTAGAGAAGCAATCACGAGATAAATCTGCAGAAATTCCATTCACGTTAAGTTCAAGGAGTTAGGAATTAATGCAAAGAAAACGAAAAGAATAATACGCATCATGCAGAGATCGAAAAAGTAAGGAAAGCTAAACAAAACGAGAAAAGAGGGAAAGGAAAGAGCAAAAAATATGGGAATATATTAAATTTTAACACTTAAGGATAAACAGTCTCCGTCTTTTCACCTGCCCCCTGTATCTGTCTTGGTTTTTCTCCCTTCATATGATAAATCTCTTTCAGTATCAAACGCGAACATCATTTATAGTGTTTAATTCCTTGAAAAAATGTAACTCAGTCTAGGCTGAGACTCGAACACAGAATCCTTACAACGACAGTCACACACGGTACCCACTTATCTACACAGGCTATATCATCTGCGTTTATAAATCAGCCATTACACACGCTATTATCAAACGTATTAAATCAGCCAATGTCGGTGAGTTACCCCAGTTTCACTTGAAGTTAGAATTTTATTTACGGCCTTTAACCATCTACGGCAACAGGGACCATGTTATTATTAAAAGCATTTGTTCTGTAGCTTAAAATCAAGAATACATTAATCTACTATGAATTAAACTCTTGGGTTCACCAATACACACAACACACAGATACACACACATATATCGTATATATATATATATATATATATATATATATATATATATATATATATATATATATATATATATATATATATATATATATATATATATATATAGGATTGATTAAGGATTAAATGAGTTATTTCGTAAATTTACGAAACGGGTCTTGAAGGAAGTCGTCGCAACAGTAATGACATCTCGTAGCGTTGTTACGTAACACACGCAATATAAATAAAGCTTCAAAACAAAAAGTTACAAGTTCTGCCGTGGGCAAGTCGGTACGATGTTTTCTTCTTGAGCGGAGCAACGCAGGTTCAAATTTCGGCTGGTTCGCTTTGATTTTTCTTGCTCTCAAAATACATTTCTATATGTTTGTATTTCTCACTAATAATTGCTTTATTGTATTTTTTTGTAGATTAACTTAAATTAGTGGAGGTTAAGTAAAGTCAGGAGGGCTAAGATAAATGTATGTCTGCTTTATCCGTGTGTGCAGTCCAGAGATGGAGTGAGTCAGTGGGCCAAGTGGGTCATGGGTCAACAGGATGTGACTCACTGCGACACAACCCACCATGACCCACTCTGACCCAACAACCCATTCTGACCCACTGATCCACTCTGACTCACCAACTCATTCTGCTCAGTGCATGGTAGACAGCTTCTGAGCACTGGTGAATTTGTCTACGCTTTACTTTCAAGCCCTCCCTTTTTCTTCTTTTTTCATGTTTCTATTGAAGAAAGAACTTCAGGCATTCTTGCAGAACTTCAGGCAATTGACCATATTTGCAATATAATAATAGCAATACGACTTACTTCTTGACTTTTCAGACACAGCCTGTGAGTTTTTAGAGGAGCTAACTACTGTAAAAAAAATTTGAATCACCTATAATGTATGAATTATTATATAAAAAAAATGAATATAATTGTGTGTGTGTGATCATTATGATCAAATTGCAAAGTCAACTGAAATGACATTTGGCATATACATAGTTGGGCCCTAATCTCAATATCATTTTTAAATATTCTCTTTAATTTGGGGGGGGGGGGGCTTTTATTTATAGGGTTGATTTCTAAAAATAATCGAAAACGATCGATATTAGTTCAGAAACAAACTGAAAAGCAATTATTGAGAAATAAAAACTACAGTGTTACGCATTTTACATCTACTGGTTTTATTATAATAATTGCTGAAACTTGTGTTTATGTATGGAGCGTTCACAACATAACGGTATCACGTCATAAAGTTGTGAGGAAAATGGAAATAAAATTTGTAAGCTTAATTACGTGTTACTTTAAATTTGTACGGGATGCTTAAATATATAGTCCATTATAGACTTCTCTTTACTTTGGTCTACTTTACCTTGATTTGAGACTTTCAAATTTCATCCTATTTTTCACTGAAAATGTCTGCAAGTCAACAAAGAAATAATTATACAAAGAAATAATTATCGCAATTTGGCCCATGACAAACACTTTACCATTGTATATCGTAAAGATCAAATCCAGCGGTATTGTAACAGAGCGGTGCTTGAGCGTTGAACCGTAGAAATTCAAAGTCCGATTAGTGATAATTTCACAGCCTTGTATATTATTATAAGTGTAAACTTTATTCAGTAGAGAAGAGAGCGTGGATCATGGGTCAGAGTTGATGACGATGAGTTTTGGTGGGTCGGAGTTGGTCACAATGGTTCATGATGGTTGGTGGGTTCGAGTGGGTCACGGTGGGTGGTGGCTCATGGTGCCTTGCAGGTAAAGGCGAATCGTGAGTCACGATGAATGGTGTGCCGTGGATCAAGTTTTCATTGACCCACGCCATCTCTAGACAGTCATATATATATATATATATATATATATATCCTTCCTTACACATTTGTTTCTTTCTTTCGACCATGCGGATTACTGTCCCGCCCAAGGAAATGTTCTTGAAGGGATTGTGCTATGTTTAACATACAGATTTTATTCGAACTAAATGACCGACTCCGATGCCATATTGTTCCAATTTCGCCTATTCGCAATGTAAATACAATAGAAAAAACAATATTTATAATGTTATCTTGGTGGCCTGGTAGTTAACCCCAGAGATGGGGTGGGTCAATGGAAACTTGACCCACTCTGACCCACCACCTACCATGAACTACTGACCCACCAAAACACATCATCATCAACTCTGACACATGATCCACGGCCTCTTCTCTACCGACTTAAAGGGTTTACCCTTGTACTAAAACAAGGCTGTGAAATTCTAACTAATCGGAGTTTGAATTTCTACGGCCAATCGCTCAAGCACCGCTATGTCACAATAGCGATGGATCTGACCTTTATGATATAAAATGGTAAAGTGTTTGCCATGGGTAAAATTACGATGAATTTCAATTAAATTACCATGGTCTAATTATTTCCTTGTTGAATTATCGATATTTTTCAGTGGAAAAACGGATGAAATTTTTCAGTCCCAAATCAAGGTAAGTAGACCAACGAACAGAAGCTTACATTACAAATTTTATGTCTATTTTTCTCACAACTTTATGGGTTGATTGCCCTGTGCTCTAAGCGCTCCATATAATAAGCTTCAGCAACTATTACAGTAGAAAGTACATGGTAAGCACATATGGATATATGATGCGAAGCACTATTTTTTGTTACTAGTGCAATGGCTAGTAATTATAATTGCAGGGCTCACAATGGTCTGGTCTCTTGTAAATAATTGAAAAATCACCAAAAGCACACGAAAAAGTGACCAAAATCTCATCTTGTCGCTTTTTCCTTCGTGAATTTTTCCATCAGCTCTCTATGTTTGTTGTTTTGTTTTATCTTTTCTTCTTTACTTCTTCTTTTTGAGCTTCCTCCGTTCTTAGGTTTTCTAAGTATGCTTTGTACTTACGGTAAGCTGACTTAGCAGATGTAAGAAGTTTCTGAGTAAGTGGAACCAGTTCTGGCGTAATTCCGAACTTCTTCATCCCAGACATTATATTTAACTTATTATTGAGAGTTCTAAATATTCAAATTCATCACCTACTTTCAAGAAAAACATATAAGAAGCATAGTACAAGACGAACATGATGAACCACAGAAACAAACACACACACAACGTTGAGCGGACCGTTAACTATTACGAGAGAAAACTAAAAGCCTATTATGATAAAAGAAGGAATAAACACAGAAGGGTTCTCAACTCCAACTTGAGAGCTTAAGCATCCACCAATCATCCACTGTGCTTTAGAAAGAATAAAAGCTGAAGTGAGAATAAAGCTGACTGTTTTACATGTGGCAGCAAGTAATGACGCTTTCAGAAGAGTAATGAGTTTCTGCCTTTTTCCATTTATTTTTGTATTTTTCTTAGAAAACTGCCAATACAAATCACACGGAAAAGTCACTTTATAACCGCCACCAGATTATAGAAGTATTTTTTGTGGAAGCTCTGTATATTTTGTAAAAACAGTAATTATTTTTTTGATTTATACTTTGTTCTGCGACGCAAATAAGTTCTTTCTTTGGTGGGAATTGCTTCCTTCCCACGCAACTGGACAAAGAAGTCTTTCATTGCTTTTTCATATATATATTTAAAACATTGCTCTGTGGTGAGAACGTTTCCGTGAGTGACGAACCTTCTCAGTGTTTCTCCCTGACTTATTAATATGCACAGTATATATTCTACAGTTATTTGGAACTGAATTAAGTGCTTTTTTAATCGTTTAAGGAAATACTGCAGCAGATTGGAGCAGATCAGAGTAGACCAGGTGTTCAAGCGTCAGATCGTCGCCTTACCAGTTCGTTATCTGTTCTTTCACACGCCCGAATTATCGTAATGTCTCGTGCGTCGTGGCCAGTGGACTAAAATTAACATAAATTCTTTTCCATATTCTGTTTGCATGTACATACAAGTGATTTAACCTGAGTGCTTTTAAGAATGAACTGCCAACATTGATTAATGGACCATTGCAGTTCCTATCTCGAACCTCTTGGTTCGGGGAGTGTTACTCCACGTTTCGAGGTAGCAACCACGCATGTCGCGTCGAGCTTCAAGTATAATATTGGGCTAAGAGGCGTAAGCAATTAGCCGGTAAAGGACGTTTTCTTACGGCTAGCCCCAATCAATAAGTCCCAGGATCATATACCTAGTGTGATAGTTATAAACGGGCCAACATTAGCATTCCACTTTGGAGACTGTTATTTTGCTGAAGACTCATCTCGACTCTTCAGGACTGTTTAGAGCAGCAACTAGATTACTACGTGGGATTATCCCGGCGATATTTCCCCAACGCTAATCCCCCAAGTGCGTTAATGGTGTGAGAAAAGCATTTATAGTGAAATCTCAATTATAATCTTATATAAATATAAAAATGAAATGAAATCTTTGAGTTTTACGTCCCACGGTTATGCCGGTTAGGCTAAAGGAGACGGTGATGATGAGAGATGAGTGAAATGGTGGAATGAAGAAAGTGGGAGGAAACGGGAGAACCCCGAGAAAACCCACGAGCACGGTGTTTGTCCACCACAAAGTTCACTTGGCGGGGGCTGGGATCGAACCCGGGACCCCAAGCACCAGAGGTGAACGCTCTACCACTGAGCCACCGCGCCCCCCTTATATATATATATATCACAGTGATAAGGGCTACAGTATAGTGAAAAGTAAAGTGTGATTTTAATAAAACAAATAATTATACATAATCAGTGTTAAGTGCTGTGATCATTTCTCTTTATTTTTCTTTTTAATAGTATTCTAATAAGTAAGTTTAGTGTCATTTAACGCAGTGTGTTTTTGTTTTGTGTGTGAGTGATGTTTGTGTACGTTATGGTTTGGATGACCGCCTGATCGTCCGTGAGGTTTTAGGGACGAGACATCCGGACCTATCGGCGTCTAATGCTCATCTCATCATTGAGACCGACGAGTAATTTGGAAACAATTTTGTAATCCCTTCTTGGAGAGGTCCTTCAACGTCAGAATACTCATTGACAGGACCACGGAGGGCAACGGAGGACAGACCACGACCAGGCAATTACAAATAAGTGGTACCCGAACAGTGACCCGACACTCTGGGCGATTACAACTTTACCTCCTAAAAAAGTAACTTTTAGTGACAAATTTGGAAAAAAGTAACTTTTAGTGACCACCTTGAAAAAAGATAACTTTTAGTTAAAAAAGTGACTCGCTATGAGCCCTGTAACTGCTTTTGGTGTGGGTTCAAACCCGGGCCAAGGAATTTTTTTATTTTTATATTTTATATTCTTAAAATTTTCATAACACTTTTTTCATTAAAATACGATGAAAATAATACTCGAAGAAGTGATTTACTTACGTTACGTGTGCAGTTTTGCTATACGAATCCACAGTATAGGTAGTAGTAGTAGTAGTGGTAGGAACGGATTAGAAGCCACGCAAGGCTCGTTTTGTTTCACCTTGACTGCCATAATATAAATTTAACCTCAACTGCGTCTTCAGTGTTCTTCTTTAATTCCAACAAAATTACAATTTTCTTCTATTATTACTATAATACGCAATATATACACCAGAAGGTTTGGACAATCGCAAACTGCAACCAATCAGAAACGTGTTTTTAGTTTCTATGGCTATGGTCGAGGGTGAAAAAAATATGATGTTCAGAAGATGCTGTCTACAATGGAAGAGCAGAGTGGGTCATGGTTGGTGGTGGGTTGCAGTGGGTCACGGTGAGTGGTGGGTCGCAGTGGGTCATGGCGGGTATTGGGTGGCAGTGGGTCACATGCTGTTGACGTACGACCCACTCAGAAAACTAGACCCACTTGATCCACTGACTCACCGGCCCACTGACCCACTCCAACTCTGGTTAACGCTTCGACATCTGGAGTAAACAAGTTCTGCCAGGGGAACTTTTTTCTTTCAAAATATATTTTTATTTGTTCATATTTATTATTATTAATTACTTTCTTGCATTTTTTCTTACATTATCTTAGATTAGTGGCCGTGGTTTAGGACAGATTATATAAAGTGAAATACGGTTATGTATGTTTACACTTTCGTTTCTTTCTTTCAAAATGCACTCCTATCTGTTCACGTAGTCCAAAAGTAGGCATACACCTCTGCATTGATCAACTATAACATTCTAGTTTATGAGTTTATTTGCTTCGGCTCTTCTGAGCTTAAGATTTAAGTAAAAACATATTAAGAACAAATAACAGGGCTCATAGTGTTCTGGTCTCTTGTAAATAGTTCAGAAGTGACCAAAAGCACACGAAAAATTGACCAAAACCACACCATACTCGTTTTTCCTTTGTCAATTCCTCCATCACCTCTCTCTTTGTTGTTTTGTTTCATCTTTTCTTCTTTACTTCTTTTTGAGTTTCATCCTTTCTTAGGTTTTCTAAGTATGCTAAGTATACTTTGTAGTTACGGTAAGCAGACTTAGCAGATATTAGAAACTTCTGAGTAAGTGGAACCAGTTCTGGCCTATTTCCAAATTTCTTCATCCCAGACAAATTTAACTTAGCATTGAGAGTTCTCAAAGTCATGAAATATTCAAATTTATCACCTACTTTTAAGAAGAACATACAAGAAGCATAAGACGAACGCGATGAACCACAAAAACACATACGCAACGTTGAGCGGAGCGTTAACTATTACGAGAGAAAACTAAAAGACTATTATGATAGAAGAATAGACACAGAAGGGTTTCCAACCCCACCTAGAGAGCTTAAGCATCCACCAACTATCCATTGTGCTTTAGAAACAATAAAAGCTTAAGTGAGAATAAAGCTGACTGTTTCACATGTGGCAGCAAGTACTAATGCTTTCACAGGAGTAATGAGTAACAAGTATGTCTTTTTCCATTTATTTTTATAATATTTTTCTTAGAAAACTGCCAATGCAAAACATAAATCACACGAAAAAGTCACTTTACTTCCCAAAAAAGTAACTTTTAGTGACAAATTTGAAAAAAAAAAGTAACTTTTAGTGACCAACTTGAAAAAAAGTAACTTTTAGTTAAAGATGCGACTCGCTATGAGCCCTGACATAATAAAGAAACTAAGTCTACCTGATGGATAAAAATAAGAAATTATATAAAATGCAATGAGCTGATCAGTACAGTACTGTATAACTATTTTTAGGCCATCCTGTATATTATTATTAACTTATTTCTGGCATTTAATAATAACTAGCTGAAATACTCAGTTTTCGCATGGGTCAGATAAAATATCTATGTGAACAAACTGAACAATGAAACGAGAAGATATCGGTAATTTTCTACTACTTTTACATATCCCGGTAAACGCCCCCTGAGACCCCCTGGTTCGAAATTTAAAAGAACGCCTCTCGCCCCAGGCGATTTGGCTGTATTAGGAAGTCAACGCCTCTGGAAGAATCACCATTCATCTCAGCGACCGTGAAAACTAAGGATCTGACACTAATATAGGTCATTTTGGAATATTTTTATATATTTCGGTACCCCACCTCCCGGATGACCACGACCCGCATACAAGGGTAGCCGATTTTGAAAGTCATTGCTAATGGAAGCGTCACCATTGATTTCAGCGACCGTGAAAACTATGGATTTGACACTAATATCGGCCATTTTGGATTATTTTACGTCTCGGTAACCCCTCTCCCCCGGTGACCCCGGCCTGCAAACAATGGTAGCTGATTTTGAAAGTCATCGCTAATGGAAGTGTCACCATTGATTTCAGCGACCGCGATAACTATGAATTCAATACAAATATCGGTCATTTTCTAATATTTTTACATGTCTCGGTAAACGCCCCTGAGACTGGTTCGAATTTAAAAAAAAAAAAAAAAAAAAAAAAAAAAAACCGCTTCTTCCTGGTCTGGGGCCTGGATAAAGGTATCCGTGACCAAAATTTAGTAACTTACGGTCAACTCGTCTAATTCCCAGGCCCCACACAGACACAGAAACCCGTATTTCTTACGCACAACAGATAGAGCAACACAGAGCTTTTTTTTTAACATAGCACAGCCTTCATTCGCTTAGAACGTTGCTATGTTGCTTCCACCCAGTTAAGCCTACTAAGTGCCGGAGGCATTAGGCACGACGTAAACACATCTGTTATATCTCTCTCTTCTATCGAAGTAATGGTTTTCTGCCACTGATTCTGCATTCAAAGAATAAGCTCCATCTCATCCGTTAACTCTATATTTAAGCCAGAAGTTGTTCAAATTAGCTATTTCCGGTTCTAACATTTAACCCATAGATGAAAACGGCAACATACAGGGAGAAGATGTTTTTTCGTAAACGATTTTGTGTGTATAAGCAACATATCATGGTCATCCACAATACAGTACTAAAATTGAAAATGGTTTAAGTTTATTAATACTTCCGGTTTCAATACCAGTTTTGGCTTTTATCGTCATAGTATGAAACGGTAACATAGCGAGAACTGACTTTTGAAAACGAGTTACCATCTAGAGAACATCATGAGTATCCAAAATACTCTACTAAAACCATAAATGGTTGAAATTTACTATTACTTCCAGTTTCAATTTCCGATTTCCGTCTAATAGAAATAGAAAATGCTTCAAGATGTGGTCTTTTGCAATTAATTCAGTGTTCAAAGAATAGATTTTATTTCCCCCGTTAACCTTCTACTCAAACCGGAATTGCTTCAACTTAGCCATTTCCGGTTTCAACGTTTGTCGATATACAAAGAAAATGATAACGTATAGTGAGAAGCGGTTTCTGCAAACGATTTAGAATGTAAAGACAACATATCATTACTATCTACAACACACTACCAAATTCGGCTGTAGTTAGAATTTACTATAACTTCTGGTTTCAATAATGGTTTCAACGTTTATCTCTATAGAACGAAAACGGCAACAGATACCGAGAAGCAGTTTTAGGCAAACGATTCAGCCTCTCAACAAACATATCGTTACTATCCATATAACTCTACCAAAACTGGAAATTGTTCATATTTACTAGTACTTCCGGTTCCAATACTGATGTCCGTAGAGCAAAAATGGTAAAAGATATTAAAAAGTGTTTTTTTGCAATCGTTTCATTGTCTTAAGAATAGCCTTCTTAGCTTCTTACTAGCATGGATGACTGACGAAGCAATGAAAGTATTTTAGCGTTTTCTTTTCACGGATAATAAGAAATTATTCAAATGTTACTACATTGATCCTTTGCGTATTGCACACTCATAAAATATGGCTATACATTCATTCGTATGTATGTATGTATGTATCTGTATCTATATCTATCTATCTATCTATCTACCTATATCTATCTATCTATCTATCTATCTATCTATATCTATCTATCTATCTATCTATCTATCTATCTATCTATCTATATATATATATATATATATATATATATATATATATATATATATATATATATATATATATATATATAACTATGTTCATATTCTCGGAAGCATCAAAAATGCAAATACATATTGGATGGAAGGACGGGTGGTACTTTATTCTTGTTAAAATTAGTATAAGGTCAATGTGAATACTCCAAAAAGCATTCTTGTCAAAAGTTAATACTAGGAAAAAGAATAGCAAAAAGCTATTTTCACTCTAAGCATTACTTATGTTATTTCTTTTGTCACCGTTTTATTTATCTGCTGCTGTATCTAGCAAAAATGTTCAGAAACCTCAATAAAAGCCTTTTCTAATACGAAAAGTGTTTAAATGTTTGAAGACTGTAAATAACGTTGTTTCGTACATCTTTGCACTATAGTCAACGGTGTGAATAGTAAGATAGCATGGTCAACGGGCCAATTTTAGTATGTGCATATGTAATTCAAAAAATAAGTGTCCTATAATTTTGTGTATTTAAATAGTTCATACAGTAGTTTCATTGATTTAAAAAAACTTCGATTCAGTCTAAGAAGCCATTTACACACTGGAATAATTAATAAATTATCATCAACAATGGAAAGGAAATAAAAAGAGGTCAGCCAATGATTATAGATAGTGTATATCTGGGGAAACTGACATATTTTCAATGTGCTTGGTTATACGATTAAATACTGCATCATTCAACCTTCTCTTGTACATTACAGGTAATGGGGACTAAAGGTACCGAGAAGCAGTGCGGTCGTAAACATTGTGCTGATAAGGTGAATGAACAATACCGTATGTCACACAACTGCGTTTCAAAGAGGTCTACTTGTTGGTGTCTCCCTGGGGCATATGTGACCACAATAGTGACTAAGTTTCCGGTGTAACACAACGCACATTATTGAAATTCATGATACTATAAAGAGTGCACTATAGAACAGGATCTGCCAAGCACAACAGTGTCAACAAAACTACGCTGCAGAGTACGAAACACGAGGTGCAGAAGTGGAAACGATGACTGCGAAAGAGATCGCGAAAGTAAAAGAGCAAATAAACTCTTCAGTTTCAATCAGAACAGTGAGAGTGAACTTCATGAAATGGGTATTCATGGATGTGTTGCTGTTGAGAACTCACTCGTAACAGACTAGAATGCTCAAAGGCGACGTACTTAGCTCAACGACCACGGAACTTGGAAGTTGGAGGGATGAAAATGCGTACCTTGGTTGAACGAGTCGACTTTTAGCCTCTTCCCACTACTGGACTTAAGTCTGTATGGAGAACATCGAGTCGATTACACGATGCGGACTGTTCCCCTAACTGTCACACACAACAACTCTTCTTGTCATGAAGCGTATCAAGCAATTTTAGGTATCCACGTCCGGTGCGATCCGGGTGGCGATGCTATATTCCAGGAAAATAATGCTACCGCACGCCTTGTCCAAGCGTGGTTTACGCGACACGCTGACAAGATTTTGCACTTCTCCTGGTCCATCCATTCACCAGACCTCAACATCATTGAGCATGTTTAAGCTACTTTGGAAAAGGGGGGTTCACTTCGATTTCCACGACCATTGTCTCTACCTTAGCTGCAGCATGTGCTGTTTGAAGAATGGCTTTAAGTTCCACTAACCTAAATTCAAACCATATTGAGTGCTAAAGGTGGACAACGAAGTTCTTATTACAGGCATTCCACTACTTTATCAATTATCTGTATATCTGGAGGTACAATACCGCGAGTTGCCTGGGATAACCGAATATACCTATCAGGATGACCAGTTCAGGGTTCTGAAATTCTCAATTAGGAAAACAAGATCGCTACCCTTTAGCTCATTCCCGTTAGATAATGTTAATTTAACAATGTTTACAATACAAGTAAGATATTACTCATTTGAAAACTTCCTATTTATTTCTACTGATTATAGTCGTTCTTGTACAGTCAGGGACAAAATTTATCTTGTGAATACGAGTGGAAATACACAATGTCAGAGTTTTACGGTTGGATCGTACGGAAAATCACATTCTTTTTAATTTACCGAAAACTGTACTCAAATTGCTTTTCCACTCTGAAGTTATTTACGAAACTAATTTCATCAAACGGAAAGAACTTTTGTCGCTGACTATACATCGTATAGGTGACTGGTTCTTGTGACTGAGCATGGAAAGAGGAAATGCAGTTTAACTAATAAAGATTAGTTAGTACAAATCAGCAGATTTTTGTTATAACAATATCTACACATAAAGAAGTGACAGAATAAAATCTGAGCATTATTACAAGTCAACCTAGTCTTTCCTACTTCCAGTCTCTTCGAGTAGAGTAACTTTACTCTATTAACCTTTCTTACTACCTCTTTTAAGGATATTAAAAATTAAAAATAAAAATGTTGCTGAAAAATACAAGACTCTTTGCAAGAAGTCACAATAAAAATTAATAAAAATATTATACAGGAGTATATGAATTATGGAATAGTGAAAAATATATACATTACCTTTTGCATTAAATCTAGTATTTTGCTAAACCTCTGCTTCTTCACGTCTTCAGAATCTGTTTCTCTTTCTGCTCCTAATTCTACACATACTTGTTCCATTAATTTAAACTGCTGAACATATCTGTTGTAATCTTCTTCCGTTACTGAACCCTTATTATCATCTAGCCACTTTGGATACTGAAAATAAAAATTACCTAAATCTCTAAGAAAAACTACTTAAATACCAGAATGTTCAACTTTAAATTATTACAACAGACGAGTTATTTGGAAAATATGATTCTTATTACTAGCTTGTTCCTTTGAAACAAAATTCTCTCAAATGGAACGAAGGCTATCTCAGTAACAACGGTTGTTTTAATATTGTGGGAGGTCATGATATCACGCTGCAGATTAAGAATTGCTGTAACAGTGTGTCAGTTGTGTGATTTACTTTGTTTATTTAACGAATTAGTCCGTTCTTCAGATGCATAAAACCTGATTCAACATATGATCCAACCACCTGAGCTCCCAAAGAAAATTTAACTCGAGTCTTCCGAGGCGCAGAAATGCTAATCATTTAGCTGAGAGCAATCTTACACAATGAGAAAAGAAGCATGAGATGTGAACAAAAGTTACCAAGTGCACATTAAGCGAACATAGAGGACTGCAAAACATGTCCCAATTTGTCACACTGAGACTAATATAGGAATGTGGACTCAACTCCGATTTGTAAATGAAATGGTGATTTTAGTGGTGATATTAGGAGCAACCAATAAAGCTTATTCGCAGATGTCAAAAGACTGTTCGACCGTTGAGACTGCAGTCTTAATGCTGAAGATCATCATGTCTAGTCTATCTCACTCTTGGAATATGTTTACAAAGTAGGATCAATCTCACACAAGGAGGGCAATTTAGTATTTATCAATATGTCGCGAAGAATTACTAACACTGCGAGGATGCGATCAGGCAGCAGACGTCACTTGAAACCCATGCTGATGGGTGCATTGGCAAAAACTTCAAATGCAGTGACTGCTGTGTGTGTACACAACTCAAATACACAGCCTGTTCTGCACCGTCTTAAATCACGTTTAAAAAAGGACAAAATAGCGATCCTGGGAGAAATGAATAGGAATACTTCAAGGCTTTGTGTGAAGCATCTGGCAACGATGTGTTTCCATATCGGTCAGTAAATTTCATAGTGATGCGAAATGACAGCGCATTTATCCTGTACAGATCATTTATCTACTTCTGATAACCAGATAAGACATTTCAATTTGGTTCTACGGTTGAAAGAACACCTCAGGGACATCAGGTGCCCTGATGGTCCGTTTGTGCTTCAAGCAGTCTCTCGTGTAATTGCTGATCAACACAGGACTATATAGCAGGCGACATTCATCGACTGGAACAGATTTTGCACCAAGTTCAGAATTTTGTCGGTGATTACATTGAAGGGATGCAATGAAATCTGCATACGAGTTCGTATACAGAGGTTGTTCAGCCTACGTTTGGCCGATTTCGTTCCTTCCCCCTCCCGGGCAGAATGGACTCACACGACCTGGCTCGTGGCGTCCTGCAGTGTTGTGCTTTGGCCTCCTGGGAACGGAGTTGTTTTTCCGCGCGGATGATAATAACGCACAAAACAGTACCATTGTTGTGAGTGTTGTGTTAAATTTGTTTCCAAGTGTGTGGGTTTCCACTCTGTGACCAAAATGCCGCCCAAACTAAGCCGGTTTTGGGAAGGCTATGTTGCGGCTGTTTATGACGCCCACTTTAGTGTTTCTGTCATTAGAAAACAGTGCAAAAAGAATGGTTGCAACATCAGTTTAAGTGGAGTAAAAAATGTTATTAAAAACTACAACGGCAACGAAGCTCCACCATTTGGATCACCAACGAAGTTGCCTAGGAAGCGGGAATGCACCAAGGCCACCTCCACCATGTAGAGAAAACTTCGCAAAATGGCAATGCAAGAAAATCCGCCAACACAAAGGTGTATGGCTAATCGTCTTGACGTGTCTTTGGGGACTGTAAGCCAGACGTTACACCATCAACTCAAGCTGGAAAAAGTCATGAAAGCTCGCGGCCATCTTCTCACGGATGCACATCAAAAGGAACGAAAGTGTAACGCCCGGAAGCTGTACGAACGGCATTTGGCAAAACAAAGATAGATGTACGTCGTAACGCTCGATGAAGCATGGATTTACCTTTCCGACTGCGGCAAACCGAGAGCCATCATGTACCGAGAGAAAGGCGCCAAGAACTTCAGAAAGTGGGTCCGTGTCTGTAAAGAATCCTTTCCAAAAGGGTTCATGGTCGTTACTGGCTACTGTTACCGAGGTAAACTGAAGATTCGTAGGGTGGCGAAGAAATGCAAAATAAATTCGCAGTCTTTTCAGGAGCAGATCATGCGGCCGATCTACGAGCATGAGATTCCAACAATGTACGAAAATGACGCCAATCTGGTGCGCATTCACATGGACAAGGCCTCATAACATACCTCACGATCGTCCCTCGCATTCTACAGGGAGATGGAGGCGGCAAGTGGTATACAGGTGATACCTTTGAATGAGGTACCTGTTAAATTTTCAGATGCAAGTCCTATGGACTATTGTGGATTTGGATTGCTGAAGCGGGCTTTGGAAAAACGGCGTGTGACAACTGTGGTAGGATTTTGGAAAGTTGTGCAAAAGGAATGGGACAAGATCCTCCCAGTTCTTCAGAGAAGCCTATTACGCTGTCAGGCTATTGTTAGGAACCAAGGGAAACACATCGAGCACTTACAAACCTGGCGCCATGGATTCTTCTAAATTTTTAGGTAAGTCGAAATTGGCCAAATGTAGACTGAACAACCTCTGTATTTGTTGTATTGCCTATATTGCCATTTTTTTTTTTTTTTTTAATTTCAAATCTTTGCATGTATAATAAACAACACTACTGAGCATTGAAAATCAATGTTTCATTTGGAGTTTTTTTTTTTTAATCTTTACTACAGACCTTACTTAACTAGGATATTTTAGCAGGGAATATATATGTAATAGCTACTGTTAAATATATAAAACAACATAATACTTACCTTTTCTACAATATCTTTGAGTGCGGGTAAAAGTATATCTTTGGAGAGAAGACTCTGCATCATCTGCTGCATAAATGGCAGGAATTCATTATCAAGGGCTGCATCATTACCGAAACCCATGTTGTTAAACATACTCATAACATCATCTTCAGATATCGGATTCTACAAACACAGAGAGAGAAGATTTTAAGATTTGCTACAAGCAATGAGGTGTCTGTTACAACTGAACTTCAATTACAAAATAGTGTCTAACAATTATCAGTACCTAGTTGTTATCAAGAAATTACACTACGAATCTATAAAGATGAGATTCGTTATTTTTTATACATATATCCTTGTTCATAAAGTTCAACATACCTTTTTAGCTCTCTTGTCAAACCATTAGTACGGCATTTTATATTTAGATATGACCTTTTAAAATTATTTTTCCCTATCTTAGAATAACAATATACATCTATCTCGTGTTAACCTTGTCTGGAAGCGAAATTAAATAAAATAATATTTTTATAACACTTCGCTGAGAAATAAAGAATAAAATTTATTTAAAATGCTACACATTTCAAATCTGATTTTTAAAAAAATATAATATCATGATCATTGCCTGTAAATTTGTTTAACGTGCACAAAAACATTAGAAAAATGCAAAAGTTACTTAATTTTCGAGAGGCTCATGGGTCTCCCTTCGATGATATTTTAAGAAAAGCATTGACATTAGGTAACGAAATTTAATACAGAAACCCTAAATTATACGATGAGAGAAATCAATACTATTACATTTGAATTCTTATTGATTGGTTCTTGTTGTTGGGAAACGAAAAACAGAACTGAAGATCTTCACCGCCATATGATATAACTCCTCCATTCAATCACATGATATAACTCCTCCATTCAATCACACGATATAACTCCTCCATTCAATCACACAATACAACTCCTCCATTCAATCACACGAGACAAGCTGCATACAACACGTTAACATTGATATCAATTATGTGTCGTACTATAGCCTGCATAATAGTATTTTAGTTCACGCATTAAAAGTTACCTAAAAATTATTTATATGTTTTTGAACATTGCATGCTAGTCTTCGATAGGAAAAAAAGTAGAAGTATGTGGAAAGAAGATATCTGTTTAGTCTGAGAATCTCTTCACTCTTCAGAGTTTCACGTTCTTTCATTATTTAATTTCTTGCATCTCAAGAGATAAGAAACGAATTATATGTGTTCACTGTAATCAGTTTCCAAAAAAATTATCATTCCCTTATGGTAAGTCCGGATCACATTCAATTGGACTTCCATATATAGTTCGGAAGTGGCTATGAACAATAAAACGGAATTATGAACAATTAAACGGAATTACAAATCCGTATCAATTTAGTGCAAGTAAGTGCAGACGAATTCTACCTAAAACAAGTGCACACTAATATGGACTTGGATTATTTTTTGGCCTTAGAATAGTTCTGATGCGAAGTGGCGTTGAGTCATGGAGTTGGTGAATGGTAGCACATTGGAATACTACACCATTTTACATGCACTACATCATTCAGTTTCCTGAGAAAGGATGGAGGCGGAAATCTGAGTCAGATTCGTATCTCCACAACGGACTACAGCTGTTCAATTATTTTCCAAGTCCGGCGATGGACGGGATAGGGGAGTACTTCAGCTTTATCCTGATGTTCCTGATAATCCATGGATTAATAGTTACTGATTATTGGGTACTGGTTTAATAGTATTTGAATGAATATTTTGAGTATGTTGTTTTGCACCGAAAAAGCCTTTTCGATTATCATATTTTTGTCACCTGGCAGCAATTTCGAGTGCAAGTGATGAGCTCCATCTATAAGCGCTTATAGTTGTGCTGAAATGTACCCTGGGAGGAACAAAAATTTACTGGTCCGCTAGTGTGGTTATGTAGGGCATTATTATAGCCTAGTTATTCAATTATTATATGAATTAGGATTATTATGTATAATATCTACGAGGGATATTTAAGAGATTAAATATACGGAAGTTAGAAAAGTTGAATAAGCCTCGCTGGAGCTACTTGGCCTGCTTGAAATATGTATTGCATTAATACGGCAGAAAATTACGTAAGTAATTCCTTTTCGTTTAACTTTCTTTTGTCTTACTATAAGGCTAGTCATGTCCATATTTGTTTAAAATACTTTCTGTAATTGTCAGTAGCTCTTTCTGGCTTCATTACCAGGCATGGTGTGACGAGTTAGAACATGATAGCTACTTAGGAGCAGAATAGTAAATACATTTGGTTGGTTAATCATTTGAAAATTAAACCGGATCAAAATCGTTGTTCGATTTAGTAACTAAATATATCATTTTGTTGAATTGTTATATATAATTCTTGTTGAGCGAATATTTACAGTTAAATATACTGTTTGTTCAATTTAAATTGGCTGGTAGTCTCGAGTATTATTTAACAAAATTTCTATCCTACTATTAATGTTGAGGTACAGTAATTGGTTTTCAGTAGCGACTACATGTGAAGATTACCCATCCTTTTCCATATTCAGTGTGATATTACATATCGCTAAAATTAAGTAGAGGGAATGGGTTTTGCATTCTCCTCTCCCACCCATATGGATGCGCAACTTTCCGAAGCTTTAGTCCAAAGAACAAAAGTGAAATTAATCAAAATCGAAAGTGACGTAACGAATGTATGTTTACAGGCTCCAGCTGTGTAAATGAGCGTATTGTTATTCTGGAATATGATGTCATTGCTGGAAACAACACCTGGACCATAGGATGCACTACAGGCATAATCCCAAGCAAAAAAGTGACCGGTAAGTGACAGTACAGGACTTACTTGAAACCAGAATACTGAACCCTATAGCATCACAGAACCATCGCCATGTTTCACAGTTGGCCAAAAACCCTGAGGAGATCATACACTTCTTACTTTGGGCGTCCGCCACAACAAACACGGTTCACGATGATTCATTCGAATATATCACACGTTTCCAATCATCAGCGGTCTACGTTGCATGTTCGCGGCACTACTGGCGTCGTGCTAAAACGTTAAGATCCCTTATCGCTATGGCATAAAAGACAAGAAGACGAAAGGGGAGATGTTTGCTCTCTTTGGTCGTTATATAGCTCGACAAGTTTTTACTCTATTTTGACAATAATTATCAAGAAACTAAAACAAGCCAAACAAACAAAGAAAAATGTAGTTACAACAGTATTGCATTCTATACCACATACACATACACTACGATGTTAATTAATAGTGTTTGTTTTCCTTTAAAAGATGAAGTAATAATGTAAGCAATTTAAAGTGTCTTATGTAAAAAATTTACGCGGGTGAATTTCGGTGTTGATTGGTTTCACGTTTCTCAATTTACGTATGTATATTTTTAAAATGAAGATAATTTTATTACTGTTAGCTTTACGTAAACTGCAACAAATGTCGAAACAATTATTTTCATTATTAACTTTTCTGTTCCACTATAAACCTGTGAATACACGAGAAGTGAGTGCTCATCGAAATACACTTTTTCTTAAGTTCAGACCTATTGCTTTCAGTTCTTTTCGTAAAAGATTTTCAATTTGATTTTCATTTCTTTTATTTTCTATGATCATGGAGAAAACGAAAAAAATGTCAATCAACGGTTTTCTATTAAGGCAGTTTCCAAACCCGTTAAGAAAACTGTTACTTTGAAAAAGGAAATATGCCTTTCTCACCCCAAGTCCTTGAGCATTTTCAGATAAATTCTTAAGTGTTTGCGCAATGGCAGATGAAATATCGCTATCGCCTGCTTCTTCTACAACTGCTTTTGCAGTAGCTTCTGCAATTTTTTGAAAACTTGCTCCTAATTCCTCAGGATTAAGTGCTTCATTACCTCCAACGCCTAAAAAAGAAGAAGAAAAAAGATAATTTACTTTTCAATGAAAGATAATTTGTGAAGAAGAATGAGCACAATATATGAAAAGTGGGAAGTCAACTGACTGCAAGTATTGTCATAGTTGGTAATTATTTATTTGCACATGATCATATCTCTAAAGCTGGTACTCTTGAAGATCAACACATTGTTTTCTTTTGGAAAACCTTTGGGTTACACAGTATTACCATTTAAGGCTCTTTACTAAGTCATTTCCACTTCTTTGAATTTTAGAGAATATCAAAAGTGTAGAAAGTACGTAAGTCATGTAGTATCTAGAAAATATCATTATATGAACTAATAATTATTCTCAAGGTCTTTTGTATAGTGTAGAAATTTGGGTGTACCAGCAATTATAATGTCATAAACAATGCACCCAAATTTCTGGTCAATAAGAAAAGCTTTGGAAACAGTTATTTAATAGCGTTATGTAGATACTACCTGGCTTATTTTCTACATTTTTGAACTTATTCATTATCTTTAAGTTGTTCATTAACATTAATAGAAATGAGGGTGGGCTTAGGAAGAGTCTTAAGGAGAAGCAAATTACTGAAAAAATTAATACATTCGTTCTCACAGGAAACCGCCTTAGAACTGAGATAAATTTTAGAAGAGAGACTTAAAGAAAGATATCATTAGGCTATTATTGTGCAAGAAAGCACTGCTATCGATAATGAAACAGAACACAATGCACTTTTTTTTTTTTTTTTTTTTTTTTGAAGTACACAGAACAAGCTTCTATATTTTTAAAATCATAAGTTCTTTCCTCGGAATTAAACAAGAAAACAAGATTCACAGGTAATAATCAGATTATATATATATATATATCAAAGGTAATAAAATCTAAAACACAATGACAAGCAAACTTTTAAAAGGGAAGAAATCCAATTGTTGGAATTACTTCGACTATGGAAGTTTTTCAAAATTGTCTCACTATGATAACTTCGTCCAAATTTTATCACCTTTCTGTCTGTCTGTTTTGTATTTAAGAAAAGTTGCAAGGTGAGTTATTTAGTTTTGATGTTAACATGCCTAAGTTAAAAATACACCGTCAGTAAAATAATGAACACATCACCTGAGAGAATAAAAGAGAAAACGTTCCATGTTTGATTCTATCTCAAAAGTTCAGACAACCATTTTATTTGTAAGTATAACATGAATAATTTTACCTTTGAGAAAATTAGAACATTAAATATAGCATACCTTGCGCCAACAATGACCTCATGTTCTGTTCAAATTCAGTTGTTGCTTGCTTAATAAATTCTTCTGTCCACGAAGAATCCACTACCTCACTATCACTTGATGTTTTAGCACTAACTTCCTGTTTTTCTTTGCTTTTCTTTTGTTGTCTAGGAAGCGGTTTACTGAAGTCCTCAAGAGCATCTGAAAACAGAGAAACAAGATTTTTATATATAAGAGTTGTTTGATTAATAAGTTGGCTGAGTCTGTGATTTCGGTGCATATAGAAACAAGGAAAAATCGATTGGGTTAATTGTTACACTTTCCTCTTGCCCATGGTTAGTCATCTGTTTTACTCTCAGATCCTTCAAACGTGAACGAGTGCAGTGATGGATTCGTGCGGATATGTCAAATGATGTGTGACTGAGTTTCTGTGCGTAACCAGAAGGATTTTTGTCGGTCAAATTTGGTGTAAGGGACGAACTTTGCAGAGTAAACTTGTCACGTGTAAGGCCGTTAGATGCAAAAGATGGATCGAAATGAATGGGATTGTGTTACAATATCGTCAATCACATAGATGTTCATTTTACTTCGACCTCACTCACCCTCGCCCTCGCAGTAGCAGTTGGCCCTCGCCCTCGCGAATGGAATTGTCCATCGCCCTCGCGCGCCCTCATCCTCGCTGTCGAAACTTGTCCTCGCCCTCGCGCAACCTCACTCACGCCATCGAAGCTTGTCCTCGCCCTCGCTGCCGAAACTTGTCCTCGCCCTCGCGCACCCTCACCATCGAAGCTTGTCCTCGCCCTCGCGCACCCTCACCCTCGCTGTCGAAGC
Organism: Thermobia domestica; assembly: GCF_964235325.1. NCBI lineage: Eukaryota > Metazoa > Arthropoda > Insecta > Zygentoma > Lepismatidae > Thermobia > Thermobia domestica. Next base: position 88,434,324 of record NC_137463.1, read on the forward strand.
TTCTCCCCGCCCTCGCACACCCTCGCCCTTTTCGTCGAAGCTTGCCCTCGCGCACCCTCACCCTCGCCATCGAAGCTTGTCCTCGCCCTCGCGATAGGAGTTGCCCATTATTCTCGCTCGCCCTCGCCTTCGTGCTCAAAACTTTTCCTCGCCCTCAAAAATTTGAGGGCGAGGGTAATTGAGGGTGAGGAGGCCTCGAGAGGGCCTCCTTCGTGAGGATCAGAGCATCAATTATTCAACCTATTTGTTGAATTATTTCCTTATCGACAGTGGCGGATCCAGGGGGGCGATCGCTCCCCCCCAGAAGAGGAAACTTCTTTATTTTATATATACAAATAAAACGCATCCCAGAGTTTGGAGCTCTTAAAAGTAGCTCTAAGTAGCAGTATTACAACCCACCACCCCCACCAGAAGTCCGTCCTGGATCCGCCCTTGCTTAACATACGTCCTAAAGAAAGGAAACTAAACATATCATCGTATAACTTACTGTGGAACACCTAAAATAGAACAACTGTTACAATGGAGATCTCGGTCGATAGTGACGTTTACATCATTTATCAACAGTATCCAATGCCTTTACTTCAAAATGTTCCTTGAACTACGATGCAAGCATAAGTATTCAGCCAGACAAGGGCGGCTCTCGAGGGTGAGGGTGAAATCGAGGTTTGATGAGTGGCGGTAGAGTGACTGCCGCGGACTATCTGTCAGAATTTGACAGTCAATACGTTAGCCATCCCTGATGTATGTAGCGTAACTGAGGAATTTGAACAAATTCAAAGGGAAAAATCTAAAGAGCTTAATTTTGAAACTCCGTCAGCAAACAAATAAAATACTTCAGAACGCTCATTTTCATTCTATGAACCTTAAAACATACAAAAACTTTATATTTCCAAATGAAACTATATAGCGACATTAATGGGTCATTTCAAAAGAGTGGGGGGTAACTGTCCACCTTTGCCCCCCTAATCGCCGCCCATGCTATGATGTGTGGCACATTTGTGCGAAATTAATAATAATATGATTAAACTGTTTACCCTCAACAAAATCCTGCTCGTTTTGCTGAAGTGGCTTTTCCTAAGTTTTATATGTTTCATATATCCTACAGTTTTTTTCAGCCCTTTGTTTTAATTTGTCCAAATTTATATTTCTCCTTTTACCACACAATCGTTCAATACTTGCATTATAATATTTACAATCAGTATATCATCCTGTAACGTATTTTATTCTTAATAAAAATCATTGAACATACAAACCCTATCTCACTGGCTTGCACGCGAATCTTTGGTGCATGGGGTCCTGGGGACAATTCCGAGTGGGAGAACATTGAAGGACAGTGGATAGAATTCCGCGTTAAACCTATAGGTCCACCTCTCATATAGCCTCGCCGACGAAAGAGGACGCTAAACGGCAATCAGTCAACAGTTGCAAATTTCGGCTGCATAAACAACTTATGTCTTGTGGAACTTATTAAATTTATTTTGTTAAAGCAGCTCTTTTAACAAAATTTCAGTATTAACGTGTCAGATATTTCTATTTAAGGACAAGAAAAAAACATATTATTTATTTTGTAACTAAATGATAGCTCTACCCACGTAGATTATAGAAGCAGAAACAATGAAAATCGATACAATAGTGACTGGCATTATTTTAACAAATATCGATTCAGATAATAGCTTGGGCTGTCACAAAACTATGAAAAGTTAAAAATTCCGATTAATTGTAACAACTCCATCAGTGGTGGACATTAGAGGAGGATGTATGCTATTAATTAGCCCATTTCATGGGCATCCAAACTCACGAGCCCAACGCTCGCTAGCTCGGCATTCGCGCTCAACCGCTCTCGGGTTCAATAATTAAGCGCTACCCCGAGCGCCAATGAAATAAGTCAGCGCGAGTCCAACTGAGGGAAGTAAGCCCGAGCATGATTCCCAAAGGAATAAATGAGCGAGAGCCCAGTTGAAAAAAATGAGGCCGAGTCCGAGAGAGTCCAGAGCAAAATGGCTATCTATGAACCAAAGTCATTCCATCAAGTCTTTCTCCATCTGATCTACTGCATTCTGATGGTTCTATCATTGATTGTGTTTCTTCAGATATCAGCGCTCTTGTCATTTACTGCTGAATGACGTGAGTGACTGTCTGTCTGTCTACCAACACTCTTTAAACATGACAGTGTAGTAGACACTTCTTATCTAAAACGTCTCCAACACAGGGAGGGCAACAATGAGGCACACTTACTTCTTAATGTAGCGCTATTTCTACCCGGAAACTTTCATGGGAAAAATCAAATATTATTCTTATTTGCATTATTAATTTTAATAATTACGTACGTACACACGAAAAATTGTCTACTGCAATTAATTGAAATGAAAAATACGATTAATAAATAACCTTGCTATGACACTAACTTTTCATCTAGGGGACATGGAGATGATATTTTAAATTTTGCCTCTCTCCAAAAGAGGTCAAACAGCTAACTCCAAAACAGTTGCTTTTAAGGAAGTTTGTCCTCCTCCCTCGCTCCCGCAGTAACACTTGGCCCTCACCCTCGTTCACCCTCGCCCTTTTCATCGAAGCTTGTCCTCGCCCTCGCGCATCCTCACCCTCGCTGCCGAAACTTGTCCTCGCCCTCGCGCACCCTCGCCCTCTTCGTCGAAGCTTTTCCTCGCCCTCGTGCACCCTCACCCTCGCCATCGAAGCTTGTTCTCGCCCTCGCGGCCAAAACTTGTCCTCGCCCCTCACCATCGAAGCTTGTCCTCGTCCTCGCGCACCCTCACCCTCTTCGTCGAAGCTTTTCCTCGCCCTCGCGCACCCTCACCCTCGCCATCGAAGCTTGTCCTCGCCCTCGCGGCCAAAACTTGTCCTCGCCCTCGTACACCCTCACCCTCGCCATCGAAGCTTGTCCTCGCCCTCGCGCACCCTCGCCCTCACGGCCAAAACTTGTCCTCGCCCTCGCGCACCCTCGCCCTCGCGTCACTGTGGGCGAGGGAACTTGAGGGTGAGGATGCCCTCGAGAGGGCCACCCTCGCGAGGGTGAACATCTCTGGTCAATCAACTGTGCAGTTTATTAATGAGACGACTGGAATAAGTATGGAACGTATTCATTATATTATCACAGAAAAATTAGGTTATCTGAAGGTTGCTGCAGCTTGAGTAGAGCAAGGAGCAAAAGAACACATATATGGGTATGTACTTGCAAATAGTAACATCACCACCACTCACGAAATCGCAGACCTACCCCCAGTGCTAGAAACGTCATGTTGATTCTCTCTTTTTTTAAATCTTCGTAGACCTATCCTCATCCATTGCTTGCCAAAAGGTGCAATTCGCTACTATGTTTGATGAGGAAGATTACAAACACTCGACCTGGAATGATGTCTAGAGATATAGTCCTTGTGCACGACAATGCAAAGCCACACAGCAGCTGACAACTTGACAAAAAAAGAGTTCGGCTAGGAGGTACCACCTGATAAAGTTTCGACTTTCCACCTGTTTTCACGTGTTAGGCCCAATGAAGAGGCCCTACAAGAAAAAGCGCTTTGCGTCTATGTCGAAGTGAAAACTAACTCAAATCAAAAATTTACACAGGAAGATCCATAAACTTACAGCCACAGATTTCCCAGAAGGGTATGGCAATAAATAAATAAATAAAAAATTAAAGAAATATTTAAGAAAAAATAATAGAAAAAATTGGTATCATTTCAGTGAAAACTGGTAATTCACACGAGAAAAACAGGAAACAAGTAAAATGTTAACTATGAAGAGATGCATATCATTTACGAAAGTATTTCGTAATACCAATATGTTTTTTTCTAATCATATTATTATAACTTTCGTTTCTGTAACAATAACCTTCCTTTCTCGTTTTATTAAGAGGGAAATCCTTTTGATCTTCAATTTTTTACAGCCAATAATTCCATGTCTTGAATTCAGTTCTTACTTAATGATTCCCTTTTAACAGCATGAGAAAGGTTTCAGTTTAATGTCCCATGATTAAGTCCCTTAGGCTAACGGAGACAATGATGATAAAGGCAAGTGAATGATAATGGAAGAATTGGTGAAATGAGAATGTGGGAGCAAACGGAAGTATCTCGAAAAAATCCAATGGATATGATGTTGTGCATAGCAAACTTACTTGGCCGAGGATCGAACCAGCGACTCCACACATCAGAGGTAAGCGCTCTATCACTGAGCCACTATGCACCCTTTAACAACATGAAAACAAAAAGTTTTTAAAATAAATTAAGTTACAATATGATTAAAAAAAACTAATTAAATATTTCTGCTGATAGCATACTTCACTTGTAGTTCAACTTTTCCGTATTTTTTTTATTTCTACTTACTTTCTTGATTTGCCAGCTTTCATAAATGTTAGTGTGTTATCAAATTTCTTTACGATTTCTGCTTAAATATTATAGCATTTATGATGCCTATAGCTGGACAGAAGGAAATAATATAGTCTCAAGTTTTTTCCATGTCGGAGATTTTAAGGTGTTCCAATATATTACACAATATTAATTCTCTACATATCTTATAAAAACACTGCTCTTAAAATTTATTCAAATATTTATTACTGGAATGATTTCCCCTTATTATACGAATAGTAATTCTGTCTGACTACTCGATTGCATTGGAGTTTAGTGTCCCTTCTGAGTACTCAACTAATGAAGAGTACACTGTTCGCATGGTTTGACAATAAGCTTCCAGGACCGATGCTCATACTCTATAACGCTAATGAAAGAAAATTATTGTCAGTGAGATTAACGCTGTGATATTTTTCTTTTGCAAGACATGCAAGCCTGTATTACGCAAGAGCCACAGGGACGCATATTCCCTTAACCTCAGGACAACCTGAATCACCTGACTATTCAAGCAACAGAAAACGACCTGACTGCGAAGCTGAATTTTGAAATTATGATTAGTGTATCTGCTAGTACCACAGCAAGAACATTTTCCTTCTGAAAGTGCAGATATTTTGACCTTGTATCGTAGAGACAAAATATATTTTATATTTTGTGTTGTTTTTGCTTACGCGTATCTGAATAGGAAGAAATAAAGGGGATAAAGTGAAATATGTTGGGCCATGAGGCGTAAAGTACTTTAAATACGGAGCTGAAGACATGCGAAGATTTGGTAATGAGAACATTTGTGTCCCTCTAAACATCGGTCATCGTAGATACTCGGGTTCCCATTGCCATGGAACAACGTGAACATTAAATTTTGATTTAAGTCTACAGAAATCGGCAACAGAGACCTATAAGTTTATCACAGCTGTTTACCACGAGAATGTTGGATGTACTTGAATGTACGCCCGATTTCATGATTGATGTGAAGACACTTCTGGTCCGTTAACCAGTCGTTAAGAGCATAATGTGGTGCATGGTCGCCACCTGCTGCAGTCAGACGGTCTGAATGATGCAAATTGTATTACACATCAAATACGAAACGATTCGGTAGATCCTGAAATAAGATTTGGGAGAAAAAATTATAAGAGGTTTGTGGCTCGTTCTTTGACTGAAAAGCAAGATGCTCAGAGTCGAATGCTTTCCGCAGTTGATTAACTACGTGGAATGGGATCTCATTACTGGATAACATCGTCACAAGCGACTAAACCTGGTGCTATCAATATAACAATTTATGACAACGGAAACCAGAGTGTCTACGATGACCGATGTTTAGAACGGACAGATGCTCTCTTTATAAAATCTTCAAACTCTTGCAACAGAAGAATATGATAGCATTAGTCTCACATGCTAAATAATGTTCTATCTTTAGCAGTTATACAGTACTAGAATCGGTCCTGGAATATTATGATTCATGCCTTGTAGTAACACAATATCTTAGTTTTACATTCTTACTGCTCAAGTCCTTTAAAACTGCTGATAGCTTAATAAATACAGGGTGCGTCAGAAAAATGTATACATACTTTGAACCGTCATAAAAACCGTATTTCCCGTCCTACAAGGTTGAATTTCTGGGAGAAAGTAATGTTATCTTTCTTCAATAGGTGGCAGCAGAATTGTTGCTCTAGCTACTCAACCCAGTTAGTGGCAAGGAAGTAACTGTAAGATGGCGGACGTACGTTTGAACTTTAAAACGCGGAAGCAGGTAATTAAGTGGTACAGGAAGTTCGAGAATGTTGCTGCGGTTCAAAGATCAAGGTACAAACGTAAATCACGTAACTTAGACACACTTTGGAATGAGATTCAAGTGGTGTGCGCTGAAATCGCACTGGACACGTTGGTACGATGTATGGTGACTCGTACTCAGAAAGATATTGATGCTGAAGGCCGCCATTTTGAACAGTAATGACATTTGCGTGAGAAAGTGCATTTGTGCTTCAAATTGGACTTTATATATAACTTTTATCCATAACTGAAAATAATTTGTTCACTGCGTTCAGTTTCCAACTATTACTTAGTTTAGTAAACATGATATGTTGAGAAATATGGCTTAAAGTTTTCGCTGAATAAGTAATTCTTACCATCAAGCAATTCATCCAGTTCCTTATCACAATCGTTTGTCACTGTCTCTGATGCTTTAACGGTATTGTCTTTTCCTGAGGCAGCATCTGCGAAAATAAAAGAAAATAAATATGTAGAATATGATATCCTATATAACTGTTAGTACAATTTCAAAAGTAATGGAACCATTTCAGCATGCACTTACGAAACAGTTATAGTTGGTATTTATTTTGAGTTTAGCATCCCATTTAATCAAGGCTACATGAAACATGGAATCTGAATGACATGAGCTCTCAACCGTGAATTCAACCGGGTCTCTTGCGCCTTCGCTAACTATTTGCCCACGACGGAGCTCAAGTGGTCATTCATTATTTTGAGTTTTACAACAATGAATATTCAAGTACTTAGCGTCGCAATGATACGAATAGTAACACTAAAGTTCTTTTTCATATTCTCACGATTTAATTTATATTATGAGAGACAGTCAAGTGAAAACAAGCCATACGCCAAAAGCTACTATTAAACATTTATTACCTCAAAAATATTTTCCACAACTGTTAATACAGTGATCCAACTGGGAAATAAGACGGTCAACCCCCTCCATAAATGTCTACGAACGTTTCTCTTCAGCTCTCTAAACATGTGGAAATCACCATGTGGAGATATCGGATCGCAGGATATTGAAAAATTCCCTACCTAAATCACAAACATCAGGAATAATAACACGATATCGTTTTGCACTGATACACGTCTCTCTTGAAATCTCCAACGCTACCCCAGTACACGTGAACTTGACATGTTTTGCTATGGAACAAGGTGGCCCAATGGTAGAGGGCTTACCTCTGGTGCATGAGGTGCTTGGTTCTATCCCCGGTCAAGTAAGCTTGTGGTGGACAACATCGTGTCCGTGGGTTTTCTCGGGATACTTCCGTTTCCCCTCCATCCTCATTCCACCAATTCTTCTATAAACATTCATTTGCCTTAATCATCGTCTCCCTTGGCCTAACGGGCACAATCGCGAGACGTTAAACTGAAAGATTTCATCTTCATTTCATGTTTTTCTGTACACAAACATTGTCGACTACGAATTTCATGTCTTCCAAGTCTTTAAGAAGTTAAAAAGCGCATACCGCCTCTCTTTTCTTTCTGAATTGGTTAAATATGTACAGCGCGTACCTGAGTTGCAGCACACTTAACGCACGATTGGTGTGCGTGTGCGAGTTGGCTATGTGCCCACAAGATGTTAGTGTCTGTACCAAACGCCAGTGTGATCAATTTACACAGTGGCAGTAATGCGTTGTAACATGTTTTCGCCTGACTGCTCCTCTTACAATATAGAAAATGAAAACTCAAAAAGTTTTTGATGTCCTGTCTCTGGCTTATGGTTCCGGTGCGCAACAACAACGGTACCCAATCGCTATCCTTAAGTTTTGTAGCCGGTAGACATACTAAAAGTTTTCTTTCTATTCTTTGTGAACTTCGGTTATTAGATTTCGAATTCAATACACAATTATTTATTACAAAAATATCCATTTAGTTTTCAATAATATTATCTTAGATTTCCCCGACTGCTTTATTTATTTATTTGGTTTGAAATTATTTGTAGCCTAACGTTTCTTTTTAATACTGAAACTATATAGAATGTTGACATATAGCATAACCTGAAATCCACATGTTTACATTCACCGCGATCTCACTATATAAAAATTATTTATACATCAAATATTTTTAAAAAGCACACCTTTATCCATATATCAAAATATCGCATTAAAATTCAGAACTTATCTATGTGAGTTAAGGGTTTTACTACCTGACGTAAGTGTCTGAGTGTATAAAACTGTAGGCACTCTGTATTAATCAATATTTTTGGCTAAAAAATATTACTTTATAATTATTACATTGTCTTTTAAATCTGTTTAATCATGTCATTTTTCTTCTCGGTAACCACATCGAGAATCGTAAATTACTTTTTTATAATATGATTTTGCATGCTTGAGAGTGCTAAGTTTCTTATTTTATTTTATTTTTTTTTTTAAATAACGCGACAGTTGATGGTCTGCTTTAATTAACGTAGGCCATATATGGCTCCAACAATAGTAGGCTTGAATTATAGGCAATAATTTCGTCAGAATGAGTTTCCTCGTGGCATAGTTAGTTAGTAGATGTGCTTAACATTTTTGCCTTTGGTACAAACGACGGATTTATTTCAAGTGGGAATGCCTCTGGTCTGGAACCAGTGTTAAGCTATAGATCCATATCTCATATAGCCTCAGTGTTGAAAAAAAAATACGAAGTTTAAACTAATAAAACAGGGTGTCTACTGGAATACCAGAAAGTAAATTCATGACTTTTTCATGACTTTTCATGACCTTTTTGTTCAAATTTTCATGACCATGGCGATAAAAATTTACCATTAGTAATAATAAACCCCTACCATCAGTGGTGCATCGGTTAAGATGAAGATCACATTATGTTCTTATTTGTCTAATGTACATAATGTCGATTAGCTGACAACTAATTTTAAAATGCAAGAGCAATTTAAAAGGCAGTAAACAAATTTTTAATTGCGGTTCAAGTATGGGTTTAAGGCTTACCAGGTTCTATAGATTTAAAAAAATCTTGTGAACAGTCCCGTTACATTCACCTAGGTTTTTTATCTGCATTTTATGTACTCTGAATTCTAAATTTATAATTTTCGTTTACAAGAAAAGACTGATTACGTAAATATACAATTCTTTTCCATCGTGTCATATTTGAAATTAGCGTACATAAACATACTGATAAGACCTACTGAATTTGTTCATAATGGAACCTTCATCCTGGATGGGGTCTGATGCCTTCTTTCTTCTCTTTTTTCAAGGGTACTTTTACAAATATTTTTTTTCTCACGGTCTGCATACTAGTATCACATCAAAACTTAAAAAAAGTGAACACAAAAATGGACATCTTGATTGAATATCACATAATTAAAGATCATAGTGAGTTTAGTAAAAAACATTTCATAAAGCTTTATATGTAAAAAATTATATTAGCTTACATAGAGTGGATACTTTCATATACTTTTAAGCTAGTCATATACTTTTAAGCTCTTTCCAAAGTATTCATAATTTTAGGGGTCGCTGAGATAAATAGTAACATTTTAATCCAATTCAACTTCAAGGTCATACTCCTCTCTCTAGGAGTGAGGTTGGGAGGGGGGCGAGATTTTAAAAGTAATCAAAAACGACCGATATTAGTGTTAAATTCATAGTTTTCGAGGTCTCTGAGTTTAACGATATCAGTTTTCATGATGTTCAAGTTCATCGTCACCCCTTGGGGTGGGGGTAGGAGAGGATGACTTTTTCAGATAAGATAGCTAATTAGTAACTACTGTAATTAGAGCGAATTAAAAACATTAACATATTTTCTCGTGCTTGCACGGAACTATGCGGGTTGCTAGTCTTAAATATCACTTATTGTGAATCTTAAAGAATCAAATTCTGCTGCCTTGTGCTCGAGCACAGAATAGCACTTACCTAAATACGGGCCTGCTCTTACCAGTGAATCACTCTATACTGTATTTGAAGTTTTAATTCTGAGTATAATTATCCATCTAGCAGAAATTTGTCTGAAATTAAGCACTCAGAGAACTGCCCAAAGACAAAACAAATTATAAAAGAAATTCGTTTTAAAAAAATAGATCATCAAATTTAAAATCTGCAAACTCAAACGAATAATATTATTTGCATAAGTCTAAAGGCCCAAAAATACACAATTTACATTTCTTAGAAGTAAAGAAATAGCAGATCAGAAAGTTGGACAGTAAAAAGTTGTTTCTATATTACAGATACTAGAAGATGGAATGGGGAGCAGCTAGGAAGACAGTAAAGTACCAGTTATCCAGCACTAACTGGTGGGGGAAATTCTCACAATTACTGACCTGATACAACTGTTTCAGTACATGCAGTATGAGGTATAAAAGTATGAAGTATAAAAATATACTCTGAGATTTCAGATTTTCATGATCAGTTGGGTAAATAAAGGACTTTTTCATGGCTTTCATGACCACTAAGCAAAATATATGACTTTTTCATGACTTTCATGACTTTCATGACCAGTAGACACCCTGTAAAATATAGATGAAAACTGCAAATTTGCAATACTACTAAAATTCCAAAATAAAATTTCATGACCTATTCTTTCCCAAACCATAAAATTTAGTAACATTCTCAAGACCGAATTTTCATGCATGCGATAAAAGCGTTCTTTGCTTGCGATTTGGTAGCGTCTAAAGCTGACCATACACATTTTTGGTGGTGAATTTTGAAGTTTCATAGAACGAAGTTTTCCAGTTCATACTTATATTTGTACAGATTTAAAAAAAAATCGTGACCCAAAAGCTAAATCTCGTGATTTTTTCTTGACTTTCATGGCCGTTTTCTGATTTCATGACTTTTTCATGGCTCGTAACTTTCGTGCCAATAGGCACCCTGGAAGATCACAGTCCTGTGTATAACATTTGTTGGCCTAATTTTGATTAACAAAATCCTTAATGATTAAATTAATTAGCATAGTAATTTATTCTGACGAATCCTAGTATATACAATAAGTATGTTGAATTAATAATTTACTTCCTCTGTATCTTTCTACTTGCTACATCCCTGTACAGCAAACTAAACGCGATTTCCTACAGGGAGTATCTGCCATCCCTAATTTTGAGAATAAAATAAAAAGTGACTTCTTTTAATTACAAAAAAAAAAAAAAAAAAAAAAAAAAAAAAAAAACTTTATAGTAATTTTTTACGATATTTTAGACATGCTATTTAATACCAATTGGTTCAATACATGTAATCATTTGGTTTTTACATAATACATAATAAACACACTCTAAAACGAACACAAAATCAGCTAACGATTTTAAAGATAATAACAAAACAACATACTTCAAAACCTCTCGGCTCATTTTTGCTTCTTGAATGGTGTTGTCATTCTCCGTTATAGCGATTAAACAGAAACCAAGACCTAACGAATTACTGGTATCCATAAAACTTTCAGCGATTCTTAAGGTAGTCATTGATTTAAACTTTTGTTTCCCTCTGTCTGTTCCTTGAAATAAGTATGAATATTTAAGGAAGAGTAAAATGTATACAGAATTTACACAGTCCCTTACACTAAGTATAGTATCACTGCTGAAACACTTTTCCAAGTGTGTCTCTGCCAGTCTGCTTCAGCGACTGAGAAGCCTACAAAGAAACTTGCGCGCGTCGCTTCGTTTCAGCCGCGTTGAGACATGCTACTCTATAGGATGTTTCATGTACACACAATTTTTCTTCTACACATTAACATGAAACGTATACTGATTCTTATACACAAAACAAGTCTAAAACTACTGTTCCCTGAATTTGAAAGGATACATCGCGTCTCAACATCTCATAGCACAATACGTTACATGAACATCGATCTAAACAATGAAGGGCATGTATCTATTCAGGATATACACACGATAACATACCAACACAATAAGCAGAAGACCTGGGTTCAATTTCCAGCTCAGCCCCGCACTTACACAGAATGTGATACAAGGAAAGTCGGTTGATACCTTCTATTTTCAATTATACATTAATCTTCTATAATTTTAATACTGTGTATAATCGTATTATCAGCGCAATAACATTTCAATCAGATAAAATACTCTATCATAAACAGTATAACTGCAGAATGTATATAGATATATATATTCTCTATCAACATGTATTTCTCAACGACGGTGCGAGCAACATAGCGTTAACGGAACATAATTATAATATTTTAATACATAAGAAAATCGAGAAAAAATCTATATTTCTAGCTCTAAATGGATGTAGATTCAATGTAATTAAGAAAATGTATGGCTGGTTTGTAGAGAACTGTGTGGCGTACTGATTAGCAAACCGGCGCCATAAGCCAAAATCAGCCAGCTTCATCAACAGCGCAGAATTTTTTCACACCTTGAATCTCATTGTGATTTTTTAATTAAACGTGACAATAACTACAGTCTACTACACTACAGCTATTTCACGATTAGTGGGGAAAAAAGCTAAAAGAATAAAATAAATACTTTCTTTTTGTATTTCTACGGAAACAATATTCGATATTTCGGATACTTTATCTAGTATCCATTATCAAGGACTTAAGAGGCTTAAAACATATTCAGCACCAAGATCACATGCTTACAGCTTAGATTTTAATGGAAATCATTAATGATTTTAAAACCGTAACATATGAAATTATATCAAATTCTTAATTTAACGTTCCACGATTACAGCCTTTAGGCTAAAGGAAATTGATAGTTAATTACAGTGAATGACTGCGAAATCGAACCTGGAACCACGTCTACCAAAGGCAGACGCGATTGCCACTAGACCAGCGAGGAGGGCTACAAAAGTTTGTTCGCTGTTCATTCGACCATTTTCAATTTGGTGCAGCCACTTGACAGTATCATGCTGGAACTATGCTGGCGGGAACAGTGTTGCATTTGACCTTGTAGGCGCGTGAGTGGCGCCGAAAATCAACCGGTATTGGAAGTTACGTAATGGCCCTTTTACATGCTAAGATTTCGTATGTACGCATTGTGAAACAGTGTCGGGAGAGTAAGTGACTACTGCGAAAGCTATTGTGGCCCGTTACTCACAACAGGCTCCCTTGCAAAACATTCATTCACGAAAACCACCAGAAGTGTTGCAAGCAAAGTGACATCCGTAGTGCTAAGGGGAATCCGCCGATTGGCGTGGCAAGAAAATCCCTCGACGCACCGTAATATGGGCCACAGATTCTACCTCGTACCGTCAAGTGTGAACAAAACAATTTGCAAGCACCTCAGGTTGAAGTATGTGCGGAAGGCCCGTGTACACCACCTGCTATCGAGTCATATTACCGAACGCAAGACTAACTGCAGGAAACCATATGAAAAGTATCTGACGAGTTCCAAATGAAAGAAAGTTCTCACAATAGATTAATCATATATCCATCTCACTGCTGGTGGTCACATTTGGGCGATCGCATACCGTGACACTGATGGCACGGGACGCAGCAACTTTGTTCGTCAGTGCAGGGGAAGTTTCCCTCTTGGCTTTATGGTTGTTACAGGATTTGGATATAAGAATAAGTTAGTGATACGCAAAGTGGACAAAAACGTGAAGGCGAATGAAAGATACTTCCAAGAATTCATTCTGACACATATCTACCAAAGAGACATCCCACAATTGTATGGAATGGACGCGAACCAGTTGATGATCCATATGGACAAGGCTTCGAGCCATATCGTTAGAACATCACTATGTTTTTATCCGGAAATAGCAGAGAAATTAGGAATTCGTGTCATTCTGTTTGATGACATTGCTGTGAAAAGCCCAGATGTCAGTCCAATGGATTTTTGCGCATTTGGGCTGTTACAGCGAAGTCTTCAACATCGCGGCCAGCGCGCACCATGGACGATCTATGAAAAGCTTGCAGGGAGGAGTGGGGACAGAATTCCTATGTCTCTCTTGTGCCGAACCTTGCTGCAATAGAAACTGCGATGCTGGATGATAGTCCATCATGCTGGGGGGTCCAACAGAACGTGATCGGTGGTGGCGGTGCAGTATCTCTTAATGTGAATACCATAAAAAATAGTCTGATATAAAGCGAAGACCCTGAATAGATTGCAAAAACCGCATTTTGATATCTCTTACCAGGTGGACAAAGCCGACCTATAACACTTCCGACACTTATGCGTAATATACGTTGGAAGTCGAAAAACTACTGCTTAATAACAGAAGTTTTATATAGTTAGCCACATGCACCAATCATTATCGGAACGCAACGATTTGTTTATCTTCCTTTAACACTATAGCTATGTCCTTCAAATAATGAGTAATAGATCTGACACGAATATACCCTTACTCCCTTCCTTCATTCATTTTTATTTTAAATTCCTTTATTATATTTATGTAATTTTATATGTGGATCAAAATTATTTAATTCTTTTGGTAGGAAATATAATTGAAAATATTGTTTGTAGATCAGTAACTAGTTATCACCGAGTAGGAAATATTTGGTATACTTAATGCTTCTGACGTGAATTTCATTTTCTTATAAAATTCTCTCTTGAACTTATTCTAATTTGAATAGTAAAACTACAATCACTTCTGCATAATCAAACATTAACATACAGTAAGGAATGTGAACAACTTTTAATTATTCTAAATGCAGAAAAGCAATAATATGCTTTTATTATTCAAATAGCTTGTACAAAAGTGTATATATATATATATATATATATATATATATATATATATATATATATAAGTGCATTTAAGTCTGGTCAAACTACTAGTACGCTGTAATAGGGCAAAGTATTAGATACTTACAGGATGCATACAATATCGTGCGTATGTGCTAACTTACTTTCCAAGAGCTCGCCTTCATCCTTGTTTTGTGCTTTAGGCACTTCAGATTTTGACTCAATTTCCTTTACTTCATTGTCAGCCTTGCTATCTGTCATGATGTTAACTATAAGTGTCCAGACTGCTAGAAGAAATATGATTAAAGAAAAATAAATCTTAGACAAAATTTTAATTATATGCACAGCTGGCACTCAAAAAATTTATTTCAGAAAAATCTAGTCTCGAAGTCAGTGCTGTAATCTGAATATTCTACAATGTAAATATAAGAAAATATAACATTCATTCTGAAGATATCAACTTCCATAACACGCAAAATGTTTCGTTAAGAACTGTTCAAAAATAAATAAAGAAATGCATAGAAATTTAACGGTCTGTTTCCCAGCACTTTTGAAAACTAGAAGTTTCTTAGTATTAAATATTCCTCCTCCTCTTGTTTATATTTTCAAGAAATCGATGGAGATTATTAAAATACGTGAAGTAAGCTCGATATGCAGAGAATTTTACGACATATACTGAACAGCAACGAAAAAAATCATTATATTGTTAACTGACGTTTTGTTTCATGACAAGAACAGATAATCTAACTGCTAACATCCCTATTAAACCACAACTAACCAACTAACGTTTTGGCAAATTACCTCGATTTTCGATAATTTTTAAAAAAAATTAATAGCAAAATATTACTGACACATGTATCTTCAATATTTTTGTTCAATATTAGCGTAAAATAATAAATTATAAGCAAAAAACTATATATTGCGAATTTTACTGTCAACACTGTAAAGAGGAATACTCTCTCGACTCTTGTGGATTCCGATCTTCATACGAAATATATATATATATATATATATATATATATATATATATATACGAGGTGTGGCAATTAAATAACGAGACTGTCCACCTCGTGTTTCATGATTCTAAAGCTTATCTTTTCTTTGCAGGCTTGTATGAAGAGGACAGTGTTCTGTAGTAGTGTCGGAATCATGGTGAACAGTAAAGTTCAGCAGCGCATTAACATCAAATTTCTGGTGAAATTACACAAAACGCCGACGGGATGTTGTGCAATGTTAAAAGAGGTGTATGGTGATAATGTTATGTCACGTGCGCGAGTTTTCGAAGGGCACAAATGATTTTCAAAAGGTAGGGAGGAGGTTGAAGATGATGAACGACCCGGCCGCCCTTTGAGTTCAAGAACGGACGTAAATGTTCAAAAAATTAATGAACTTGTGCGGAAAGACAGACGTCTGAGCATTCGGATGATCGCACACATGACGAACATTAACAAAGAGACAGTAAGACAAATTTTGCATGACAATTTAGACATGACAAAAGTTTGTGCAAAAATTGTCCCGAAAAACCTCTCTCAGGAACAGACAGACATTCGAAAGACCTTTGCCGTTACATCATGGAACGACTCAAAGCAGAACTAGACTTGCTAACGCGTGTCATTACATGTGATGAAACATGGATTTTCCAATGTGACCACGAGACTAAGCGTCAATCCATGCACTGGAAGATTCCCACATCGCCCAGAATGAAAAAAGCACGAATAAGCAAGCCGAAAGTGAAGGCAATGCTTATCGTTTTTTTTCGATATCAGGGGTATCATCATGACGGAATGGGTGCCTCAGGGTCAAACGTTGAAAGAGACCTACTACAAAGTAGTCCTAATCAAGCTCAGGGAAAGAATAAGAAGAGACCAGATTTGTGGAACAACGATGCATGGATCCTCCACCAAGACAATGAGCCTGCCAGGGTTGGCTGGTTTAAACCAAAAAGAAAGAAAAGGAAAAAAAAAAACCGAAAAATGCTTTAAATCGTGTGAACTTCATGGTGACGTTTCCACATATCAAACCATCTGCATTAGTTTTACCTCCTTTTCACCTTTTAATCGAGGTATCCCATGTTCAATTCTCGGTCGAACCATAACCCTTCTTTCATGTGTAAACCAAGTAGCGGTTTGGATGTCACTTTAAAGCGAAAGCCTTCTTTATAACCTCGGTATTACATAAAGATGTTAAGCCTAAACATACGAAACGAAGCCAAATTGTATGCTTTTGCTTGCCTGAATGCTTGTTGCTTTATAAAGAAGCAAAGGTTGCCTAAATGTATTGATAGACATTGGCAAAATTTATCGACTGCCTACGTAGCTTCTAACATTAGCTTGTATTGGACTTCGTTCTAATTTTATTGTATGATATCTACATTTGGAATTTAATACCTCAGTTTTAGCGTACTGCTTATGATACGTTGATCTTAGATTTTACATGCAAAGGAATAACACGATTTTCCCAATGACTAACGCGGGAGTTTCCCAACTTATATGTAATTCTGTATAATGGTTTCACTTATGCAACTATTTATCTTTTCGTCCTGAAATGACTATTGACAATTATATTAAGAAGTATGTAAAGATCAGTACAACGTATTTTTATCAGGAGTCCTTCGTGAGTGAGTCGGCAGACTCATTGCATTTGTGGCCAATTAGTCCCGGTTTCGAGTCCAAATGGAGGACAATTTCTCTCGGATATAAGCCGGGAAGCTGTTTGGATCCTGCTTTAAGCTTATAAGACCCCTTCCAACATAACCCTGTCGTTGCATAATAACAGCAAGGCGAAACAAACTTATTTCTGCCATATGTAATATAAATACATTGAGCAAATTATTTAAATAAAACAAACAAACAAACAAACAAAAAAAAATTGGTTTAAACCAAAAAAAACTGGTTTTTTGGTTTTTTAGTAAAAACAACGTTTTTTGCCAACCCTGGCGCCTGCCCATAATGCCCTTTCTGTGAAGCAGTTTTTAGCAGCCAAGCGCATTCCTGTGCTCGACCATCCTCCGTATTCCCCAGTGTAACGACTGCTACAATCTAAAACCTAGTTCAAGGGAAGTCTTATTTTTACCAATACGTAACGACCACCTCCCTTGAACTCACCTTCTTGATCCCTGATTCGAAGTCCTAGCAACCTCGAAAGGAATCGAGAAGGGAATCTATCGCGCAACGGAAAAATAAACGAAAACGGAAACAAAAGAAATGAAGAACCAGAAACTTACCTCCGGTGGATGCAGATTAGAAGAGAGAGTAATAGCTCCACTCAACTCCTTTAATAAAGCTCAGCTTAAATATGTATGTATATATGAATATTTTACCTTAGTTATATTAAATACTTTGAAAAAAATTCATTTTCAGATACGATTTATTAACAATGCTTCAGTTAGGACTGGTGTGGCAGTTAACCACACTACTACAATTAACGTAAGGTGCCAGTATATTCATTATAGTATCATAACATTGTGAAGAAGAAAAAAAAAAAAGAAAATTTTAAGAGAACACATTTAGAATTCTGTCTGTCAATCTCATATCCAATTTGTTTACAATATCAACCATTATCAGATTTTCATTGTTCATCATCCATGACAGAACAGTCAACAAACCAATAGTTGAAAAAAATTGTACTGTAGGTGTTAGAAACAGTTATCTGACACTTCGTCACACCACATAAGAGAAACAACTGTATTGCCGTCACACAAAGTTACATAACATTTAAGGACTTCATATCACTCATCATAGGTACGACATAATAACAGAACAGAGTGATTCTCGCCTGCGCGAGCGTCAGCTGAAAGAAGTGTTACCGCTTCCGGTTCAGTTCAAGTGCCAAAACACAATCAATAAAGGAACGGAGGTAATATTTACTGACATCCCCGTTCGGCAGCTCCAACCATGGGCGCATTTTACTATCAATTATAATGTCCTAAAATTTATACGAAGTCAAATATAGTACACCTGACATCCCACTCACAGCTTCAGCATAATCGAACTCCTGTTCACTCATTTCACATAACTTAATATGCCGTAGCAACTCAAATAATAATGTGTAAAGCCAAACATTCACTGGGCTGACACAGCAACTAAAGACTCGGACGATTAGTAATAGTGTTCCCTTACGGGCGGACAAGGTGGACGGATAGTATGGACAGTAGACGGTAGATAGATAATGGACAAGATAGTATATAACACACTTCGTAGAGAACAGTTGGATGAGACTTTGTATATCTATATATCAGCTAGACAAATATTGGACGAATGGACGATAGATACGTATGTTCTTATGGACAGACAGTTAACTAACAGATAGCGATTGGACTCGACATAGCTTGGAATGTCCACAACTTTGGAACGTAAAAACACTACTGAGAACAGCATCTGTATCTTGGCAACCTTACTACTATAAACATCTAAACCAATATACCAAGAAACACTGATAAATACTGTCAATATATATATTTATTATACTCAAATTTACTCAACTGGAGCTCTAATAGAAAATATTCATGTGCACTTTAATACAATTAACCCAATACTTAATGAACTTCACGACAGAGAGAGAGAGATTTACGCTACTTACGACTTACATAATGAGAGGGCTGGCTAAGACTATTCGGGGCCGCGCACAGGCTGGGCCCCCATGGGAGGAGGTTTCCCCCATAGGAACTCCTTACTCGGACATTGTGCCGTGTATAAGATACACTCGTAAACTATACATTTTTGTACTCACAAATATTAATTTGTACTTCTGAAGAACACCAGTGCTTTCGTTATCTCAACTCTAATAAACAACTGTAGGTTTTATTTTAACTCTGATAAACCACTGTAGCTAATACGAAGAAAGAATAATTTCATTCAGTATGTTCGTGTCCCAGAATAATTTAACCGAACTAAATATAGATATATCCGTTGACCTTTAGTAGTTCGAGTTTTACTACTGAAGTTTCCAATAAAACAAGGTTAAGTTCACTTTACTTCAAGGCTCCCATGCAGAATAGTCATTGTAGATAGACTTAAAGTTAGTCACGTTACCTGAAGTGCTGCTACAAGAAGAAGAAATAATCAATTTTGCTCCATTGTTCAGCTTACACGATAATCACCATGTGCGTGATCGACTTCCACTTTGTATCCAAATTATTCACTTTTCGTCCACAATTTAGAAAGAACTATATCTCTGTCGGCAACTATGCTCCTTAGAGAATCTTATTATATAGAATAGGACGACGAAATAGCTTCTAATACATCACAAATTACATTTCTTTTCACGAAAGAAAGAAAGCTCGAAACACTAGTTATGTCCGGCGTAGTTTTAGTCCACAGTATATATAAAGACAGTCGTTTCACCGCTTCGCTTCTCTCTCTTTCCCGCTGTTGGAAATTTTGGTGAAACTTTTATTACAGCTTTATTAAACAAAATAAAGATAATTCGCAGAGAATATAGACACTAATAAACAAAATATATAGTAAGAAAGAATACTACAACCTTAATTTGAACTATAAATCAACGTTATAAACTGGCCTCATTCCGTAATGCTCCTATGCCTGTATATTCTCCTACTATGGGCAACTCAATAGAAGAAGAAGAAGAACATTGATAACAAACTCAAGAGCAGTTTACTAAGAGAACCAACGTCTAAACACCACAAAATCTGCATTTCAACGCAATGTTTGCGAAAGAATAATGAACGTAAGGATACGTTAAATTGCCCTATTATAAAATTACGATAATAATATGAGTAATATAATCTGATATTCACATTGAGCCTATTAACTTGTCTGTAACAAACAAGGTATGTTACACCAGACCTGGATCCCTGTGATTTTTATCTATTCCCAAAAGTGAAAAGTGCATTGAAGGGAACACACTTTCAGTCGGTGGAAGAGGTGAAACGAAAAACGGCAGAGTTGTTGAACAGGGTGATATCTGATGACCTACAGCATTGCATTGAACAATGGGAGACACATATGCAGCGGTGTATAGATAGGGAGGGGGAGTATATTGAAGGATTTAACAGTCAATTATAACTTTCTTTGCAATACATCACATTTATGACACCAGTCTCGTTATTTAATTGCCACACCTCTATATATATATAATTATTAGATACTACTTGCATTAACTCAATATCTGTATCTATATACATATTGCTTTACATCATTTGAAGAAAACAATTAGAAGTACGCGAATTGCGAACTTCGTTTATCCTTCGTATAAATAACTCTGCACGTAAAAACCAACAGTCGCTATGGGAGTTAAGCAGAAGAAAGAATATGCTAGTAAAACAAATTTCAGAAATAAAGAATACTGAGACAACGATGTCACCCATACCAGGAAATAACTATTTAACTACCCTTGTTGGCATCGAGGCTATATGAGACGAATAACTAGTTTCATGTCAAAGCAATTACGATAAAACTATAAATAAGCAATATCTGCTTAGATTTAGATTTTTGTTTAGCGTTCCTTTCAGCAGCGAGGTTATATAAGACGTGTACCTAAAGCTTAATGTGGGATCCGAACTACATGAGCTTCCGCCGGGAATCGAACCCGAGTCTCCCACACCAAAGGCTACGTTACCCATAGCCACGAGGGAGCTCTATGTTGCCCTGCGTAGCGTAGTTGCTAACACTCCCGCCTTCGGTACGAGCGGTCCCGGTGGGGGCACTCGGTCGAAAAAGTGTAAAAAGCTTTATCAGGCCAGCCATCCTGAAAGGGATTTTTCTTATTCATACTAGGCCAATTGACGGGGTGGCTTCCCGATCCCAGGCAGCTTCCTTCCTTTTTCCCGGATAGTGTCCCCGTGAAGGGACGTCATCCCTCATAAATGACGAGCTAAATGGCCGTAAGTGCCGAAAGCCCAGAAATCTAAAATCCTATAGCCACGAGGGAGCTCAAGCAATAGCTGCATCGGCGATAAAACACATTTACCGACATGAATGGACGTTAATCCTCTACTGAACTCAATTTTTGTAAACAGGAAAGTTCTATGTCCTATCCCTATAATGATTCTAAAACTGCCAGATGGCAGTTCACTAACAATAATAAATTAGAAAACGAAAATGTACTAAGATTATAAGAAGACAGTTATATTATTTCGAAAAAAAAAAATGATTATTTCAAGTTTCAAAAATCGGATTAATGTATTTTTTCCCATCCGACTGCCATCCTCCATCGACGATCGAGATAACTATGAAAAATATTTTTGATGCCACAATGCTTTTAAAGTGAAAGCAATCATAAATTGAATGTATCTCAAGTTTCCAGTCAGATGTTTTCTTTCTCTCTATTCTTTTCATAATTGTCTTCAAATTGAGACGTTACACTTCACGTTTACAAGTGTAGCGTTAACTAGACAGAGAAAATTGAAAGTGCTAATAGGAACTCGTATCACGTGTTTTCACTGTTCTCGCTTAAGCATCTACTTACCTTGACTGACTCGCATGCTCGCTTCGCACGCACACCAGGTTTGGCCTAACCTGACTCGGTAAGATAACATGAATTCGTATTTTAATGGCCACCTAGTACCTGGTGGTTCGTGTTTTTCGCACTTTGATTTTACTGGATAAGTCTGGACGCTGTATTCATACTCAAATCGTGAAGGAGTTTTAAGTTTTTCAACAATTACTTATAGTGTCTCACTTGAACTTCATTTATAAAAAGCCAAATTTGTCAAGTCGTCCAGTGCAAATCTATTGAAAAACAATACAGTAAGAAGAAAATTAGTGAAGAAATTAAAATTTTACAATAATTATTGCGAGTGGTGTATCTAAACTTGACTTGTACGGTGAAAAATATGTTTGATGCTATAAATCTTCAAGTAAAAGTTCCAAAGAATGCCGTTATCTGCAATTTCAAAAATCGGATCGCTTTTTTTTTTTTCTTTGTACTATTGTATTTCTGTCATCAACACCTATGGTAATTGTGAAAAAACATTTTTGATGCTACAGCACGTCTTATCGTGGAAACAAAAGACCAAAGAATTGCAATTACTGAAGATCCGATAGTTGGATCGCGAACATTTTTGTACCACTGTAATACTCTCACCGAGATCAATAATAATTTTTAACCATAGTCACAATTATTACCAGCACTTCAACCCATGGAAAATACGAACAAATAAATAGTACGACAACGTTCAAAACAGGTTTTGTGGCTCTAACTCGGGGCTGAAGATTAGTCTTATGCTCTTTAGGCTAAAGACGGATAAGTAAGGTAAGTGAATGATCATGATGATGATGAATGAATTGGTGGAATGGTAATGAAGGGGGAAACGGGCCTGAGGAAACATACGGACAGGATGTTTTCCATCACAAACTTATTTAGCCGGGGATGAAACCTGGGATCTCACGCACCAGAGGTTAACACTCTACCAGTGAGCCACCATGCCCCAAATCTTTATTTCGAATGGTGTTCTTAAAAGTAACCTTAACCAAATAACCTACATATGCTAATTCTGTAGGAAGAAAAAAGTGTGCAGATTTACTGTACGGATCTATATATTTGTAAAATTTACAGAACAAATTTATAATACTTTAATACATCAGTGCGCATATATTCTAAATGCTATGTTCTTACCTGTGAAATGTATATCTACGTATAAATACATTCATGAGCCTAACCTGTTAAGAATGGATTAATTCACAGGTTAGCCATTAACTACACTAAACAAAATGAAGTGAAGTAAAATATCTGAAGTAGTGCATGCTAACTCGTCACGTGCAACTATAGAAGTGTCCGATGATTACGTGATCCACATAACTGACCCTATATTCAGTAATAGGGGCCGGGGTTTATGTTACAAAAAATGATAAAATTTAGTTTATCATTTAGATTATGTTACTTAAGGTACTTTAGGTTAGTTGAGATTACTTTAGGTTAGAGTTGCATATTTGTATATATACTCCCTTATGTGCGCTTCCGGTAAGTACATAGGGGTTCACTTAAGCAGACGGTTCTCCCAAATATAAATTTTATAGGTAAAATACGATGTCCTGAAGCAATGAGAGTGTGGATATAAGTAATTACTGTCAGTGCACACCATATGAAATGAATCTTGAGTGATACTGTACTGAAAGTATTGTACGTGTGTGTGTTCTTGCACTGTCCTCGTTTATGCGTACACACCCCGTCGCTGACGCGCCTGCTCCCTATGCATGCATTCCCTGCTGAGCATCTGCCCTTACTCGGTTAGATGGCATTCCTGCTTTCTAGTGCCCACCTACCACAAGTTGGTTCGCATTTTATGCACTGTAGTTTTTATCTCGTATGTCCACAGAGTATTTACTAAGCCCTCCTGAAGTCAATCTGCAAGTAGTAATGGCATGCATTTAGTGCATGCTCTGTTAAAACAAATACAAAACTTTAACCTTATCTGAATATGTTTCAAAATTTGGCAGAACCGTGTGCCGGAAATGAAATCTTTTGAGCTTTACGTCCTACGCGTATGCCGGATATAGAGACGGCCGTCTGCTCGAGTAATGCCACATATAAAATGTAACATTCGAACATTTTGCATTTCTAGAACATATAGTACAATTCCACTCGTACATGACAGAAATCAATTACAATTCCGTTACTTCAACTCATTTTTCCTGTAAATCTCCTACTTTTTACGTAATTCCGGACATATTCAACTAAACATAGCCCCATAACTGTGAAATTTACGTTAGCAATGTGATGTGTTACTTTGGAACACAAATATTTGGTATTACCTATAACAATGTCTTTAGTAACGTGGAAATGCGTAAGGGAAGTACTTGTATAGCATATATAATGTTTTACACTATCCTCGTTTATCCGCCTGCTCAATACAGATGAATCCCATCGTTGTGGCTCGGTCCAATCAGCTGTATTTCTGCCCTGACTCGGTTACACAGTATTCGTTTTAGTGGCCACCTAGCCCACGTTGGTTAGGGATTTTTTGCAACGTAGTTCTTAAGTATACTACCCTAAAACCCTAAAAATGAACCTGTATAGTTGAATGCAAGTCCTCCCTCAAAAATGATCGTTTAAGACGCAGGTATTCGATTTACTCAAAAAGTACATAATGCACTGAATTTATATATGGATCTGTACAATCTGCACTGAAAAACGTGTGTTATGAATACTTGCCAATTCTTATACAGATCTTACTACAAAAATACCTTCTTATTTTATTAGCCTATTAATATCACGTGATTTACAAGTTTTACTACTCTAAAAGATATATTATTAAAATGAGCTATTATCTGCAACACCTTACTCGCCTCAAAATTTAAAAGAGCTGAATAAACATACATAGGAAACAAATAAAAATTTAATTAATACCTCTATAATACGTTTCACTACGCAAAACTGCTTATTCACAATTCACACTAAACCTTCTCGGGTTTAATAGATGCTCATTTATTTTCACAAATACGAAACACTGTATCAACAACACATAAAACAGTTTTGCAAATTACGCTCGTTCAATGGACAGCAAAGTTCTTGCCTGGCTCTGAAGCGAGCTTAACGTTGCGAAAAGTTACGTCAGGATCAGATTTATTCAAGTTTCTATATCCAGACTCAAGATTTAAATGATGGGAATGTTTATTTAATAAATAAAAATTACCACGACCGTTTATTTTTTTAAATTATTTCGGCCAACACAATATCCGTTTTCAAACTGAAATGCAGAACGATATTAGATGAGAGACAAAAGAAATATTTTTTCTGGTTGTACATAACATTTCTAGAGTAGGGAAGCAACACTGTTTACATGGAAAACAAAAGAATATATATGTGCTATAAGTCAAGGATAAATACATAAGATTAAATTGTTGTCGTTATCGAAAAATCGTTTGAAATAATTCCAATATGAATCTGTCAAAACTGAAAGACGATAGAAAGTTATATTTATGCAAATGGTATTACAGAGGTAAGAATCTCCTTAATAATATATGTATGAGGTTATTATTTGGTAGGCCTAGGCTCTTCAAGATTCTGTTCATTTGTACACCCAGACTTTTCTTCCACAAAACTGTCAAGTGGGCTGCAGTAAAACATTTCGTGAAGGATGTGTATTGCAGTTTTACTATATGAATCCATAGCTTTATAAAATTCACGGAAGAAATTTCTAATAATACTTTAATAGAGTATTGTAAGTGATAGAAATATGGTGCACACTTACTTCTGAGACGCGCATTTACGTGGGGGGGCGCGGTGGCTCAGTGGTAGAGCGTTCACCTCTGGTGCTTGGGGTCCCGGGTTCGATCCCAGCCCCCGCCAAGTGAACTTTGTGGTGGACAAACACCGTGCTCGTGGGTTTTCTCGGGGTTCTCCCGTTTCCTCCCACTTTCTTCATTCCACCATTTCACTCATCTCTCATTATCACCGTCTCCTTTAGCCTAACCGGCATAACCGTGGGACGTAAAACTCAAAGATTTCATTTCATTTTTCATTTGCGCATTTACGTGGAAGCAGGGTTGGCTGGTTTAAACCATGGTTTAAACCAAAAAACAAAAAAATGTTCGTAAAAGTGTGTGTTGCTAAAATCTTGATGAACACACATTTGTGGGTTATCACGTTTCACTCCCGTATATTATTCATATTATATTCAGACCTAAATTCCCCATTCATTACTCAAAATGATTATACATACAAAAGCAACTTTTTTGTTATAAGTTTATAAATGTTTATTTTGTGATTTTTTGTAGTTGTTATTGTCGTTATGTAATTGCAATCGAAGAAAAATTCTAAATATTGTTTCGTTTCAATGTTTACTATTGATAAAATACATCGAAAATGCCGTACTTTTTGTGTGTGTGTGGGGGGGGGGTCATACAGACCCCACGAGAGGCATTTAGTGAAATAAGTATCTTTGGTATCTATTTATGTATAAATGAGTCTGAGCCAAAGTGGACCCAAATAATTCGTATCTTTATTCACTTTTCTTATTGATATGCAGATTAAGTCGGTGTATTTCTTTAATTTGGACCAATAAAAGTCGTTGTTAACTAACTTGAACTAAATTAGTTCTTCTGTACTCCGTAGTACTTTGAAATTGTTCATATGTAATTCTGTGTAATGGTTTCACTTGTGCAACTGTTTATCTTTTTGTCCTTCTGAAATGACTCTTGACAGTTATATTAAGAAGCATGTAAAGATCAGTACAACGTATTTTTTATCAGGTTTCCTTCTTGAGTGAGTCGGCAGACGTATCGCATTTGTGGCCAATTAGTCCTGGTTCCGAGTTCAAATGGAGGACAATTTCTCTCGGATGTAACTCGAGAAGCGGTTTTTATTCCGCTTTAAGTTTATGTGACCCTTTCCAGCATAACCCGGTTGTTGCATAATAACATCAAGGCGAAACAAACTTCTTTCTGTCCATATATGATATGAATATATAGAGCAAATTATTTAAACCAAATAAACCTGGTTTAAACCAAAAAAACCTGGTTTAAACCAAAAAAACCGGTTTATTTGGTTTTTTTAATAAAAACCATGGTTTTTGCCAACCCTGCGTGGAAGTATAGAAATTAAAATTGAACCTCAAATGCACGTAATCTTCCAAAAGCTAATTATAGATGAATTTGTAGTTTGTGAAATGTTTTTTATAGAAAGCTCTGACATGAGAGGAAGACGTATTTCTCAAGTTCTTAGAAATTGTCAGCAGAGAAAGAGTGCTAACGTCCAAATATCGGGAACGGCAAGGTTCTAGAACAGAGGTCCCCCTTCCTATGTAGCTATAATAAAGACAGAAAACAACATGCCCCGCGGGGCCTTAACCCGCCTACACTCGCAGACGCTCACTTGGCAATGCTGTATGAATTAAACTCTTAATTAATAACTTTGGTACAGAAAGGAACCAATCCAGTTACTAACCTATATGAAGGGGACCTGTGTTCTAGAACCTTCCCGTCGAAAACAATATATTTTTTTTTACGCATCCGTAGATTGTAAAATGTACAGAAAAAATTTGGCAAGTCTGTAATTTCCCAATTTTATGTGGAAAACAGAATCCAACCAACTCCTGCGGCGCTTCTAACCCATTCCTACTGCTACTACTACTATTACTCCTACTTACTCCTCCTGCATCTGCCAATAAAACCATCATAGCTTTAAATTCGAACTAAATACGCTCTTGTTATCTTTTTAGAAGTTCCTGCTTTTCTTTTCCTTGCGCTTGCCATGTTTTAAACGGTACTCTATAAGCAATGTGCACTAAACATTCGAACGTTCTTATCCAACTATGTAATGAAGATACACCAAAGCTAAAGTGATCTTCATTTAGGGGCTTCTCATACACCTTCGGAGTGTTCATTTCTTTAGGGATCGCACCACAAATAAAGCATTTCGAAGAAGCGTTTGTTTTCGTTAAAATATCGCACACAGAACCGTCAACCATGGTTAAGCGTAAGTCAAAAGTCACTTTAAGATTGTTGCCATTCACTGACAGGAAATGTGGCCCAAGATCTCTAATTTGGGACTTCACCGCAAATTCTTCACATAAGACGAGTTCTGGTCCTTTTCAAAAATAAATTTAAATGGCCTCCAATAGAGTGTGGATGAGGGACGATTGTTTTACCACATTGTTTCATTTGAATCTGAATCAATTTATTTCAGTGGAGCAAGGCAACCAAAAACATGAATTGGTCAGTGGTTACATTACCGGCAAATATTTGTTTGTACGCGCTGTGGCCCGCACTCCCGTCTAGTCCCTACTTACAAACCAATTTGTTCTGCGTGTTTTTTGTAGCATACTGTCCACAGTCTTATTGAGATCGTCTTGAACACTGACACTGGCTGATACATCAGTTATTAAGATAGGATCAGGCAAAAGTTTATTTCTCGTCTTTTAACATACTCGCAAAACAATCTTCGTGCACTCATTTACGATAGTTCGGAGTACATTGTATTTAGGTTCTGAAAGGTCAGGGTCATAGTATAACGCTAGCGCCTCAATCGGTGACAAGCATTTTTGCTGTTGTGATGTATTCGATGTTGACATCTTCGCCTCTGCTTCCTTTGCAGCATAACGAAGTTCTTCGGGGAATTTGGTTGCGATCAGCTCTTCCACTCGCCTTTTCTTCGTTTTTACCGAACACTGATCGAATGCCTTTTGTAGCCTTCCACGTACACTAGTAGCATTAGCAGTTGTCGTCGGGGGATTAATTAAATTACTTACATAGTCCGGCATGAGCACAGTGAATCAAGCCACTTTTCATATTTCTTCTGATCTTTACTATATGTTCTGTTGAATCTTCGCCACTTTTTTGTTTATGTCCACGTATAATAGCTGACTGTATTTATTTAGTAAGCGATCAACATCTTCTGAGCAATTGTTCAACTCAAACACCGACCGTAGTAACGAATATATGCAGATCGATTGCAAGCCATTCCAGGTCAAATCAACACAATTTGAGAACAAAATTTACCTTTCCATCTCAGATTGTCATGAAATTTTGTACAGGGGTACTATTCATATAGAAGAAAATTATCAAATTTCAACTTTCGACCTGTATTGAAGATAGGGCTATGTAAAGTTTGGAAAAAATGCCCAAAATAGCATGTTCAATGTATTTTGAAATTGGAATTGTAGCTCTCCTAATTGAACTAGCGAGCTGATTGAGGTGTAATTTTACGGCATTTTTCATGCCCTTTCCTGTGATATACAACAGCATATAGGCTAATACAAATTTTTATTTTCAAAATCAAAATCAATTTTTTTCAAAAAGTACATCTTTTAAATTTAAACACAAACTATTTGCTGAGCAAAACAATATATTCTGCTTATATAACATAATTTAAAATTTTGAAATTAATTCCACACTAAATAGTATTGTTGTAAAGCACCTGGAAAAATATGAATTTGTTATGATAATGGGTTCATTGTAAAAAAAAAAAAAAAAAATAAATAAATAAAAAATAAAACTAACCCTATAGTTTTCATTAATACCCTATACCTATTTAATGCATGTAGTTCATTTTTTTTCTTTAACTTATGGGAATAAATCTGAACACTAACATGAAGAGTACAGTAATGGGTCTAAAACATATCATACCGACTTGTAATGTGCTGGCTACACTTATTACCTCATACTTTAAAAACTAACTTAAAACAAGTTAAAGTGCTGATACTTTTGAACGTTAAAATAATATTAATACAAGTTTCACAATTAAAAATGTTACTGTAAATAAACGTGGTTTGTAAAAAGTATACATATAGAACTGGTCCAACAGCAGAGTTGGCTGGTTTAAAACAGGTTCATATATATATATATATATATATATATATATATATATATATATATATATATACAAAAAATAATGCAAAAATGTCACAAATTGTAATCACAAATGCCACGTGAATTTCATTGTGACGTTTTCACATATGTCGAATCATCTGTGTTAGTTGAATCTAATTTTCGCCTTGTAATTAAGGAGCCCGATGAGCCCACAAATTTTCTCCCAGGTGGAAACCGAGTAGTGGTTCAGATGACACTTCCAATCCTTCATAACCTCACTTTTACATAAGGACGTTAAGCCTGAACAAACCAAACGAATTGAAGCAGCTTTAGCGTGTAGGCATGAGTTCACTACCAAGCAACAAGGAGCCTTCCTTAACTACACACAAGAAAATCTCAAAGAATAAGATATTTCTGTCATCTATGATTTTTCTGGAAATTATAGCACAGAGCTACCACTGGACAAGCTAACAGATCACAATCCATCCTTTTGTTTTATATTTCAAACAGGAAAACAAAGTTGAATATGTTAAATATGTAGTTGTTTCCGATTGCCTGGAGCACAATACAGTTGCTGTTTACACCTTTTAGAAAAAGACTCATATCATTTCTGACATCCAAATTTCAAAAATTTCCAAACAAGTTTTTTTTTTTTTTTTTTTTTTTTTCGACAGGTCTACCGCGCAATACAAAAATAAGAAAAACTTTTTGAACCTCTGCTTTCATGAGACAGCTTTTAAAGTGAATTCGGCTATTGCACATGGAAAAGGGTCTTACGATGGAGTAGGCGGTCCAGTAAGGAGACTGGCGGCTTGTGCTAGTTTCCAAAGACCCTATGACAATCAAATTAAAACCCCAAGACAACTTTTTGAGTGGGCAGTAGAAAACATTACCAAAGTAAATTTTGCCTATTCAATCCAAGAGGAATATACTGAAGCTGAAATGTTCCTGGAAAGTCGCTTCGATCAACCATTGACTATCAAAGAAACACATCATGCATTCATTCCCAAAACTACATCAACATTTATGGTGAAACACTTTTCAGATGGTTTGCAGGGTTGGGAAAAAGAAGTATCACAATCTCCAAATAAACTTCAATTAGAATACATATCAGGCTATGTCACCGCTGTCTACGAAAGAAATTGGTGGTTCGGGTACTTTTCTTCATCCACCTGGCCATATCCAAGAAACGCTTATGTTCTGTGGATGTCTGTAGTGGACGTTCTGACAAGAGTGAATCCTGTAACTCCCGATGGAAGAAGTTATGTTCTTCTTGAAAGTAATGTATTCCGAACATTTTTTTTTTTTTTTTTTTTTTTTTTTAATTTCAGGTGATAAACATATCCTATTACTTATTGAAAAGTTTTACTATGAAATCATCTGTGCTCTTTCTTCAGATTAGTGTTCATTTTTATTTTCTCAGATGTGTAAATCTTAGTATTCTTGTGTTATTACCCTAAGTACAGAGTATTCTTGAAAAAGAAGTATTAGTTTTGAATATTTTAAACAATGAGCCCATTATCATCCCAAATTCATATTTTGCCAGGTGCTTTACAACAATACGATCTATTCATGGAATTAATTTCACAATTTTAAAATTGTACTTTTTGAAACATTTTGAAGTAAGATCCGAGGACTCACAGCTGAGGTTAGTGTTCAACGTGGTTTAAAAGTGTAAGAAGACTTCTTTTTGATGTGTTTTCAGTTGTGGAAACGGTACACCGCCTTTACAAGTTATGATTTGCACCACCCGGAAAGCTTGATGAGGCTATGCTATATTTCAAAAGTGGAGACAATGAATAGGTTAAAAGCACTCAAGGAGTTATATATAAAACTGGACCGCATTTCTGCAATAAGCTACAGACCAGACATTGGATTTGAACCATATTCTCCAACTTACTCTACCTGTGCGTTAATCGCTACAATATCCAGTCCGCTCACGGATCAGCTACACACATTATCTCTTGTGAATGGGGTGGGAAGAAACTTCTGTATTTATGCAAAGAAAAGTGAAAATTTTATTTGCTTGTATCACCATATGGGAGATTATATTAGAGATTCATGTCTTTAATTCTTCATTGTTTCTCTGATCAGTTTTATAATGGGTCTAAAGTTGAGATGTAAATTTAATGTATTACTGTACTATGATTAATTTTAGTGTCACTTTTTTTCAGCTGGTTTTGCATTTCTGCCGTTCCTATGGGGTGTAAATGCTGTATGGTTTTTCAATGAAGCATTTAGAAGAGCACCATATGAAGAACAGAAAGAAGTTAGAAAATGTAAGTTTATTTGTGACTTAAAAGTTTAGAAACTAAGGCCGAATAATCTGGAATGTTTTTAGTCATGTGTTCTTAGGAGTGATCATTAATGCTAATATGCACTGGCTCGAGTTAATGTGCTTATATAAATCATGTGTATGTTTTTTTCTTTAAAACCATTGTTTGTTTGTTTGTTTGTTTTTGTAATTAAGCGATTTTAAATCATCATTGAAATTCTTCTAAATATGTAGGTAAGACGTGCAGTTGAACCCGTAGGAGAATATTTGAGAACTTAATGTAGGGTTGTTTTGTAGTCACAGTAATGTCTTTTAATTTTTACAGTTGAGGAAGTGTTGCATCTTCATGATTCTTAGATAACTAGAATCTCACTCAGTTAATACACTCATCTATCATCAAGCACTATCTCCTCAACTTTTGCGACCACGCTTGGGTCTGTAGCCGTTCAAGAATGGCTTTCCCTCGGTCATTCCTCACTAAACACTACTGCCATCTCTTCATTTATTGTTTGTACCAATTTTCCTTGAAGATGGAGGAACCTAGCCACAGCTCAGTATTCGATATTGCCCAAGATGCTGCTGCATGGTGTTCTAGCTGTAACATCAATTCAACTGGGACTGGAAAGACACAAATTAGTATACATATTAGTGAGATGCTAATCTATCATTGTGCTTATTTTTTTTTACATTACTAGCACATCTCTATCATGGTGAGGATGAGAACTCTTGGGACTCCCCTCGTAGTTTATGGTAGTAAATTTGTTTAAAACATGAAAGGTGTTCTAATGTTGATACGCGTTGATATAAGTCACTTTAGATAGCTTTAGCCCTCCTACGTGTCTTGAATGCACGTCCGGTCATTTCAAGAAGAAAAAAGTTACGAAAATCACTTGCTAAAGATGTTACTTCAAAATTCGAATATTCGTGTATTCGAATTGTGGACGAATTGATCGAGTTCGCGCTTTCAGTTTTGTGGAAATGTTACAGTAGCGGTAAGAATTACTGGCATTACTCTTAGGCAGGAATTTCTTGTGCACTATACCGTGAAAGTCCCAGAGGACTGTCGGCATGACTTTGCCTGCTGAAGCCATAGCCTTAGATTTTGTGTGCAGACAATCTTTTGTGGCGATATGGAGGTGCTCTTGTTAACTGGATCGAAATTATGTGATCAAGTTTCATCATCTGTGACAATGTTGTTGAATAACTCACCGCCTTCACGTTCATATCATGACACTCCGTTTGCAAACGTTTGCAAATGTTTATCTTATTCTTTTTCAGGTCAGAACTCAGGTTTCTCGATACCCACCGTTCACAAACTTGCCGATATCCCAGATCTGCGATTATTGCATGGACTCATTCCCATGATATGCCATACTTCACAGATAGCTCTGTGTGTATGATGTGTCAGTTCTCTCGAATCAATTCACCAACGCGATTGCGATTTGGTTCAACGCGATTGCGATTTGGTTCATCCGTTGTAGTGCGTGGCGTTCCGCTTCGTTGTTTGTCAACCAAAGCAAGGTTTGCTCCTGTGAATTTTCTGTATGAACACGGCACGGACACTCCAAGGTCTTATGCTGATATCTATAGTGCTGCCAAAATGTCTTGAGCCTTGACAAAAATGCGAACTAAAGCTCACATCCTCTACACACCCACGCGTTGAGCCAATAAGGGTTCAGCTGTTGCTAAGCGAAAGACCCTAAGCGAAAGGGAGTGGAATTTCTTCAGTCGATAGCAGTGTTTGGAACGGAAGACTAGGTATCAAGTCAATATGGTATATCAATACATAGTCTCCCCGTAAACAGCGGTCATTATCCGATACATGTCAATGAAGTATACACCTTCCACTGTGAGAAATTCAATCACTGCAAACTGCTTCAGCCTCACAGACATAGTGTTGTCATATGCTTCCATGTTTCTTACTATTGTAAAGGGTGTGTAAGGTTGAGGAAAAGACTACAGAAACTCCACCTACACACAAGCCGTGAGAAGAATAAAAGTGGGGAATCTAGCTCAAATGGCAGGCACTAGGATCGGAGGGCTGTCCTTTGAAATAAGTGAACATGTTGATACAGATGAAAATAATAAGGGTTTTCTTGAAAAAGAGAGACTTGACTTAGGAAAAGAAAAAGGGTTAAGAAAGGAATACCTTCATCTTGACGTCTGGGCGTAAAGCTGACTCTCCTTGGTACTCTGGTTCGGTGTCCTCTGGCTTAGCTCCACACTCCCTCAGTGGCCCTGGTGTCACAGCGTCGGCGAAGTCCTCTCTCAGGTTATGCTCTAGTCTACTGGTAGGAGTCCAACAGCAACTCCTCTACTCTCCGAATCTCGATCGCAACTCCACTCCGACAGCAACTTCGTCTGCAACCTCTTCTTCTTCGACCGCGACTTCCCGAAGCGGAAGTTTTCGGTCCTATTTAAGCTCGGGCCCAAGGCTCGGTGACTATTACAAGTGAGCCTAGAAGCAAGTACCAGACGTCCCAAGAGGTGTGGTGAAGGTAGTAGCAAGAGTTAGGATGGTGTCTCTCATGATTTATTACAAAACAATAATAATAATTACATGAATCACATCACAATTGTAAAATGCTGATTCAGCGAAAGATAAATTAGTCAGTCACCGGCTCTTCAGAGCACCAGTCCACAACACGTTTGTTACTCATGGCGTAATATAATCATGTAATAAAAGGTCTCTGTCTTTCACCAAAATGCACTAAAACTCACAAGACACGAATAACACAAATCAAAATAGGTACCCCACATCATTGTTCGCTGGTAAAACACAATAAATCAATCACAACAGTCTTCAATGTGGGATCCAACACAAACACACCGATTCCTTTACACTATAGTTCTTAGACCCCAGTAGTGACCAGTTTAAAATTTGTAACATATCAAGAGAAAGTTTCATTAATAAAATCCAGTGATACTCCCAATGAAATATCTGTTTATATCGAGAGTGAATCAAACCAAATGAAAATAAATAAAACAATAGTAAGACATGATTCCGATTTTTCAATTCTGGTTGAAAACAATATTATTGGTAACTGTGAATTATAAATTTGTGAAGTTGATTTTTTTTTCAGATTTCAATCACTTGATTTTTTAAATAAAAATCTTTGATTTAAATCAAATTCCGAAATGAATTAATTTAAAGTAAAAATAAGTAAAATCCCGTTTCTGTTCTGTTATTTCGAGTATGGAAGATAATAATCATAATACAATGAGACTCAAATGTATGTAAGCACAGTATGAAAACGAGTATCATGTACAAAACGATCAGGGAAAATCCCGTTTAAACGGGTAACGGGTGAACCCTGCTTTCTTCTCTTTGTAACACAGGGTTTTAAAATTTCTATTCCAACGGGGAAATCACATGGACATTTAAGATGAAAACTCTTTTGTGTCCACGTCTATATTTGTTTGTTTCCAGTTAATTTAGAGGGGTCCGATCCCCTCTCCAAAACAAAATAATAATAATAATAATTTTAAAATTTTTGGCGAAATTTATGTACTAAATACACAGAAGTTCCTCGGAATCGTAAATCGACAAATTTTGGATGCGTTAAAATATCGAATAACACTTTTGATAAAGTGGATACCTGACCCCATTGCAGAACACGCTGCGATCTGCGATGTGATCGCAGAAAATTTGCCGTGCCTGTGCAGGAAAAATTGTCAGAAATAAAATAGCCAACAGAAAAGTATAAAAACGTGCCTGCCATGTATAGATGTCTTAAATGCACGGACAACTCGCATTTGAACTGTTTTTCACGTCACATAAAGCATATTTTTAACAATCACAAGTGCTTCTTCTCCTAGAACTGATCATCTTGATTTTTTTTTTCTTTAATTCCTGCAGAAAATTTGTGACTTACAAAAGCTTATCGCATAAAGACAAAGAAAGTTCTGCCATCGGCTAATATATAGGATCAGAAAACGATATTCACGAAGAAATTAAATATCGACTAAAAGCAGGGAATTCGTGTTATTATTCAGTTCAAAAATCTCTTATCGTCGCGAATTCTGTTGAAGAATTTGAAGCTTTAAAATATATAAAACGATAATTGTGCCTGTTGTGCTGTATGGTTGTGAAACATGGTCGCTTACATTGAGGGAAGAACGCAGACTGAAAGTATTTGAGAATACAATCCTGAAACGAATATTCGGAACCAAAAGGAACGGAAATGAGGAATGGCGAAAACTTCATGATGAGGAACTGCATAATTTATACCGTTCACCAAACATTGTTAGGGTCATTAAATCTTGGAGGCTCAGGTGGACAAGACATGTAGCGAGAATGGAAGAAAGTAGGAACGCTTTCAAAGTTTTAACTGGAAGTCCAGTCGGAAAACAACCATTAGGAAGGCCTAGGCGCAGATGGGAGGACAATATTAAAATGGATCTCGCAGAAATAAGAATACAAAATAGAAATTGGATTCAGTTGACTAAGGATAGAAGTCAATGGAGAGCTTTTGTGAACATGGCATTGGACCTCCGTGTTCCATAGGTTAGTTAGTTAGTTAGTTAGTTAATTTTAGGCAAAATGTACTTTATATGTATTTCGTGCCGCTAGCTAGTTCCAATTGTTTAAAAATATGCCCCTGCCAAATATCAGTAACTTTCGTGAAAAGAAAAGTGTCATGTTGATATACATTGCTGTACTTTTTCCTTAATGCTTAAGAAACATTGGGATTGAAATAGGTTAACAATTGGGAATTAATTCAAAATTAAAACCCATTACTTTCACTTAAATGGCATAATTAACATTTAATACTAATTCCTAATGTTTTTTCTTCAGTCCGCGACTCGTATTATACGAAGAAAAATATTTGATTTAAATCAAAAAAATCGATTTAAATAAAAAAAATTAACAGAAATGATTTTTTTTGAAAATAAATCATGATTTTTTCCCACCCTGTTTTTTTAAATAACTTTCCTCTTTTCTTTCTTTCTTTCTTCACTCTAGACTTCAGTCTACTCTTTGCTACAGCCTTAAATTCTACTGTAATGTATAAGGGAAATTATTTCCATGTTCTTAAGATTTTTGGAGTTTTATTGACACTGTTTCATAATCACACACACACACACAAAAACCAAATTAATTGTCAGTACATTGTAATTCATGGTGAGAAATCTGTTAGCCTACCTGACAGACTTTGCTCACACATATAACCAAGAATATAAATGATACAGAAGGTTCCCATCATTCCGGACTTTTGATACTTCATAGATGGCAATTACGAGAATTTTATTCGGTTACTCATGACATTGTCAAAAGATAGCTGGTAACGTAATAAATAAAAAATAATGTCACTCTAAGTCTTATGAAAACCAAAAACTCTCTGGGTTAAAATAAATAATAATAATAATAATAATAATATGTTCCGTTAGTCAATATATATATATATATATATATATATATATATATATATATATATATATATATATATATATATATATATATTCCCCTCCCCTTTCCCCAAGTTTCGGGGCTGAATTTGGATTAAACTGCATCGGAAGTGTCACTGTTTATCGTAGCAACCCCGAAAACTATGGATTCGACACTAATATCGGTCATTTTCGATCATTTATATATATGTATCTCCCCCTCCCCTAAGTGCAGTGATAAATACCATCCCAGGCCCAAACCTCATCTAGTTGAGAATTTCATCGAGATCGGTCGGGTGGTTCAAGAGTTATTAAGTCACAAACATAGTCACTATTCTCTTTCCAACCTTAGAAGAAAGTAGATGTAAACAAACCCACCTGACTACCAGTGGCTCGATAACCAGTGATTGGTTTTTGGTCTCACTGCACTAGTATCCTACCGCAATATAATCCCTACTAAAATAATAATTTCAAATAAAGATATCTGAATTTATCCTGCATTCGTGATAATAAACGCAATATATGTAATATTTAACAACAGATGTAGCTTTATTTCAACCTTACCCATACTTGGACATATAGTATTTACTGCGCATGCGTAGGCGTTCGCGCGTCGACCCTGCTCATTTGAAGTCGAAGAATGCAGAGTTTCATGACGACGATGACTGACAATAATCAATCTTCGTCTTTTGGTATAAAACACAAAAGAGGACAAGAGGAACAGAGGCAATCTCTTTTATATAACGATTTAAAAAAAAATACGTATTTCCACATAGCAGTAGTGAGTCAGTGCATTAAGTACTTACCAAGCACCGTAGCCTTACACTTTGGAAATTATGCGACGACAATAAACTAGCAGACTATCTTGCTGTCACGTCTCTCGCTGTGGGAACACGTGTGAGCCGCACAGTAATACATTTCGGTTTGTTTACGTCTAACTTTCTTCTAAGGCTGGAAAGACTTTATATGTATATATAGTGTTCGAAGTGGAAAAAAAGCTGAGGCGGTATGTTTTATTATGATTTTGACTCAACATACCGGCTATTTAAATATTGTCTTGATCACTGAAAAACCAGAGACGGTATGTCTTCATTACTCAAAAACCAGAGGTGGTATGGCATACCATCGCATACCGTCTCACTTAGACCACTGTATATATATATATATATATATATATATATATATATATATATATATATATATATATATATAATCACGAGATCTGTAGAAACCTTGAAGTCAGCAAGGAATGCATTTATAAAATGAAAACTTACTTTCTGTAAGATAGCCAATTGAATGTCAGCCCTTCCTGTATAGATTTCAGACTTGAAGAGCAATGGCTGATTCTTTGAATCTGTAGGGGAAACTTAACAATGTCTAACGATTCGATGTGTAAAACCAGACCAGAACTGCTGAAATGCACAGACACAGAACTAGATGTTAATGTCAAAACACTTTTGAGCAATGCTGACATTAAATTCACTGCCAGACAACCTGGAACAGAGGCTAGGGAACAACAGAAACAGGAATTTTCACATGACTATCGCTGCATCCTAATTTCTGTGATTGTCAAACAGAGAAGTTGTAATAACGAATTAGGGCTTGACGTGTTTACACCAAGTTTCGTGCTAGTACTCAATATTACAAATAAATATGTATAGAAGATAGTAACTGTGGACTGTTATTCTCGCATAGAAATGCAACGTCGAAGAAGGGTTTTTCGTCAATAAATCACTACTAATGGAAAACATGCATGAAAAGATTACTATAGCACAAAGGCATATATTCATAACTAGATACAGGAAGCAGATGATATTGAACACGTGCAAATCACCAAAAAGATGGTGCTTTACGTGCAAGCTCCAGGAGACACTACCAAGTATAATTCCATCAGCAGAAGGAAGAGATAAGTTAGCATTACAAAAAGGAAGCTGAGAAGAGAATGTTGGATGGATAGATGAGAAACTTCCAGCAACAGAGGATATGTTTGAAACGGTAGGAGCTAGTCATTGATATCAAATGGAACGAAATCAAGAAGAAAAGGCTTTTTTCCAATTAAATTTCAGCAACTCCTTAGGGCGACAATTTTGCGTTAATCTTGTTTTAGTTATAGTTTAACTATTTCTATATCAAATTAACTTTTGTTTTTCTAAACTACATGAAAGTTTTGGTCATATTTATACTATTCTGTATAGGGATATGTAATTTTGTGTGTAGACAGTTTTAAAGTCTTTTTATAAAACGAAAAAAAATACTGATAACATGTTTGAAAATAAAAATAAAGTTGTTATAAAAATATGTTAACGGAAATTGTCAAATTGTTGAGGAAGGGCCAGCTGTAGGGGAAGTGGAGGCTGATTTCATAAGGATTCCACGTAGTCATGAAATTCTTATGAAAGATCAGGGCATTTTTTTTATGACAACTTGTAGGAACTATGAAGTGTTTTGTAATTTCATAGTAATTTCGTTTTGTGTTTGTTTTTACATTATTCATTGTTCTAGTTGATTAGGGAAAAAAATATTCCTTATATATTATTGTCAAATTTTTTTGTCTTGTTTATCCGTAAACTTCGGAGAAAGTGTGTCTCACTAATTACATATCGGGGAAAATTTCGGAAAAATGTTCTGGAAAATCGGGAAAAGGCTGTTTTCCGTAAATTTTGTCGCCAGCCTGCTTTCAAAAGCTCAAATAGCAATTCTTTGGTTACTTTACGCGTTTGCTTATGTACTATTATTAACCAAGCGTTTATCCAGCTCATACAGGTTCTTCATTATTGGACCATTACCTTATTAAATGTCGTGGTCAGAGAAAATAATTGGTCTGAAACCTGGAAATCAGGGGAAAAGATAAAAAGAAAAAAATATTTTGTAACAATCTTTTGATGACTATGGAAGAATTTTCTGTCTATTGTACTGTATCCAGATTTATTTTCAAATTGCAGAAAGCATTTTCTTTGTTGAGTGAGTACGTATGACTTTATAGTATTAATTTCTGTCCGCTATGAAAACATTCAGGGAAGGAAGGGATGAAAACTGTCCGTGTCCATAAAGGAAAGGGTTCTGTTCCGTAATAATACTGGACAAACAAAATGTTATTGAGAGGTGTTCGATAAGGGAGATTTCACTATAATTATGAAAATGAATATCTTTCTTCTTTCTTCACACGCTTAACGATGAGCCGTTAGAGGCTTAAATTCCAGTACTTTCAGTGTGTACACGTCCTAATCAATTACGTGCAAATATCTATTATTTTAATTTACAGCATACATATAGTAGAAAACTGTGTGAGATTTGTTTATTTATTTATTTTCAGATGTTATTCGTTCTGGAATAGGTGCATTATTGTGGGCTGCTGCCATTATAGCATGGGTAATTACATTCCAGACGCATCGAGCCGAATGGGGTGAAGTAGCAGATCGCATGTCTTTCATTATTCCACTAGGAATCCCCTAATCAGTTATCGATGTTAAAGGACACTTTTTTAATTATATACTGATTTTTTAAAACATATAATTTGTAACGTGTGTACATACTGTATAACTTTAATTTATAAATTTCTTGCTTACATGTTATGCATATTGTCTTTTTATTAAACCAAAGTTGCAAAGAATATTAGTTGTGAACAATTGAACTACATAAATAGCGTATTGTATTTTTTTTTCATGTTCGCTATGTGAATATTATAGTGGTGAATAAATTTTTTAATTGTACGTGCTATTGTGTTATATTTAGCCTAATGAAACTCATTTATTAATTGATGCACACCAAGCGACTTCTAGTTGGGTGATGTGTGTGGTGATATACAGTTCTATGAAAAATCTATAAAGACTGACAATGAAGGACATCATCGTCATCAATATTATTATTTTACGATATCGTTGTGTGCATATGCTCCTGAGTCTTACCTGGTCTCAGGGCACAGCGCACATTAAACGTTCTTGTCAAGATGAGGTTTCCGTACCTTCAACCTAGAACGTATCTTCATTTTTAAGTTATTGGGAGAGCATTCTGGGTGAATGAAAAGGTACACAGTTTCAAGGAGGAAATGTGCGAGCAGAAAGGAAATATTCATTCACAGCAAAGGCAATGTGTGAGGCTTTAATGCGAGTGCCTTTGTTTCTTAAAACGAATCTAATTTGAAATTTAATTCCCGATAGATTTTTGGGTTGGTGTTGGATTGGAAACAACACAGCCTAAAAGGAAACATTCAGATATGAGAGCAGGATGGAGAATGTATGTATAGAAACTGCAACTGACTCGGATTTGCCAATAAATGAATACTACTTACGGCTTTGGTTCCAACCATTCCAGTTCGTAGTAGTCTGTATTAACACACACACTAGCACTTCACTAATACACAGTTCCTGAAGGTTGTTAAGTGACACTAGTCCGAAAAATGAGGTGGGAAGGTTTTTAGTTCATCAAGCATCTAGATTGATTGGAGATTAACTCTGGGCGACGACCACTTATGAATCTGGACTCCAGCATCGTAGACTGCTAGGCAATTATCTCTTCCTTCTTTTGGGTATGGACGAAGTTTTCGATGATTTTCCCTCTTTGGGAGGACCACGAGGGTGTCTTCTAAGGATCTAAAGTACCCTAAAAGTCTATGATAGTCCTTTTATCATTTTAGGTATTTTCTTCTTCAGATTCATATATGTTTGGATAACAAAATAACACAAAGCGGAGTAGCTCGCGCACAGAGGTGTTGCGAGTTTGAAATACCGAGGAAAAAGGCTTAGTGTTACAAGTCCTTGCTTCTATTTGTAAGTTCGCTCGGCGTTGTTCGAAGGATCTGGCGTCCCTATCTCAGCAAATCAATTGCCTGTGATGAGAACGTTCTCTTCAGTGTGTTTCCATCTTATGTCTGCAGTTTCGTTGTGTGTTTTTTTTTCTATTCTGCTCTATCTGCATGTTTGCTTCCGGCTAATGTTGAACTATTGCAAGCTAATTGCATGAGACGCGAAAAGAAATCGTTTCTATGCAATGTAAAATTAAATTTAGAATAATCGCGTATCTTTATTTCCTTTTTACTCTTTTCTGATTTATTTTGTATTCCTTTTAGAAATTACAAATTAGATCTGTTTTACGCTCCCTCCGCGAAGTTGCAATTTTCTCAAATACAAAATTGAAAACTTGAAAATACGCAATACGGAGTAAAACGAAAAAAAATGAGTTTCTGAAACATAACAAAGTGAATGAAACTTGAATTTGAAAAAATTGAAACATATACATATGTGAAAATTAAACTCAAAATAAGGGCGAATTAAAATGGAAAGCCCTGTATATCATTCAGGTCGTAAACACGTAAATTGAGTGCAAGACTAACTATGACATAAACATACAATAATCAAAATCAAAACATAAATGCAAATATTGAATATAAAATCAAAGCTCAAAGTAATGAAAATTATTAAAATCGCATAAAATAATAATGCATGAATCTGGAATGAATTCCTAAAATTGCATAATATATGTATCATTCAATAATCAAAAGGAAATTGAAAAGTAAACATTAAATGAACATAAAATATATGCGTAAGGTACGACAAAATGTTAAATCAATGTACCTGAAATGAAAATTATATGAGTACATACTTAAATTCCCAGCAAGCACTACGGAGTTATGGATAATGAATATTACCAACTAAAATAAAATGCAAAATGAGTTTAAAATCAATCAAACTAAAATAACATGTAAATAAAGTGAAATCATATTCGCTTCTATAGTCCTGTGTTTCATGAACACATTCAAACACGAATCCTACACAAATGGAGTAAAAGTAATTCCTTGCTAATTGCAAAATGTCAATGTCATTTTGTATATTACTGTAGCACTGAAAATCAAGTCTCTATTAAGTAGATTCAATGTCTGAGGAACTAACATATTTCTTAATAGTAATCATTTAAAGACAAGAATCCTCAAAATCAAATTACAGTTTCTTATAAGGAGAGGAGGGATTTAAATGCTAAGATGTTTCCACTCCGTCACTGTGTCAAGGGCAACATATGACAAGATAAACAAATGCGCATGCGCTGCATACAAGAGAGGAGGAGCACGGGAGTGCTGCATGGTGAGAAAATGATGCGATACATGTGTGTGTGTATAAGAGCAAGCAGATCATCACACATGGGTATCTAATCAACTTCCTGTGATAAGCATGCGCTGCTACAAATTAAGCATATATATAGCGTAAATAAATGTTTCCTTAAAGCCCCATTATAAGGATAGGGGAAGGGAAGGATTCCAAGGAA
This sequence comes from Thermobia domestica, assembly GCF_964235325.1. Classification (NCBI taxonomy): domain Eukaryota; kingdom Metazoa; phylum Arthropoda; class Insecta; order Zygentoma; family Lepismatidae; genus Thermobia; species Thermobia domestica. The sequence continues at coordinate 88,478,148 of NC_137463.1, forward strand.
ATCTAAAACAAATAAAACGCATAAAGTAACAAACGTTTTAGTCTCCCGTATACGAAGAGTATTAAAACGTATATGTAAATAAATAACGCGTAAACTTGGAATCGATTTTCCTATCATAACCTAAACAACAAGTAAAAATTAATACGCTAAATAGATGCAACAAACGCAAGAAAGTACAAGGGTTATGGAAAATCCAAGTAGGGTTCGTAGAAAACGGCAGAGTACCTATTTGAGTCGGCACCTTGTGAGACTTATGTATTTATCTAAAAGCCGGCTAAAATATATATAATAGGAGTTTCTGGTGAATATGCTTACAAAAGAACCAAAATCCTAAGAATAGCAAATTGGACAGCGAGTCTGAACGGAAAACGACCACAGACGAGTAAGCTTATTCACACGGAACGGAAACAAAAGGTAAGGATACAAACAAAAATCCTTAAGGAAAGAGTATCCGTATCCAACAGAAACAGACTCAAATGTATCCGCGGAATTCCAGAACTGGAACAACGTAAACACAACAGAACGAGGATCTAAGAAGTTCACCGAGTACGTCCGAGTATCCACATGTGGAAGCAGAGCAGAATGACATGAGCAAATGACTAGCGGGAAGGTGCGATCCCTGTAAACTAACCTAACTAAAACTAAAGCTACTGGCAACGAAAACTAGAAAACTGCGTAGGTATGTTCAAAATACCAGGGGTAAATATTCCAGTTAACGTGTCGTGAAACTACTGCGTTCCCAACATACTTGTTTGACTTGTCAAAAGTCGGTGACGTCGATTGGGATTGGGAAGGTTACTGTATGGCGTGCATTGACTACTGAGTGTGTCTAACACCCTTGTTACGTTATGCATGTGCCTGGTTTTTTTTTTTTTTTTTTTTTTTTTTTTTTTTTTTTTTTTTTTTTTTTTTTTGCAAAACTGGCGGATACGTAGGGTTGCGTATTCCGGTCTCTCAAAGGAGAAGAAAGAAAAGTCTGACTACAGGACCAGCCCGATAGGCAAACGAGGATTTGCGCAAAAGGAGAGGAAACGAGAAATACACAAACAAACATTCGCACAGTTGAGTTTCCGGTTTGCGTGATACAGTGTAGAGGTGTGTTCGGTAATGCCATAGTAGGACTCACATACGTACTAACAAAAGGATGCGCGCAGTTGAGTAAGACTGATCACCATGTCATTCCTATTTAAAGTGCTCACGAGGATGACATGTAAGATTCATCTGGATGCTGAAAGGTACGGAAAAGAACCTGACAACATATATATTTACGAAGTAAACTGAAGTATGAGAATGGAACCTCTATACATGATCAGTTTGCTCCTACCAGAGAATACAATGCAAGTGCCTATGTCATTCCCACATGGGATAATTACTAAACAAGTCGGGAAAGGAAGACAACGGAGAACAAAACAAATTGTATAAGTGTATACAAAGCGGACAAAGGGCACGCATGGTATACATCAAAGGGGGAATAAATCGTACACGGTACCATCAAGGCAACCTAAGTGCACTCTGAAAGTTATATCCCAAATGCAAATTTCGAATAGTCCAAAGTCTTCCAAACACGAAGTATAAAATCAGGTGACGGAACAAAATAACGAAAAATTAATTCGCAAAGATGACATAAACGACCTAGGAGGTGGGGAATCGCATAAAGAAAGGGGTGCACATAACCGATCAAAAAAAAAAAAGGTTAAAAAATGGATCACAGATTACGGCGTATGATGTGATTCGAAGTAACCAAAGTAACAAAACTCAAAGAAAAGAACAAATTCGAAACAGTGGCAAAAGTACGGTGTACGGAAGGAACTAGTAAAATTTCGAAATGTTCAAAAGAACGACAGTCTGAACAATTAAAAAATCGGAAGAATTGAAAATGAACGCGAAAAAAAAATCAATCGAAATGAGTTTCAAAAAAAAAAATAGGTGTATGATCTGAATAGTTTCGTAACATCCACAAAGTATTTGAAGAGAGGAACAACCAAGAGTAAGCCTGAATACCCTCACTACGAAATGTGAACGATGTACCTCCATACTAACGTGGCTGAACGTGTTATAATCGAAATGGTAAATTCCCTACGGTCATGTCGTATATCCTACGAGTAGGAAAACCTCCGAAAAATCCATGAGCTGAACCTGGTATAATAATTGTCTAAATAAAAGCACCCTACACGAGAATGACCAAGCATTCGAAAGTGTACAACTAGAGATGATTTAAAGACAAAAGTAACCGGCCATGTCGTTGAACAAAGTACGTATGTTAACCTCTCATGGAAATGTTTTCAGCTGAACCTGTAGATAACGGAATTAAGAACCTATTCGAATAACCGCCATGTCGTTACGAAGAAAACCAGACCAAACCTAAGAAAGACTACGAATGTGGGTAAGAGAGAACACTCGAAATGGAACCGTGCTTGGCAAGCGGGAACGGTTTGGGAACGCCACAATGGGTGGGAATCCAAGGTTCACCTCCAAAACTGAAGGAACAGTTTGGGCTAGCATTGTGGTACCAAAGAAGGGTTATCTATTCACCACAGAATCAAGTCTTTCGAAGCCAATAAGAATAAGGGGGAATTTAGGAGGAACATTCTGAAAGATATTATTGTGCCTCTACATCGCGCGATTCCGCCATAGGATGTGATTCATTATAAGTCTTCATAACTTGAAGAAGGTCGACAGTGATGGAACGAATGCGAATAAATGCATAGACCAACAAACCTGCTAAAATGGCAATAAAAATGAATGCCAATGATAAAGCGGGATAAGTAACGATCGTAGCGTTGGACCAAGTTGGTAATTGACTATTAACTGACAAGTTACTAAGTTCGTAACTTAAAAGATCCAATTTCACTGTAAACTCGTCAAAATTAGCGGAAAAGTTGAAAGTCGGCATTACAACAGGAATGACGGTATGATTAACGTCCAAGGGGGTTCTCGATTCTAAAAGAAATGAACCAGCCATAAGGGTAGTAAAATTGTCATAAGGGAGAAATCGGGTCAAACCGTGCATTGCTGACATGTTCGTATAAAACGGTCTATTGTGAGAGCGTTTAATAACGTGTACATCCAACAAAGACGTAAACAACAAACCAGCCAAGGTATAGCGATACACAAATTTCTCCGAAGTATGAATGGAACGAAATTCACAATTGGATGTAGAGTTGGACAACAATAAATCATTAATACAAAGCGAAGGATGTTCCGGAGAGACGACATCAATCTGACAAAGGAAGATATGACTATGCCATTGACAATGGGCCATATTTACAGTATAAAAATGGGTGTTATGCAGGTAAACAAATGGTGGTAAAACTAGAGATGTTAACGTGTTTCCAGATAAAATTCCGGTATTAACAATGGAATAGAGGTGAGCTATATCCGTGTGGGATACGAGAGGGATCTCCAATAGAATGGTAATTACATCATGGTCAAGGGAATATTGTAATAAGGAGACCTTCGTAACGGAGTAAAACAAACCTATGTCCGAAAGGTACACAGTATCACGTAATTGTTTGTTTCCCTGTATGTATTGGCGAGCAACATGGGATGGCAACAAACGCATAGTTAAACGAGTGGCATATATGTCTTCAAACATACGAATTATGTCTTCCCTAGTCAAAATATGAGTCAAATTAGCAATAAGGAAGCCCTCTGTATTCGCAAGATGACAATACAAGGCTCCTAACGAAGACTGAATTCCGGCCAAAGTCCGTCTAACAGTAAGGACAACATCATGCATGATAGAAATCTCCCTGTGAAGCGTACGTTTAAGAGAGTCTATTTCCGACGCTAAAATTTGATCATGTTTTTCTAAGGAGTTGACCACACCATTTATCTTGTGTATTTGGTAAGTATTGTACGACGATAGTCCCAAGGTGGTAATACCAAGTAAAAAGGGAATAACAGCCCTTTTCGCACGACGATTGGAACAAGTTAAGTCGTCTTGTTTTTCCGCGAGTTGAAAATGACAAGGGATTTGAGAAATAATCCTGTCACGAAATTCCCGATCCGTTTCTCTATGAGACGACAAATGTCTATTCCAAGTAGGGCAACCAGACAATCGATAAGTTTGGAAGCCAAAATCCAAATGGATACGAACAGGTACAAAATAGGTGTTCGAATAAAGAAGGGCCAAGCCCTGGGATTGAAACACTGTTCCAAGAGATGGGAATGAATACTGCGCGGACAGCGGAACTGAGAAAGAACTACCAGTACTAACTATGAAGACAATTACACAAACAAGCAAGAGGACATGCTTCATGATGATAAGAAGGTTATTCACCTAAAGCAAGTAAAAGTCTATGCGTCTGCACGGAACTCAGCTGAAGCTGACACGACAAAACGAGAGAATTGCAGGATATGGGTTAGACAGCATGAATATGGCATAGTAAACAATCGCGATAAAACTTACGCTAACTATAATGGTCTGTCTACGGATAACGTATTAAACATGGTCCTTAGTTCAGTGAAAACCTGGAGAAGTACAGACACCACAAAAATAGTGCGTACGCGGACGTCGAACTCGAGACGAGTTATCCATAGAAAAGCTAGTGCGGCCAATAAAAGGGGATCCAGGGGGGGCATGATAACGAAGTATCAGAACCTCGCACAAAACCACGTTTAGGGCGTAAGGGCGACAACGACCAAAAAGTTGAGCGGGTTCGGACTCGTGCCCTGGCGGGGAATGAACGGGGAACCCCGGCCACAAAAACCAAGAGAATTGGGAGTGCGTCGTTCTAGTAAAAGAAACACTCTGATGTTCAGCCATAAACAAAGCGAAAATCCGTAAAGGTGAAGAGCTGTAAAAGTATACTAAAGACCCTAGGTACGAATCCAAGTGATGGTATTACCAAAGTAAGGAGCATACAAAGCACGGGTACCACGTTGTGGATAAAACGGGTTTCAGCATCACGTTGTTTGTCCGCAGGACCACTACGGGAAAAGCGGGTTTCGGGCAATACGTTGTGAGCCTGGGGCCACAAGGGTACGAGCGGGGTGCGGCACCACGTTGTGAGTGAAGGACCACGGGTTCAATTCCTAGCGGTAGAAGTGAGGTTGTCGGCACCACGGTTCGTGTAAATCGGGTTTCGGTACCACGTTGTATATAGACCGGGTTTCGGCTCCACGTTGTGAGCCAGCGGTCACAAGTGTACAAGCGGGTTTCGGCACCACGTTGTGAGCCAGTGGCCACAAGTGTACGAGCGGGTTTCGGCACCACGGTTCGTGTAAGTCGGGTTTCGGCACCACGTTGTGAGCCAGTGGCCACAAGGGTGCGAGCGGGTTTCGGCACTACGTTGTATATAGACCGGGTTTCGGCTCCACGTTGTATGCCGGTGGCCTCGAGGGTGCGAACGGGTTTCGGCACCACGTTGTGTGCATATGCTCCTGAGTCTTACCTGGTCTCAGGGCACAGCGCACATTAAACGTTCTTGTCAAGATGAGGTTTCCGTACCTTCAACCTAGAACGTATCTTCATTTTTAAGTTATTGGGAGAGCATTCTGGGTGAATGAAAAGGTACACAGTTTCGAGGAGGAAATGTGCGAGCAGAAAGGAAATATTCATTCACAGCAAAGGCAATGTGTGAGGCTTTAATGCGAGTGCCTTTGTTTCTTAAAACGAATCTAATTTGAAATTTAATTCCCGATAGATTTTTGGGTTGGTGTTGGATTGGAAACAACACAGCCTAAAAGGAAACATTCAGATATGAGAGCAGGATGGAGAATGTATGTATAGAAACTGCAACTGACTCGGATTTGCCAATAAATGAATACTACTTACGGCTTTGGTTCCAACCATTCCAGTTCGTAGTAGTCTGTATTAACACACACACTAGCACTTCACTAATACACAGTTCCTGAAGGTTGTTAAGTGACACTAGTCCGAAAAATGAGGTGGGAAGGTTTTTAGTTCATCAAGCATCTAGATTGATTGGAGATTAACTCTGGGCGACGACCACTTATGAATCTGGACTCCAGCATCGTAGACTGCTAGGCAATTATCTCTTCCTTCTTTTGGGTATGGACGAAGTTTTCGATGATTTTCCCTCTTTGGGAGGACCACGAGGGTGTCTTCTAAGGATCTAAAGTACCCTAAAAGTCTATGATAGTCCTTTTATCATTTTAGGTATTTTCTTCTTCAGATTCATATATGTTTGGATAACAAAATAACACAAAGCGGAGTAGCTCGCGCACAGAGGTGTTGCGAGTTTGAAATACCGAGGAAAAAGGCTTAGTGTTACAAGTCCTTGCTTCTATTTGTAAGTTCGCTCGGCGTTGTTCGAAGGATCTGGCGTCCCTATCTCAGCAAATCAATTGCCTGTGATGAGAACGTTCTCTTCAGTGTGTTTCCATCTTATGTCTGCAGTTTCGTTGTGTGTTTTTTTTTCTATTCTGCTCTATCTGCATGTTTGCTTCCGGCTAATGTTGAACTATTGCAAGCTAATTGCATGAGACGCGAAAAGAAATCGTTTCTATGCAATGTAAAATTAAATTTAGAATAATCGCGTATCTTTATTTCCTTTTTACTCTTTTCTGATTTATTTTGTATTCCTTTTAGAAATTACAAATTAGATCTGTTTTACGATATACTTGCTGTAGAAAATTAGATTTATATCCTATCTACAGCTCAAGGTGAGGTATCAATAGTGCAATGTACGTGTCTTTCGTTACAAAATATTCCTGTAACAGACGTGTGATTGGACACGTGCTGATCCGTCTACGAGAAAACTGGTGGTACGATACATTATAGTAAGGTTTTGTTCTCGTCTTAGGAAAATGGCAGCTGAGACACATACAGTGCTTCAAGAAGGGTATGGATGGACTGCTCTGCCCTACGGCATAGACAGGTAGTTTAAAATGTTTACAGATGGGAGACAATCGACCTGAGATTTAAGTAACCGCTTTCCTTCTCTCTCTCTCTCTCTCACACACACACACACACACACACGCAGCTGTCGTAATTGTGAGAGAATATCGAATAGCCGTGTGAGCATTAGTAGTTATTTTTTAAGTTCTACCTACACCTGAGTAACAGAAAAAACTTAACATGAGACGTGTCTATGTGCGCTGCATTCTCATACTGCTCACACCAGAACAAATGAATGTCCTCGTGAAAGTTAGTTTGGAACTCAAACGAATGTTACAGGAATAAATACGATGTTGTTGCAAAAGTGATAAATCGTAGGAACATCATTTTGATCGTATGTAAATAACAGAGCTCTGTGTAGAAATACCCGTCATTCATTATCAACGATAAATAAAGTAAAAATAGAGGCTTCTGCAGGATGGTTGTCATCACTTTCTCTGATATTTAAGGCATTGTTTTTCAGCATGTGGTACCTATATATGCACACAGGTAACTGGACAGTACTATACTGAGTATTTAAAATCTTACTACACCATATTGAGCGAAAAGCCACATTGCAACAACGTGGATTCTGCACCAAGACAATGTTCTCACGCATGTAACAAATAATGTATCTGATTATCTCTCGAAAGTAAATGTGAAATATACACCCTTGCTATATTTCAGACCAAGCACCATGTGATGTTTTCACTTGAAGAAAAATACCTTGGTGGTAAAAATTTTTCATCAGAACTAATGGCCAAGGCTTCGGAGGCGATACTGAAGAACCTTTCTACAAATAGCTTCCAGTATGTCTGATGATCGGAAGAAACGCTGGAACAATCGAATCAAATTAGAAAGACCATCATAATTATAAGGACAAGTAAAGGTATTGTTAGGGTAGCTTGGCCAAGAAAAGTTTTATGGTAGTACAATGTGCATATTATGTGAAGTTCGGTGGAAATAAGTTCGTACAACTGACTAAAATATCTACATGTACTCAGTTTTGCACAGATTCATTTCCACCGAGCTTCACATAATAAACATGTTCCAATATCATAAAACCTTTCGTGCCCAAGCTACTCTAACAGGTATGTATGAAAGATGATAGTTTTTTGTTGAACATCTGTTATTATATATTTACTCTTCTGGTGAACAAAATAGCTACGTAGTATCATAGAAAGGCCTTAGCTCTGAATCTCTCTTGTTTATATGAGAAATAACAAGGGGTTTACTGGCCTAGAAATTTCTTTTGGATCTGGAAGATTTGAATTTCAACAGAATGTGAGATTTCTTTTTTTAATTTACTATTTTTACACATTTATTTTTAAAATTTTCTATCTGTGAATATTCAAAGGAAAAATAATATTGAATTGGTAAGTTCAAGGATACTGAACGGAGAAATTTAAGTAATTTATTTCATATAAATTTGTTTGTTAGGTCTCATAGTCCAGGATCTGACTATGGTTCTGTAGAAAAGTTTGAGTATGGAGAATTTTTCTTCAGAAATCGTTAGTAGGTGTCTTACTAATTATTTTTTACTTGGGTGGACATCCTTCACGTGGTACATTTTCCAGGTATGACGTCATCAAATATGGCGGTTGCTTAATTACAAAAATGTTCATATATTCATTCATTCATTCATTCATTTATTTCGTCTTTTTAGTCATACATATTGCACGATTACGTGCGTATGAATAAGACTCGTCAAGGGTACAAATATATAAAACACGTAGTAATGACAAATACATACCTATTGAAATAAACTACCATGCTACATCTACGATATAAAAGCATTACATAACAATATATTTCCAAAACTATCAATAGACAATTGAATTAAACTACTATGCTACCCAAAACTATCAATAGACAAATTCACTTACATATCTAAAAATTCGTTTACAGAATAAAAACAGTGCTGCAACATATAGGTTTTCATTAACCTCTTGAACTCTCCTTTTTGTTCTGTCCTTCGAATATTCTGAGGTAGTTTATTGTACAATATAGAACCCATAAACATTGGATTCCTTTCATATAACTTAGTGAAGTGCTGTTTGCTGGGGATTTTATCCTTGCGCCTGGTATCATATTTATGTGTTGATGGTGTGTTAAATAAGTCAATGTTGTTTTTGACGAAGAGCAGCAATCGAAACATGTAAAGAGAGGGTAACGGCAAAATTTTAAATTCCTTAAATATTGGCCTACATGGGTCGTTTATTTTGGCCCCTGCTATAGTTCTTAAAAGCCTTTTTTGTATTACAAACAACATATTACTTTTTCGAGAATTTCCCCAGAAGATTATGCCATATGTAAGTAAAGACTGAAAGAGACCGAAATATAAGTTACGAATCGTGTCAAATTGTAAAACATGTTTAATTGATTTTAATGCATAGAGCATTTTATTGAGTTTTTGGGCCAGTGAAAATATGTGAGTTTCCCAGGAGAGGTTGTGATTTAGCCAGAGTCCCAAAAATTTGGTTGACTTTGAGTACATGATTTTATGATTATTTAGCGCTATATCAATTTCTACGCACTGCTTATTTTGAATGTGATGGAAATTTAGAGCTGTAGATTTGTCTGTGTTTAATTTTAGTTTGTTTTGGGCAAACCAGTTTTCTAAACTACGAGTTGTCTCGTCAATTTTATCGCAGACAATATCATAGTTTGTACCTGTTATTGTTAGGCTTGTGTCATCTGCGTACATAGTTGTACTTGCTAATGATACGTCATGTGGCAAATCATTTACGTATAACAAAAATAATATGGGTCCTAGTATCGAACCCTGAGGGACGCCGGTAGAGATGCTTCTAAATTGAGATTTATAAGTTGCTGATTCAGCTGTCTGACGAAAAAGATATTTCAACAGCTTGGGTGCGATTTTGCAAATATGATTTAATCCATGAGTTAACGACTCCTCTTAGACCGTAACTGTTAAGTTTTTGGATAAGAATGTTATGAGGGACAGAATCAAAAGCTTTGGATAAATCTAGAAACAATCCTACGCATTTTTTGCCTTTGTCCAGGGCCTCCGTAACCTCATTGATATAATTATAGATAGCAATTTCAGTTGATTTGCATTTTTGAAACCCGAACTGTGAAGGTGAAATTACATTATGCTTAGATAGGAATGGTATAATTTGGTTGAGAAAGGCTTTCTCTATAATTTTTGAAAAAGAAGACAACAAGGAAATTGGTCTGTAATTTTCGATTTTTGTATTGTCCCCCTTCTTATATAGCGGTTTAACTTTGGCATATTTTAATTTCTCAGGAAAGGTACCTGTCTGAAAGGACATATTGATGAGGTAGGACAATGGTTCCGAGATGTGAATGCTGCATTTTTTGATGATGGCAATTGGTATTTCATCCAGACCAGAAGACCACTTTGACTTCAATGACATTATTATGTTATGTACCTCTCTTGCTGAGGTGGGGCGTAAAAACATGGTACCAATAGTTGTGTTTATCTTGCAAATGTTTGGGTGCGATTTATCATTAGGACCGTGCTGGTTATGTAAACCTGTGTAATAATTATTGAAGGCGTTTACAATATGGTCTGGGTATGTAACTTTGCTCCCATTAACATCCAACTCAGTAATTTCATTTTTCGTTTTGATGCTATGTTTTAACTCTATGTTTACTACCTTCCACATAGCTGCCTGTTTGTTTTTACAATTGTCTATATAATTTGAGTAATGTGATTTCTTGGCAAATTTAAGCAACTTTTTATAAACGGTTTTGTAGCGTTGATAATATTCCTGCATTTCTGGAGATAAATTCCCTTTTTTATACGCCATATTAAGAGACCTTAGTGTTTTGCTTGATGTTTTAATACCGGTGGTTACCCATGTTTTTTTATTACATGTCGATGTAGGAACAGAGTACATTTTTTTGGGACACGCTTCGTTGAAGTAATTTGCAAAGATATTGTGAAAGCTATCCCACGCTTGATTCATGTTATTAGCCGCATAAACCTGCTCCCAAGTTTCGTTGAATAAACGACAGTTTAGATGTTGTATGCTCGAGTCATTAAAGTTTCTTTTCGTTAATAATCTAGTACCGCGTTTATGAACTGCACCGTTAGTAATCTCGTTACCTTTTAGCATTACTGTAAAAATCTGCGCCTCATGGTCTGAGAACCCACTGTTTAGTACTTGGACATTACAGGCAAGACGATCGGTATTGTGTAAAATTTGATCTATTGCACTGTTTTTGTTTTTAGATAACCTGGTTGGCACTCTGACTGCTGCAGTTAAGTTATATGCTTGCAACAGAATCTCGAGCTGGCCATTTATTTTGGGTTCTAAAAAGTCAATATTAATGTCACCTACTATGACTACTTGCTTACCCGTTTTAATATAAGATTCAAGGATAATTTCTAACTTTTTCAAGAAAATATTAATGTCGCTGTCTGGGGTTCTATATACACACAAAATAATTAACTTCATATACGGTATTTCTACTACACATGATTCAAAATCCTTTTCTATATTTAGATAATTAAATTTAGTTATGACCTTATTTTCTAAACCTGTTTTGACATAAATACAAGACCCCCCTCTATTCCTAACAGATCTACTGTAACTAGCGATTAGATTAAAACCGGGAAGGTTAGTTATACTAAGCTCATCTGAATTCAACCAGTGCTCAGTTAAACATATTAACTTTACATTTTCCTTAATGTCACTTATTAACACTTCCAACATATTTCTTTTATCAATCGTAAACCCTTGCACATTCTGATGGTATATTACTAACTCACCCGGCTTTTCATTCACCATAAAAAATCATCTTTAAAGCTATTTGGTTTTTTACACCTTGCTGATTTTCTAGTTTGCAAAGTCGATTCATTTCCACTTGAACATTTTTTAATTCCATTCTCAACTTCTGACGCTTGTTGATTTTCCACAACACGCGCGATCTTATCTGACACAATGACACCTTTGGGAGATATTTCACTATTGTCACTTGTTATTTCACCCTCGTTTTCTTTGTGAACTGTCTTTTTAGCCGGTAGCTCACTATGGTCACTTCGACGTGTGTTTCGGTTAACACTGTCATTACTGTTATTGTTACTAACCACCTGCATATTGTTGTTGTTCCGAGGAGTCGATTCCTTTACTTGAACCGCTTGACAGGAATTTACACGAAACGGTAATGTTATAGGAGCTTTCATGGGCTCTATTGTTGATAGTAGATCGGTTAGGTCTTCGGCGAGGGAGTTTTTACCGGTACCATTAAGATGCTGACCGTGCCTCGTGTGATAGTGTCTTGGATATCTGCTTATATTGAGAAGCTTCACATTTCTAAATCGTTTGCAAATATTCTGAATTTTAGTGTTTGTTTCATGTACCTCTTTGTTCACTATGGAGGAATCTATTAGATCGTGGCGATGCGGTAACGTAGCGACTATTACATTTGTATGTGTAAGAGTTGGTAAAGTTGTTCTCAGGGTGCTCATTAAGTTCCTCCCCTCGTTTCTTGCTACATCATTTGACCCCCCAATTATGACAATAGCATCCTTATCAAGCATGGATTCCCCAGTTACTAGAGCTGGTTTTATTAGTTCACTGACACTGGCACCTGGTTTCACAAAACCAAATACATTTTTGTTTCTATTTCTTTCTTTGATTCTTTCTGCAATACCCCGACCGTGGCTGTCTGCCACTATTAAAATATTGCAATATTTCCCGATTTTACTTGCAGGTTTTTCCTGAACCAGTTTAGACTCACACTCCGTACGTTCAATTTCGACTACCCCTTTACCCATCTCGTTTGTAGCTAATGGCGAATATCTATTGAAAATTTGAATATCCTGTTTTTTAGTAAGCAGATGATTTTTTCTGTTCTTAGGATTTCTTGTATCTTTCACAACACGCCACTCACTTCCATTTGGGTTAGTTCTACTGATCTGTCTATTGACATGGAATGTGCCTTGTACTAAGGGAGTACACGGCTGTATTTTAATTCTGCTTTGATTTGTTGGTAACGTAATTTGTGATCGAACGCAAGAATCATTAAGTTGATTTGGATTATGATAGTTTACTGCACCACTATTTTGCTTGACAATATCACTCCACGCACACTTTTTCTCGGTTGCATTTACAGTACCTTCAAGTGCCTGCTTACTATTAGTATCACTATTTTGTAGACTGCGCACGTCTTCATGTAGAACTTCGATAATCTTGTGTAGATTTTCAACTTCATTTCGAAGGTTTCCAATTTCCTGCAACATGGAATCAACGACAGAATGTTCATAGTTATTAACAAGTTGTTGTCCTGGGAGATCTCGATGCTCTATTGTTTCTTCTGTTACACTTCTATTTAATACTTGTTTTCTACTGGAACTTTTTCCTTTAGCCTGGTTGCCTATACTGATATTATTGCAGTTGCTGCTCTCATTGTTTGTGGGTTTATTTACGCATTTGAAGCATTTACCATTATCTTCAGCACAAACATTACGGGACGAGTTGCACTGCCCAACTGTGACTGACGCCATATGGTGCGTTCTGTCTAATGGACTAGGACTTATTGGACTAATTAACATGTAATTTCGTTCTTTTCTTTTAGGATTGCTTAGCAGAGGTCCTAGTACGCATCTTTTTACTAAGGTGAACACACTATATTTGTCTGGGGACTCCTTAATCACAAAAATGTTTATACCTCAACTAATATTAGACTGATTAACATACAATTTCCTTCTTTTTTTTCAAGATTGTTTAGCAGGGGTCCTACTAACTATTTTCTTACTAAAGTGAACAACCGACACTTCTCTAGGATGTGCCATCCAAGATGGTGGCTGCTCAATTACAAAGATATTCATACTTTGGTAATATTTTACTAAAATTAACAAGGTATTTTGTTATAATTTTTCATTCCTGTTAAACAAATGTTTTTTTTAACTAGTTTCAATTTAGGTGGTCCGACAAATTCACCACATATGATATCATCCAATATGGCAGCTATTCAATCACAAAAATCTTTATATCAGTGGAAATATCTGACTAATCAACATGAAAATTTGTTCTGTTTATTAAGGAAAACTTAATAGGTGACGTAGTAAGTTCTTTCAACTTAGGCGAACGTTCAACACTTTTTCCAGGCATGACGTCATCAAATATGGCGGCTGCTAAATATTTTTTCGTATCTCTGGCATCTGTAAGTGTAAATCTATAAAACACTTCAAGGTCCTAATTTAGATGTTAGGATTCTTTTTCCTTTTCCCTCAGGCTATTGAAATGAAAATACGGATGCCATAGAATTGTCGAGAGTTTCAAAGTATAATGAAACAGTTTAAACCAAGTGAAAATTCATGCATCATATGCAACGTAAGTGACCATAATGTATTACATTAACTACTGAAAATGGCAGGGAAAATGACGGACCAGCTGTCCAAGTGCTAAATGACATTGTTGCTAAACGTTTGTGCTATATAAATGTGGAAACAATATTTTACGATAACCTGAACAATGCATGTTATAAACAGTATACTCATAAAAAGACACCTTTGCAGCTTGAAAGAGAGAAGGGAGGATTAACAAGTGAAACTATGAATACTACTTCTCTATCAAATGGAAGGAAAATGTTTGGAAATCCTCAAGGAAACGAACACGTCAAAACAGTCCTCAAGGAGAGACTTCTAAGCGATACCATTTTTGTATTATTTAGGACCAAAAAAAGTCACATAATTGTGTTTACGACAAAGATAGAATAGGAGAGTGTCCAAGAGCTGAGGAGTTTCTAAAAGCCACTTTTTACTTACAAAATAATGATTTTACTCGTACATGTGATTTCACTCTTACATTTAAATAATTCTCTACTCTTCGATGTAGAAGGGTTTATGAGGAAAAAAAAAAAACGATTAAGAAAGAACTTAAACGTCTTTCAGCATCACCTATAACTATCTCCTGTTCCAGGTGTATCGGAAAACTTGTTATTTTGTGGATATTATGAATTCTACCTGGAAAGTGATGAAAACTGACAAGAAAACTTTTGGTTAAGTAGCTTCTTCTTACTTTACGTAAATTCAGAGCATCACGAAGAGCTGTGAAGGGTCGATTATGTGTTCGAAAGCACCACAAACCACCACCAAAAGAACACGAGAGAATGCGAAAACAAAATAGTACTTGCCCGTAAACATAATAGTTTCTGAGGGTCTTCAAAGAACAAACTGTTAGAGTTAATTTCAAAAATATTGATGACTTTTTTGATTAAAGCGCATGTGCTGCCAACCACAAATGTAGTGCCTTCGCTGGTGATGCGATAATATTCAACTGTACATCTATAAGAAATGGAACCAAAGTTAATAATCCATAAATAAATTGCTTACTGGTAGGGGAATCTGACTTTAGATTTGCAGCATGTATTCCAGTGTGGGTCCACCAAAATTGTTCTCATTACTGCTGACACTGACATAGTGGTATTACATTGTTTCATTGGCCTACTCTCCATCGGATTGGTTTACAAGAAATGTGTGCATATTGGAATTGTTGATTCCATATGACTTTTACTTGTTTATACCATTTACCGAAAAACGGGAGAAGATGTGTGCAAATTGTTTCCAGCCATCCATGCACTAGTGAGTTCGGTACGAAGGAGGCAGCAATTCATTCTGCATCCAACATACACTTGGAAAATTTTGTAGTAATGCCTGAATGGGATGATGGAAAATAGCCTTAAAGCTGCAGAAGAATACTTAGTATAGATACTGAAGAAACGATCTCGTTGGAATTTATAGATGAATTCAGGGTTTGGCATTTATCATCATGGAAAAAATTCGGCATTGACGGCTTGCTACCTACAAGCAGGAGTATTAAGGGATACATATTAAGATCTTATTTTTATTTTCAACCGCATTGCATTGATGACACAATTGTGATTTTGGTTTTGAAGTAACAGAAGATAGTTTCATGTCAAAACAAAACTTACAGCATTATCCTAATGAGTTTATTGGTTCATGTACCTGTTTGACATGTACAAAATTCTCATGCACTTGTAAGAAAAATAAGGTAACAAGTTGTGTCTTCTGCAAGTGTTAAGGTGTCGCATTCACCCTGTAAAAATCCTTTTAAGATAAAATCTTAAAAAGCTGGGGGTGATATCCATTGTAGCATATTACATTCCGTTTTTCATATAGTATAACTTAAAACTTCTGATGCACCTCGTATAGTAAACAGATTGCTTTTAGGACAGGCTATTGATGTATATGTTGTTAAGAATGTTTATAAAATCAGAATGAACGCAACTGTTTATATATTTTTTTTTATCTTGCTAATTAGTTATAGTGTTACAACATATTTTGGTTAAGAGGATTTGATAGAGCACATAGTTTACTGGATTAGAAAATCAAGTGGATTTTTAATTCTCGATATTAATAAGTGGAACGGATATATGTGTTGTTTTGAATGTCTCTGCTGAATGTTAATGTAGTTTAAATATGGTAAAATATTAAACGCTATTTTAAGAAATGGTTTGATATACTTTAAATAATGTATATTTAGCTCATCTGGAACTATGATAGAATTAAAGTGAATTGCGATTTTAGAAGTATTCGTTTCCCCAATAGTAATTACAACATAATTTACTAACAAAATTTTATGTTGATTAGTCAAATATTCCCACCGATATAAAGATTTCTGTGATTGAATAGCCGCCATCTTGGATGATATCCAGTGGCGTATTTAGGGGGGTGGCTTCCGGGCTTAAGCCCCCCCCGAAATCTTACTTAGTATAGTAAAGTAAATGAAATACCTTGCAGAATTTTCACATTTCCAGGCAAAGCCCCCCCCCCGAAAGTTAGCAAAGCCCCTCCCGAAACAAAATCGTAAATACGCCACTGATGATATCATATGTGGAGAATTTGTCGGATCACCTACATTGAAACTAGTTAAAGAACATTTGTTTAACAGGAATAAAAATTATAACGAAATACCTTGTTAATTTTAGTAAAATATTACCAAAGTATGAATATCTTTGTAATTGAGCAGCCACCATCTTGGATGGCACATCCTAGAGAAGTGTCGGATGTTCACTTTAGTAAGAAAATAGTTAGTAGGACCCCTGCTAAACAATCTTGAAAAAAGAAGGAAATTGCATGTTAATCAGTCCCAGTGATTTATTTGTGGATTTTGTAGAAGGGGGGAATTTTTATAAAGGGTTGCTACTAAAACGTGAAGTTGAATTGTTGTACTTTATAACAGATTATATAGCCTATGAAAGGGGTATTTTCCCTGGGAAAACTGAACTAAGAGACAAGGAAGTCAAAACTTAGAAGGGGGGAAATTCCCAGGCTTCCCTGGCTACAAATAAATCCCTGATAGGTCCAATATTAGTCGAGATATGAACATTTTTGTAATTAAGCAGCCACCTTATTTGATGACGTCATACCTGGAAAATGTATCAGATGACGGATCTCCACCCAAGTAAAAAATAATTAGTAAGACCCTACTAACGATTTCTGAAGAAAAATTCTCCATACCCAAAATTTCCTACAGAGCCATAGCTAGATCCAGGACTATCAGTGATAAATGTAATTGAAAAAAAAAAAAAGTTAAATTTTCTGAGGAACTTCAAGAGAAGTATTTTTTACCTTGATAAAGATAAAGGTTCAGCTTTGTGTATAAGCTTTCTTTATAACTGGACCTTTGTAATAAAGAACAAGCTAACATTTTCAACGTCGGAGAAAGGTTTTGAAGTGTCTTCTTTTTCTGACACTGTAACGTTATGGGCGAGATAACACTATCTATAAATGTAACGTATATTGGGAACCACCATTTAAAATGTAATGATTAATTTATATTATACATACACTACCGGCAAAAAGTTTAGTAACACGAGTGTATCCATTGGTATTTTGTATATATTTCCTATTCGATGCTAATGTGTATTAAAGTATTAGTATTACTAACCTTAAACAACCTAAAACAATAGTATTTATCATGTTGAAAAGGACTATCTTTGTTCATAAGAACAATATCGTAATTTTGTTACAAAGCCTGGATTTAATACATGCAACAAAAGTTATTTGTATTGTTCTTTTGGAGTCAGCGCTATCTAGTGATTGATGGCAGCACTCATACGTGAAATAAAACATAAAGCGTCATTTGTTTGTTGATATTCAGTTGTTTACGTACGGTTTATATTCAATTGTTAGAACAAATATTTTTCATCTTCCACGTTTCACTTCAGAGTACGTAGTGCACCTAAAACGTGGGAAAAATGGATCGAGGAAGGACTCTAATGAAATAAGAGCCCAAATTGTAATTCTTGACAAAGAAGAAAACGATGCGCGAAATTGCAAAAACACTACGTGTATCACTCCATGCTGTGTGGGAAGCCATTCATCGCCACCAACAAACGGGGACATTCAGCGATCGACATCGTTCTCCCAATCCATTTCCAATCCGTACTGGTCCGTTCCTCCCAATCCATTTCCCTCCGCGCACCAGACATTAATAGTCCAACGGTGTTGAGCATCTACTGCCCTATGCCAACGAGGATTGACATCTGACCAGTAGTGACAGTTATGCCTATTGAGTTCACCCGTACTCGTCCGAAAACCTTACATATCTATATATAAAAAAAAATCTACACGTTTCCCAACTCCATACGGTGTAACTTGTCGTTTGCAGTAAGGGCTTGAGTTAGAGTTATGTGATAGGCACGATGTTTTACTTTTTCAAGAGCCTAAGGGCAGTTCTTCTAGGTATCCCTATTTCCCTCTCCATCTGCCTACTACTAATATGGGGATTGATGTGAATTGCTGCTAAAACAGTTACATTCGTGCATCATGTATGTCGGATCACTGTATGGTTTGGTGGCCGTCGATCTGGATAACGGATTTGATATAAAGCAACAGCTTGACGATAATTTTGCGACATTCACCAAAAATAAGTAGCATGTCAACAATTTCGTTTGGAGTATAATCAGTCATAGTCTTATGAACGACAACATGTCAGACAGTCAATAAAAAGAAAGTAAGAAGTACAACGACTACTAATACTAATTCGTAGAGATAATAAGAATACGTATGAACAATGTTTGTCCGACAGTTACATAAGTAGTTACTCTAAACCTTTGCTTTTGGCAAATCTGCTACTAACACTGTCTTTCATTTAACTCATTTAACAGGTTTCGTCTGTAGAATCTTGGTTCGAAGCTTGGAGGCAGCATGTACTGTACCCGTGTGTGTGTATTGGGCACAAGTGTCTTTTGAACCAATGCGCATGAGGCAACGGGGTTGCGTCTGCTCTATGACGGCGTTCTACACGAGGATTCAGGAACAACGCTAATAACTGCAATTACTACGAACGTTTTTGTGTTCAAAGTACTGGTACTTCGTTATTTCATAAGTCAAACAACATTGTTTTAGTTATTTTGATTTCTCAAAACTATATTTTTCAGATGGGTTTGAGAGTTTTGCTGGGAGCTTTAGAGCTCATGCGCAATGTGTTGTAGCAAGAGACTTGAATTTAGTTTAGCACGTTTAGTCATCTAAAGCCTAGGCCGGATTAGGAAAGCATGGATGAGGAAAGGCAGCGCCCGTGGCCTTTTACAGACGGTTCCATCCTGACATTCGTCTAGTGAAACTGAAAAAAAAACGTACTCGCACTCAGAATGTCCGACCGGACAGCGGTTCGGGCGTACGCTTGCCTACCCAATGCTGATTGGAGGGCAGACTTCAGGGATAGAGAATTGGTGCATTGAGTTAATGCGGATGGCCACAGTTACATTTTGATTAACTATTAGTACTCATGTCATATTGTGAGCTTCAGGGATGAAACAATGCGTACGTATATCCCCGAAATGCTTTCCCCGAATAACTAGCACGCATTGCATTAAAGTTTCTCTGGCGAAGGAGATTGGCAAATTCACACGTTTGTAAGTTCCATCAACTGCATTATTCGACAACTTTCGTATAACGTTCCTTCTGTTTTCGCATCAAATCATACTCAGTCATACAGGTATGCGTTACCATTCAAATAAAATTTCACCTTTTTAAGCCACTACACGTCATCCTTACAAACAAATGTTTCGACCACACCATACTTATTGGTAGCATAGCCTTAATTTGCGAATTAAAGTAGAGTTCTCATTTGAACTTTCACAGTTACTTTCCACCCCACTCACATACAGAGCTCAGGGAGAGATTATTTTGCAGGACTTGGATTTTTCTCTATACATTATTGCAATTTTACTCTAACATTTTTATCTCTGTTGTATCATTCTCGAGCCATGGAATGCCGTCCGTGGTTTTCCTATTTAATTTTGGTTATTTTGATTTATTTCTAACCGTATTCATACTACGGGCACTAGATGTTTTCTTAGACACAGTCACTATGTCTTGGCGATCATTTTGAAAACGGTATTTCATGTCGAAAATATTCTTACAGAAGCTTTTTATATTCTTTTGTCTATCTAACGTGATATTACTCGCTTCAAGTTGCTATTTGAAATTTTCATTTTCGCCCCGGATACCCTTCAGTTGGTCCTTCGAGTCACCCCGACAACACCTCTCGATGTGCCTTACGTCAGTTACCTACTTCAGGTTTTCTTCTGTTGATTTATCTCCAATCACTTTCATACTACGGGTACTAAACCTTTTCTCTGACACGGATACTATGTTTCGTCGGCCTTTAGAGAACAGTGCAATTTCACCTCAATCGTTTTCTCCTGCAAGATGTTTGTTTTGCAAGATTTATCGAACCACTCGACTCATGTTACTATTTGAAATTTTGAAGTTAGCCCCCAAGACCCCTTCAGGGGGGCCACTGGGATCACAGGGAACACACCATACGATATGCCCTATGATATTTACGTATTTCAATTTTGTTCCATTCATTTACCTTCCATGGTTTTCATACTACGGGTACTGGAGTTTCCGAACCATATCATGGCGTCCATTTTGAAACTGGTGCATATATATATGATCAATTTATTAATTATTTAGGTCCTAAAATATATTCTTCAAATCAATATTATGGGAGCTCATTAACAAATCAACTCAGTATATGTTGACATATTATATAACTTATTTCTTCCATTTGGGCATAATTAACATAGCTTTGATAAACAATATTTGTATCGATGTATAGATGTAAATAGCATAGAATTCAGAAGAAGTACGAATTACAAAAAATTATAACAATACACTAAATTAAATAAATAATCAATATCGTAACAACGATTAATACAAGTAAAGAAATATATTGCAGCGTTATCTAATGAGACAAGACGAACAATATTAAAAGACAAAATTTCTAAATTATAATTCTTCTTTACACGTCTTTCCTTGATTTCAGCACACACTGCCTTTAACCTATTACGCACCTCATTGTCCATGCTAAGGCTGTTATACTTTCTTCGCTGTGCTCCATCTTGGCGGGATGGTGATCTTCTGGAATGACACCACCTTAAAAATTGGTCTAGAATCTATCCTGAATTGCTCACTCAACAATAACTCTTGGTTGCAGGAGTTCCTCCCTGTTAACCACGGAGGTCTCGGCATTTGCCGCGCCATGGACCTGGCTATTTCATCCTTTCTATCTTCATTCTATGGCGCTAAGCCATTGATCGAGACCATTCTCCAACAAGATCTTGTAACGGATTCGGATGTCAACGACAGCATCTCAAAGTGGTCATTTATCGTGGGATCAGATCCTCCTGATCTTGATAAGAGAGGACTGAAATCCTCTTGGATAGGGATGCGCACGAGTCGAGTCGAGTCGAGATTTAAGCATGTCTCGACTCGTCTCGAGAAAATGTTGTCTCGACTCGAAAATATGTTTATGTCTCGACTCAACATGTTCTGACTCGACTCGAATTCGAGACGAGACGTCTCGAAATTCGAGTCGAGACAAAATATACGAGTTAAAATATACGCACACATCAGCCAGAACATTATGAGTATCTACGTAATTGTCAGTATGTCCACCTTTGGCACGGATAACAACGGCGTCTTGGCATGCACACAATGATCCTTGGTAGGTCGCTGGAGAGAGTTGGATCAGATGTGCACACACAGGTCACCTAATTACAGTAAATTCCGGGGAGGAGATGATGCGCTCTAACGTCACGTTCAATCACATCCCGGATACGTTCGATTGGGTTCAGATCCGGCGAGTTGGGGGGCCAGCACATCACTTGGAACTCGCCCCTATGTTCTTCGAATCACTCCATTACACTCCTGGCCTTGTGACATGGTGCATTATCTTGTCAAAAAATTCCACTACCGTTGGCAAACATGGTCGTCATGAAGGGCTATACGTAGTCTGCAAGCAGTGTGCGATGCACCTCGGCGTCATGGTGCCTTGCCCAAGCTCCACTAGACACATGGATGCTCACGTGAATGTTCCCCAGAGCTTAATTAAGCCGCCGCCAGCTTGTCTCCGTCCCGTAGTACAGGTGTCAAGGAGTTATTCCCTTCAACACGACGGATTCGCACCTTCCCATCGTCATGATGAAGAAGGTATCGGGATTCATCAAACAATGCAACGCTCTGCCAATGCGCCAAGGTCCAGTGGCGATGTCACGTGTTCATTTCAGTCATAGTTGCCGATGTCGTTTGTGAACATTCGCACATGGATGGGTCGTCGGTTGCGGAGGCCCATCGTTGGGAGTGTTCGGTGCACTGTGTGTTCAGAAACACTTGTACTTTGCCCAGCATTAAAGTCAGATGTTTGTTCCGCCACAGTTCGCTGCCTGTTCTGTTTTACCAATCTGCCCAGCCTACGACGTCCGACATCTGTAATAAGGTGGGGGCGCCCAATGATATTTGATAGTACTTCTTTAAGTGTTAAAATTTGAACGGCCCGGTAAGTTTGTGTAGGGTAATTAACAAGCACAGAGCAGTACACACCACACGTTTAGGGAAACTTTGATAAATAAAACATTTCTACAGTCCCTACAGGATATTTTGGTGCTTAAGAATGGTACTCTGATTTGAAAAGAGTTTCTTTAAGTTAACTGTCATGAAATAACAGACCAACTTTTCAGTCCGTAGTGAAGTCACCTACTTAAGCCTTCATAAAACCATAACTTCACACTAGGGATGGCCAGATCCGGATATTTTTGGATCCGGATCCACTTGGGTCCGGATATCCGGACACTGGATCCGGATCCGAGATTTCGGATCTTGGATCCGGATACGAAACCCGTATCTTGGATCCGGATCCGAAAAAAGGGATCTTGGATCCGGATCCGAAAAAAACGGATCTTGGATCCGGATCCGAAATTTCGGATCGTGGATCAGGATTCAAGAAACCGAATCTTGGATCCGGATCCGAAAAAACGGATCTTGGATCCGGATCCGAAATTTCGGATCTTGGATCCAGACCTGAAAAACCTGATCTTGGATCCGGATTCGAAACTCCGTGTTAGAAAATTCGGGTGTTCGGGTGTCAAAATTTTCGAAATTATTGACAAAGTGATTTTCATTCCTATGTTTAAAATAAGATTTTAAGACACTTTTGGTATCTGATCGTGTGACAGTCTTGCGTTCTCTTCATTCTGTTAATATTTGGTTTTCGTGCCTTAATATGTCACAATTACTCCAAATTTGATTAAGTAAAACTGTCGACTTAGGTGAGAGCAATCTCATTGTCAGATTCGATTCTAGTGGAAATACTTGACCGAAAAGGTAGTAAATCTTTTTTAAAGCGGTCGTCCTGATGGAAATTTGTCCTTTGTTTTCTGTAACACTAGTCAAATGCTGGGATGAAACCTTAGTCTCAAGCCCAAGCTTCTTCATTAGACTCGGGCTGCTTACTTTTCTAATTCTTTCTGAGTTATTGTGGTCACTGAATGAGGCCATTTCCTAGTCGTGATGGGCTAGGCCATTGCTAATAGAACAGCCCATAAAATATAGATCAAATCAAATTAAGGAGCAACTTCCTTTTCTTGCTCTTGATGAGCTTTTTTTCTTTCTTTAAAAATACGTTTTTCTGTGACCGTACCACTCCAGCTAGAATTAAGAATTGTAGTAGAGATGAAGTTCTAAATGGCAATTAATGTAGCAAAGTCAATGTATTAATGTACTGTATGTGTATACAAAATAACATATGGAGCCTCGAGCAGTAACACGTATCTTTGTAATTAGTAATCCACTACTATTAACTCTGCATAGGTTGTATAAGGAGCTATATAATTCATGTAAACACATAGGCGGATGCAGGGGGAGGGCAAAAAGTCGTTCGCCCCTACCCAGCGCCACCATTAACAGTGTACTTTAGTAGTAATTTGTGGCAATTTCAGATCATCTAAGTAATTTTTCACTGCTAGCATCCCCAACCGCCCCCTAAGAATCCATCCATCCACCCCCTCCAGGAGTGGGGCCGCGGTGGCTCAGTGGTAGAGCGTTCACCTCTGGTGCTTGGGGTCCCTGGTTCGATCCCAGCTCGCGCCGTGTGGACTTTGTGGTGGACAAACACCGTGCTCGTGGGTTTTCTCGGGGTTTTCCCGTTTCCTCCCACTTTCTTCATTTCATTTATTTCTCATAATCACCGTCTCCTTTAGCCTAACCGGCATAAGCGTGGGACGTAAAACTCAAGGATTTTATTTCATAACGAATTTTTGTTCAAATAACAAGTTTCATTTCTCTAACATTCCAGGATTCCGAGATATAAAAGTTTTCTCCCCGCCCCTTTTCTTCCTCTCTAAGACATACATCAAAAAACGCTTAAGTACATACCTAATTATTTCAAATGTAAAGTCCAAATACCAAATTCTATGCTCCTAACCTTCAGAGGTTCCCAGATATCGACATGTTATTATAATAATTACAATCCCCACCCTCTTTCCTTTCCATCTCTTTTCTTTTCCTTTTTATTAAAACGTCAAAAAACACTGAAACACATGTCAAATTATTTTCAATGAGAAATGCAAATACCATATTTCAAGTCTCTAACCTTAAAGGATTAAACGTATTAATACAATAATTGTAATCCCCACTTAATTTTCTTCTCGCCCTTTTTTTCCCTTCTGGGCCACATATAAAAAAAAACGTTGAAGTA
Organism: Thermobia domestica; assembly: GCF_964235325.1. Classification (NCBI taxonomy): domain Eukaryota; kingdom Metazoa; phylum Arthropoda; class Insecta; order Zygentoma; family Lepismatidae; genus Thermobia; species Thermobia domestica. The sequence continues at coordinate 88,503,000 of NC_137463.1, forward strand.
CGTATCTAATTATTTTAAGTGAGAAGTCCAAATACCAAATTCCATGTTTCTAACCCTTTAAGTTTCCGAGATATAGGCATATTATTATACTAATTGCAATAATTGCAATTACCACCCGTTCTTTTACTTTCTACATCTTCCCTGCCCCTTCTAATGTAAATATCAAAAAGCACTTAAACAAGTATCAAATTATTTTCAATGAGAAACCCAAATACCAAATTTGAAGTATCTAACGTCAAGAATCATCAATATTTTCCACCCCATTTCCTCTTCCTTAGTGGTATCCTACGTCACAAAGCCTATAAACTGTCCAAATTTCAAACGGTGATCTGTCACTCACTCACTCAGTCCTCAGGACTTTGCCCTTTTTATATAGAGAGATTTAAGATTTTATGGGAAAGCCATGGATTTTGTCCTAAGGCCGCCAGTGTCTTAGAAATGTAATAGCTTTGCTATAAACTTTAAGCAATCAACTGACTGATCTGCGTCTATATCTATTATGTAAAATGCCGCTTATGATATTTATTTTGCTCGTAGTAAAAAAAATAGAAATGATGACGTAAATTCAAAGACATCCATGATTTTAGCGTAATGCTGCAGGAGTTCAGATCATTGAATTAATCATAAGAGCCGACTGTATAAGATAGACTACATTAAATTCCAATGTGGCACAAAGAAAATATGCAGCATTACTATGCAGTTTTTCAACGTTATAACTCATTCTGAAAATATTATCATAGGTCTCACAAACAATCGAATTTTAATCCTAACTCGATTAACATATAACAAAAGGCAGATCTATACAACTACTGACTTGAGATGAAAGTGGCATACTTGTAGTACGTTTAAAGATATACTAAAGACTAAATGATGGGGTGTGCGCAACAGTGGTCTAACCCCGAAAAATGTGAAAATGAGGTTTTCGTGTAATCTTTTTTCATTTAAATTGAATTGTCTTCCCACTGAGTTAGATAAAATTCACCTAGTAAATTTTATACATATGGATATTTTAGTTCTGGGTCTCAATCTAAGGCCTAAAATATTCAAAACAGGAGTCCGAATCTAAACTTCGAAATTTCGGGTGTGGATCCAGGAACCGAATATCCGGATCCAATATTCGAAACTTAGGATCCGGATTCAAGATCCAAAACTTCGGATCCAGATCCAAGATCCAAAATTCCGGATCCGGATCCAAGATCCGAAACTTCGGATCCGGATTCAAGATCCGAAACTTCGGATCCGGATCTTATAGGATCCGGATCCGTCTGGCCATCCCTACTTCACACCCATTTTCTTCAACGCAGCTAACAAGGGAATGAAGGGAGAATTGATATCGAGTTGGAACGTTGTGCATACATCAATCGAGAGCACTAATAATGCTGATTAAGAATCTGTAATAAAAAGTTTCCACATAAATGTATTGAAGGAGTTATGTCGATTTGTCACTTTTCACAGTTTTTGCACTTTTTCACGTTATTTCAATTCCAATCTCTACCAAACTCATACAAATGACTAATTCACGCACTAGAAATCGTTTGGAAATGTTTTCGTTACTCATATTTGAGGAAACATAGGTGCCTTCCATTTCAATTCAGGCAGAGCATGTACCATCACCATCTCAGATATTGTTGAAACTTTTTTTATAGCAACTAGACATGTTTTTAAGAGACCCATATTTTTTTGTTTTGTCGAAAAAAATTTTCCCGCCAAGTAATGGGCCATCAAAGACGGGGAGTACAATTTATGAATTGTAAAAGACATGGAAAATGGTCAATTTCGGAGCCTCACCATTCGGCTATGGAGACAGGTAGAGTTATAATTCTTGTTGTGGTATGTACATAGGGATATAAATAAACTATATTTTATTATAGTTTGGTTTGCGCATGCGTATCTTTTTGTACATAAATTAACAAATGAACGTCAATTTATCTGAAAAGTCGAAGTTTGCGAATTTTTTTCGAGCACTTCTGGTTCGAATTTTAAAATTCTGTTTTCACGGTTGGTAAGACCTAGTTACCCGCTTTCCGAAAAAAATTTTGTATCGCTTCTGTGGTCAACCGTTTTGTCGCAAAAAATTCGAGAAATTGTAAAATTTTCAAAAATCGCCATTTTTGGGCGCCATTTTCTCGAAAACACCATTTTTTAAAATTCTGAAATTTTGTCAGATGGTTCAACTTTACCTGAATAATAAACACACCAAATATCATTCTCGACCAATGCTTCATGGATTAACTGCAGCCTTTTAAAGTTAGCGAAGTTTCGCTAATTTTGATGTCACAGTTAGCAACACTGGGAACAATGAAAGTGCAATGATTTGATGATGTTTGTGGTTCACATTCATTAAATGAAGAATAAAAGGTTTTCTTGGCTGGTTTTTTATTATTTTGAACAAAGAGACTCTCTGAAATAGTAAAATGAGCCCCCCCTACTCCTCCGTTTTCTTAAACTGAAGTAATCTGAGGTGGAAATTACGATTACGAAACACACAAATTTTAAGTTTACTTGAAATGGCCATCCAATGAATTCTGATGATCTATAAAAGGCCTAAACTATTACCTCAGTATGATTTGGAATGCTGCAGACAAATTCTCAATTAAGTGCGATGTCATTACAGTGATCGAAAAATGACAAAAAGTTTTTAAAAAAAATCGAAACGTTTTCTTACGCGTTCCAAAGAAATTTACTGAATTTTTAAACAGAACAATCCCAGCATAAAAATGGGTCACTCGGAATTTTATAGTGTTCGACTAAAGTGTGTCAGTCCGCAACCTGAGAGGGAAGTGTGTGTGTGTGTGTGTATTGTGCAAATTTTAAGTTAGCTGCTACTGCGTTGCTACAAATCAAAGGTGCAACCTGTATTGAAGCTGTCATGAGTGACCTATTTCCTTTAGTAGTATGATCCGTAGAAAATGACAGCTATCTTCTTCAAGAATGTGGTGAATGTCCTGGAATGGAAGAAATAAGTGTGGTGTCTTTAATTATTGATCCTGATGAAAATGAAAGTGATTACATATGCCATATGGGAGAATAATGATCTCGTTAAAAAAAAAAAAAAAAAAAAAACTGTGCCACTTTCTGTTTTCGTATCGTACATTGCCGGTTTAACTGTAAGAATTGTAATTCATGACTACATCAAGAAAATCCAAAGAGAATCAATTGCTACCGAAAACCACGGTATAAAATTTCAAGATACAAATTCTATTTTACTTCATGTGGACTTCGTTGAAAACTGGACTGTTATTCTGCAAAGTGCAATTCAGAGTTATCACCGAAATATGAAACAATTGACAGTTTTGTTGTAATAAACGACGATAAAACACACGATTCGGCTCATGTACTCATAGTCATAGACAAGATTCTAAACATACTCGAAGAAAAGCGCAAATATATATAATAGAAAAAGGTTTGAATACGTGAAAATAGGTGTCTACAATTTCCCAAACCGTGTCACTGATTTCTGATGGTGCTGCATCCCACTTTAAAAATCGCTTTCAGATGTTCGAGATGCAGACAGGTCCGATAAAGCAGTGTTTTTGCAGTGAAACCGGCCATGCAAGGGTCTCTGCGACGGTAGTGGGGAAGGGGGGGGGGGCAAAGAATGTGGCAACGCGCCATGGCCTTAGGCTAAAACAGATACACAGTATTAAAACCGCAGAAGAAAAAAATGAAATGAAAGTTTTGCTTTCCTCGGTTATGCGAAAGGAGACGGTGATTATGAGAAATGAATGAAATGATGGAATGCAGAACGGCACGAGCTGGGATTGAACCAGGGATCCCAGACACCCGAAGTGAACGCTCTACCACTGAACCACCGCGTCCCCACTAAAACCACAGGAGAATTCGTGAGTATAGTACAAGTACAAACTCCGGGTATTACTCTCGTTTTGTTATCTGGAACTGAATTCGACGACTTCCGGAAGAAAAAAGGGAAAGTATGCGACCGGTAACTGGTATTCAACGAAGTTATCTTTGGCTTTCGGTAAACTGCGAAGTTTTTATGGCAGTAACGGGTCACCATGAACTAACTTCAAACTTCCCCCAAAATCGAACTTTTGCAATTCAAAGTGTAGATTTAAGAAATCTGCAAAAGGGAACTTTTGTTATATACATATATGTATGATAACCAGTGGTGCGTAGCAGAAATATTATGAATAAATCATGAATTACATGAAGTTTAAGTGCTGTTTATGCTTCCACATGAACCTTCAGCAGGTACAGGTTTCCAGAAAAGCATAAGACAAGTGAAAATAAGTGTTTTGTGACTATCGACAATGTGCTACGCAGGGGCGGATCCAGGACGGACTTCTGGGGGGGATTGTAATACTGCTACTTAGAGCTACTTTTAAGAGCTCCAAACTCTGGGATGGGTTTTATTTATATATATATATATAAGAAAGTTTCTTCTTCAGGGGGGCGGCAATCGTCCCCCTAGATCCATTCCTGGATGAGTTATGAGTGAAGCAACATCTATTGCAGCACCTGCACGGTTACATGCTATTAGCAAAGAAGACAACAACCAAGCAAATGATTGGTCCATGTAAAAAAAAAAAAAAAAAAAATCAGTGAAATTTTGTTTCCGAAGACCCTTTTAAGTAAGTGAACTTGAAATTTGTGTGTTTCGTAATCGTAATTTCCACCTCAGATTACTTCAGTTTAAGAAAACGGAGGAGTAGGGGGGGCTCATTTTACTATTTCAGAGAGTCTCTTTGTTCAAAATAATAAAAAACCAGCCAAGAAAACCTTTTATTCTTCATTTAATGAATGTGAACCACAAACATCATCAAATCATTGCACTTTCATTGTTCCCAGTGTTGCTAACTGTGACATCAAAATTAGCGAAACTTCGCTAACTTTAAAAGGCTGCAGTTAATCCATGAAGCATTGGTCGAGAATGATATTTGGTGTGTTTATTATTCAGGTAAAGTTGAACCATCTGACAAAATTTCAGAATTTTAAAAAATGGTGTTTTCGAGAAAATGGCGCCCAAAAATGGCGATTTTTGAAAATTTTACAATTTCTCGAATTTTTTGCGACAAAACGGTTGACCACAGAAGCGATACAAATTTTTTTTCGGAAAGCGGGTAACTAGGTCTTACCAACCGTGAAAACAGAATTTTAAAATTCGAACCGGAAGTGCTCGAAAAAAATTCGCAAACTTCGACTTTTCAGATAAATTGACGTTCATTTGTTAATTTATGTACAAAAAGATACGCATGCGCAAACCAAACTATAATAAAATATAGTTTATTTATATTCCTATGTACATACCACAACAAGAATTATAACTCTACCTGTCTCCATAGCCGAATGGTGAGGCTCCGAAATTGACCATTTTCCATGTCTTTTACAATTCATAAATTGTACTCCCCGTCTTTGATGGCCCATTACTTGGCGGGAAAATTTTTTTCGACAAAACAAAAAAATATGGGTCTCTTAAAAACATGTCTAGTTGCTATAAAAAAAGTTTCAACAATATCTGAGATGGTGATGGTACAATTTTATATTTTTTTGCCTGAGTTGAAATGGAAGGCACCCATAACGTTTGGAGCATAACAGAATTAAATGTATTAGTTGACATAAGATGTGCAGTAATGATATTCTGCACATACTCAGGGTTATCAACAAGAAAATGGTTCAAGCAAAAAATGTCTTTGCACCAAGAGTAACGGATTCTCGCAAGCTTCTCACAAGCTTACAGTTGGCGACACCAAACCTGAAACCAAATTTGCTTTGCGAATCAAAAGCAGGATATTAACCAGTCTTATAACCAGCTTTAATAAATGCATATTGATACAACCCAATCTATCTTGACGAACTCATCTGATTGTGTAGAGTCGAAGCAAATATAATGCGCTGGTCTCGTTGAAGTCTCTTCGTGTTCAAGTCGAGTGTCGAGTCAAGTTGAGTGTTCAAGTCTCTTCAAATAATTTTTCCAAACACCAAACCCATAAACGTCTAACGGATGACAGAATCGCGTGCAGTTTTTCGGAATATTCTCAACCTTCGCCATTGCGCCATTTGGCAAACACGCGGCAATTCGCGTGTGGTCTGTAAACGGACCCCAATGGTCAAGTAGAACGATATTTTCTTCGTTCGGTGAAATTACTGCAGACAGCAAGTCTTCAACAAACTTGTCGCGGCCGTCGCTTGTCATGATGCCACTTTTCGATGCATCAAGCACTAGATTTTCGGGTTTGATCATTGTTTCCCACACCGTTGGCCCAAATTTTCCACTAGACTCCTGGAGTGCTACCATCATTTTGTCATGAACAACTCCGCTCATCGCAACTATTGGCAACATAGTGAAAGAGTGGGTTGTAGCATTTGTTGACTACACAACTTTTTCAAATCTATCTTGTCCTTTGAACGCCAGAGTGCGATTTCCAGTCATTTCATATTGAACACTACTCTGATCGGCGTTCCAAACGTTTTCGGCAGCGATGCGTTTTTCATTGATTGTGTTGCTGATGCGGGTCGCAAATTTGTCTGCTCCCGTTTTCAAAAGCTCCTAATCTTCGAAGCAGGGCTTCGTCACGCGACTCGTGGTTCGGCGGCTGGTAATTCCACGGGCTTTTTTAAACTGCTCTACCCACCAAGACGAAGCCTCGAACGAATGAAATCAAGTTTGGCTGCATTTTTCATCGCCCAGATTCGTATGTCGTCGTCGTGAATTGGATGTCCAGCCGTAGCAGTTGCGTTGAAATCGGCAAAAGTGTCGTCGCTTATTTGCTTCAGCTTCAATTCTCTATTGCCACCAGATGCGAATTGCCTTTTCCACACACGAATGACAGGCCAGTCTCGTGCCCAAGAGTGTTTCTTACGGATGGCAGTGAGTTTTTGCATTTGCCTCGCGGTATCCATGCACAATCAAGAACCATCCTCATCTCGTCGTCTGTGTATTTCTGAGTGTTTGAATTTTTCGGACGACCTGGTGATGTCGATGGTTCATAATCAGGGTCTTCATCCAAAATCGAATCAATCACGCGAAAGTCTGTCAAAACCAAAGTTTCTGAAATGACATCGCCTTTTTCACAGCCTTAAATAATCATGTTACTAATGGCGGATGCGAAGTCAATTTCACTTGACGTTTGTCAAGCAGATTTGGTCCGATTCCGCTGGATATAGTTGCTGACTTGTTCAGTTACAATTGCCAAGATGTTGGCAATATTCATTTGCGGCATTTTGCTCCTCGTCGTAACAAATGATCAACATTTGAGTACACATCAAACCAAGCACTTTGTTACCTCGGCGAGAGCACACTGACAACTGTTCGCGTGTGTTTACAGTCCGAAGCTAGGCATGGGAGAATCGAAGTTGTTGCGCACTTTACCGCATAGGTGGCAGTACCACACAGGAACTTTATTATGCGTGCAATATGGCTTATGATGTTTTCTCACTATGCGTTTCACATAGATGATTAGCTTTAGAAGCTAGCAAGCTCTGTGAGTTGAGTTCATCGTTTTGTTTTCACTTACTAAACTAATTTCAAAACAACAAAATCTCGCAAAATGTGAAAAGTGACAAATCGACATAACTCCTTCAATACATTTATGTGGAAACTTTTTATTACAGATTCTTAATCAGCATCATTAGTGCTTTCGATTGATGCATACACAACGTTCCAACTCGATATCAATTCTCCCTTCATTCCCTTGTAAGTTGTACTTGAATCATGAGAGAGCAGAACATGTGTTTTCTTACATCATACTTCCTCAACATCTTAAAGACAATTTAATTAATCAGAAAGCTGTCTGGCCTAAAGTCCTAAACATGGAATGGTCTATAAACAGACTCTCCATCAAAAAGGCTAATTCTTTTACTTATAGGATTGAGTTGGTTGAATATAAGAAAATACCTCTCACCAGAGAAGTGAAGCGCCTTCAGCAGAATCTTCGTTTGAGATTAAGTTTCTACAAAAACAGTCAACTTCTCGCACCAAAAACTGAGTCCAGTATTCTTTAAGATCGCACTGAGTTGAATGCAGTCAGACTGCGGTTTAAAAAAAAATGTATTTGAACCTCGTAAACAAGGACCCTCCTTGCTCACGCTTCAAATAAGGCTCTCACTCTAAAATCATTAAGACTTGCTCCATTACTATGGAAACCAGGTATTGCTAGCAGTGATGAAAATTTCCCGGAAAATTTTGAAACGGAAAATTTTCCGATTCATAAAACATCACTTATTCCTTCATCGTTGTTTAGCCGTGATGTGAGGTGGAAAATTTTCTTCTATATTTTTCCGAAAAATGTTCCGTTCTTAAATGTCAGTGATCAAGTAGCAGTTCCTCAGTATTCATAAAATTGATTGAAATCATGTATAGAAATGTTAAAAATGAAAGATCGTTTAAAGAATCTGAAAATTTTCATGGCTCAGACAATTTTCAGTACTATGTAGGAACAAGTGAAACAATTTTTCATGAACCGAAGAATTGTCTGTCCTGTACAGTGATGAAAATTTTCCGGAAAATGTTGAAACGGAAAATTTTCCAATACATAACAACAAACTCCACTTATTCCTGCATCGTTGTTCAGCCGCGATGTGATATGAAAAATTTTCTTCCATATTTTTCCGGAAAATTTTCCGTTCTTAAATGTCAGTGATCAAGTAACAATTCCTCAGTATTCATACAATTGATTTAATTTATGTATAGAAATGTTAAAAAGGGAAAGATCGTTTAAAGAATCCGAAAATTTTCATGCCTCACACAATTTTCAGTACTATGTAGGATCAAGTGAAACAATGTTTCATAAATCGAAATATTTTGTGTCTTGTATGGAAAAATTGAAGAACTTTTTATGAGTCGGAAAATTTTCATAATTTTGAAGCAAAAAGTAAAACAACTTTTTGTGAATCGGAAAGTTTTATTGCTCTGTAGAAACAAATGTAAGGAATTTTCATGAATCGGAAAATTTTCATCACGTTGTAGAAACAAGTGAAAACACTTTTCATAATCCGGACTGTTTTGGATATTATGTATAGTGATGTTAGGTGGAAAATTTTCCACTATATTTAACTGCACATTCAGCTATAAAATTCGATTCTTGTAGAGGAAAATTAGACAGCAACAAATTATAATTTTCCAATTAGATTTCGGGAACCAGAAAATTTTCTAATATTTCAAGTTGTGAAGTAAAAATTTACATAGTGTTTCTCTCTCTCTCTCTCTCTATTATATCTACTTATTTATAAACGTTGCAGAATGTAAATCTATAAAAGTAGTAAAGCTATGAGAAAACCGACTTATCCGTATTAAACTGACGAAATCTAATATTGTAAGATCAAAGGTGGATTCTGAGGGAAGAACGCATTGAAGTTTTCGAAAAATTCTTGAAATGAATGGTTAGATTTTCACTTCATGTAACTATGTAAGACAATACTTATTACCAATAAATTCTACGGCTAAACAACGATGTAGGAATAAGTGGAGTATGTTTTTATGAATCGGGAAATATTCATAACTTTTAATAAATTGAAATTTTAAATAATAGAATTGGATATTTGTACTCTACGAACTCATGTTCTCTGCACTTTGCATACACACACACAGAAGAGTTGAATTGAGTTGATTTTGAGTTTAACGTCCCTTTCAGCAGCGAGACTATATAAGACGGGACCAACTGATTAACGTGAAATCCGAACTACATGAGCTCCCGCTGGAAATCGAAGCCAGGTCTTCCATGCCAAAGGCGCGTATACTAACTGCTTAGCAACGAAGGAGCTCGCAGATGAAGAGAGAGAGAGAAACACTGTCTAAAAGTTTATTTCCCAACTTGAAATATTAGAATATTTTCCGGTTCCCGAAAGCTAATTGGAAAATTATAATTTGTTGCTGACTAACTGTCCTCTACAGAAATTCAATTTTGTAGCTGAATGTGCAGTTAAATATAGTGGAAAATTTTCCACCTAACATCACTATACATAATATCCAAAATTGTCCGGCTTATGAAAAGTTTTTTCCACTTGTTTCTACATAGTGATGAAAATTTTCCGATCTATGAAAATTCCTTTCACTTGTTTCTACAGAGCAATAAAACTTTCCGATTCACAAAAAGTTGTTTTACCTTTTGCTTCAAAATGATGAAAATTTTCCGACTCATAAAAAGTTCAATTTTTCCATATAAGACAGAAAATATTTCGATTCATGAAAAATTGTTTCACTTGTTCCTACATAATACTGAAAATTGTCTGAGCCATGAAAATTTTCGGATTCTTTAAACGATCTTTCACTTTTTTACATTTCTGTACAGAATTCAACCAATTTTATGATTGCTGAGGAATTGTTACTTGATTACTGACATTTTTTTTAGAACGAAAGATTTTCCGGAAAAATATAGGGAAAATTTTCCACCTCACATCACTAATTGCTAGCAATCTTAAATAAACGTGGAAATGTCAATATCCATAAACAGACACTCTCCCGTGAAAATGTTAGATGTTCCCTGCTAAGAAATAACATAAGAGTAATCTATTTCTCTATCTGGGGATTGGTTTACCTAGCCTTAACTAGAAACAAGTCGAACTGACTTAAAATAGTTCTTAATGCCAGTCATACACTCAGAAATAACTTATTTCAACAGATATACTGCCTGCTTCAAAAGCTTGTCATAGAGAATACTGCTCCAACTTGAGACTATATATCTGATATATAACAGAGAATCCATCTTTCTCGAAGCAAAACCTTTAAGTCAGGGCTGCTACACTTGAGACAATCAATGATGCTACACTTGAGACAATCAATGATGCCAAACATGGGCCTGAATTACGATAGTTTTTTTCTAAATTATGCCAGATTCTTTACTTATCTTTCCACACTAATTTTACAGACCAGCCACCACCTACTTTCATTAAGAGGAGCTAACTGTATTCATGTACTTGTATTAAAGAACTAACATGACTCTTACACAAACGATAAAAATGAATTAGTAAATGACACATCATATGTATACATTCAGTTTTAGTTTAAAGATATTTGAATGTGACTTAAATCTATATTTGTAAGTTTTTAGTTTATATCCGTATCAAACACCCAGTTTATGATGGATCTACTGCATAAAGTAGAATCCCAAAAAAGGTCATTGGAATTTGTACCATCCTTCAGTCGAACCAGGAACTGAAACATAAAGAGTGACATTTTCCTTTTAAAGATACTTTTATTAAGGTGAGTATTGTGAAAATTTATGTTAGTACCTAGGTAGAACTACTAACATTATACAAGCGCAATTCCACAACTTTATGTACACATTACCAAATATTGAACCCCCTTGTGTCCATATGGTTAGCGGACGCGTCTTTGTTGCGGGAGACACAGGTTTGATTTCCGGTGGGAATTCCTGTGGTTCTGATCCCACATTAATTTGTAAGTTCATGTCTCATATAGCCTCGATGCTAAAACGTATACTAAACTCTAATCGAATATTAAATACAAGTATTTAAAGAAAAGGGATGACGCACCAAGATGACGTAAATTTGGCTATCAAATCCATCTTGTGTTTTCAGTTATTTTCTAGTAGTATTTTTTCTAGACATCCTTTTAGAAGACAGTGATGCAAATTTCATAACTGCGAATTCCTGTCCGAAGTCATGAAATTTTCCGATTAGACGCAAAATTTCCCACCCACTAAGATAGATACCGTAAATTTACAATATCTAGCAATAAATAAGTTTGAAAAATATCGCTTTAGAGGGGCTATGACGTACAGTTGAATTCATTCTCGGTGTATGAAAGGCATGATAATTATGCATGATAAGATCACAAACAAAATTTAAAAATATTAGGTGTACTTTCTTTTAACAAACATATTTTCTTTTATGGTGTGGAAGGGGATATTAAGTTCGGCAAAAAGAAAAAAATATTAGCCTTAACACGATTCTTGTGTTGCTGTGCACCGCATGTTCCTTGCCACAGAAAAGATGCAGTACATTTTGCAATTCCTTAACATTAGCTTGATGTTTCAAGTCTTTTGTGTGTTTCTGAAGTTTACTTTTACCACAAAAGAGCTCAATGTTAACAGGTCTTACATAGATTTGGTTCGATTCTCAACACGGACTGCAACTACACGTTAAATTGTAGATCCGAAAGCCACTCTTTGTTAAACCTCGCTTACTACCGCTCATCTTAATAATATATAGACCCTATAAGTTCACCGAGAAGCAAATGTTGCATTTCTCCCTTTCATCCTAGCACGGAACAAAACTAAACACAGCTGTGACACGAAGGAGCTATTTCGAAAAGAAGTAAGCTTTACTTACGTGGAAAACAACTTCATAGAGATGTGCACCAAATGATAGAAGTACGCGGAAAACTTGGTCTATTATAATCTTTACCTTCTTCTGTTCGCTCTTTCGTATCATGTGTATCAGATGGTTTTGATATTTCTTCTGATCATTAAAACACAGCAATGATACCTGTGTGTGGGGAAAATGCCAAAGCACCAGATAACTGTCTTTCCATTTGTTTTGGAAACAACAAACTCATTTCACGTGTGCGAGAGAAAATGAGCAGAGCGAGATCAGATGTTTAGTCACGGTCAGTTCGCAGCAGGAGTCCATGGTTAAACATTTGGCTCGCTATCTTTTCATATTGATGTGAAAACATACTCGCAAAACCTAACAAATACAAAAGACTGCACTTCAAAGAAAGTTTTAAGACACAGATAGTTTAGTTTTCTCTTAGCATCTTTCTTCAGCAAAAGAGTCGGTTCACTGTATTCGAATAAGGGAAGGGGAGAAACGGTGAATTTACATTTATAGAGAAGTAACATTGTAAGTAACATAAACAATACATACCGCTTCCGACACTGTACTAAAGCATTTCTTTCAGCGGTATATCACTAGATCTATCCTGACTCTCATCCCACCTCAAATTGTAAAGTAAAAAGGGACAGAAGTATCCAAGAAATATGAAGTACTGAGCACTTGAGTTTCAGTTTACAATAATAAAACTATTGGGCAAATAAACAGTCTTTTGTAAGCTAAAGAAAACGGTGATGTTGAGAATAAATGCAATGGTGGAATGAAGTAAGTGGAAGGAAACTAAAGAACCACAAGAAAGTCCATACGCAGGTGTTTCTATGCCACAAAGCCCACTTGGCACCAGCTAGGATCGAATCAGAGTCTTCACACACCAAGGGTGAAAGCTGTGCCACTGAGTCACAGCGGCCCCGGGGCTAGGTCGAGTCCACTTTACCTTTATAGTTTCTTAGTATTTAAAGTAATGAATGTTACGATTATGAAATAGATTTTCCTTAATGAGCTGCATAAAAACAAAAGCCTTCGAAATGCATTAGACAATTAGCGCGATTTAATTGTGAACTTAATAGTTTCTGTAAATTTAAAACTGATTACAAAATGAACCCGTAATTTTATTAGGTGAATATAAAATATACTCCCAGCACCAAACAAAACTATTTGGAATTGTCATGAAAAGAAGGAAAGAAAAAGCAAATAGCGTTGCAGAAAGATTAGTAAGTGAAATACATTTCAGACGTGAATTTCGGAAAAAAAAAAAATACTAAACCCATTTCTCCTTCAGCAGTGCGCAGAATCAATGTCTAGCGAATGAACACCTCCATGATAACAGAGAGAAGTCGGTGTTAAGTCAATAACAAAAGAAAGCTAAATAAATTCATATTAACAGTTATATCAGTGTGTAAATACGGAGACGCACCAAAGCTCGAAAAACTAATATACTATTACTCCTATGTATCAAGCAATCGTTCAGCTGTCATTTGAGAGGATGGAAATCCGAGGCTCCTGAACAACTATGTTACTAGAGTAAAGTGATGAGTGTGTTTATCTTACAGTGTACTGCTTTGATGCCAAGTGGCCTAACTTCAAAATTGAAATTTTCCAGGAGTGAAAGTTGAAGTTCAATATCTCATGAACAATCCATGTTTCTTTTATGTTGGGAACCAAAACCGTAACTACTGTATGTAGTTTATTGTTTTATGATTTAGTGTTTACAAAAATCCTTTTAAAAAATACCTATCTATAGAAGTGAAAGGTACCTAGTCCATTTATTGTAATATACCATGTAAAATAGTCTCGTATCATAATATGTAATGTACAACAAATGTTACATTATATATTATGGACATTACGGAAGTTAGAGAAGAAATATTTGGAGAGCTTCGAAATGTGGTGTTGGAGGAAGATGGAGAAGATAAAATGGACAGAGAGAGCAACAAACGGAGATGTTTTAAAACGGATAGGAGAGAAGAGGACACTTCTAGCCACCATTCTTCGTAGAAAGGCCAATTGGATTTGACAATCTTGCGAAGAAATTATCTTCCTAACACCGCCATAGAAGGAAAGATGGAAAGGAAGCGAGGAATAGGAAGAAGAAGGACACAGCTGATCCAAGATTTGAAAGATAAAAAATATTGGGAGTCAAAAGAGGAAGCTGAAGATCGACAAAAGTGGAAGAAACATTTCCAGGCCAAAATCTAAAATTGAATTTAAAAATCCTCATTAGTCCCAGGACCTGCCGAAAGGTAGAATACCTAATAATAATAATAATAATATTCGTAACTCGTGATATGCTGCAACACAGTAAAGCCTCAAAATTGTTAGGAAAGCGAATAATCAAGAAGTTATGTACTCTATTGCGTTCATGGGAACGAAAACACAATAACTAGGCTATGCTAAATTACTAGACTGCCAATTGTTCATTCAGAGAATTTATGAAGTTCACTTTATCGCAATAGTTTTATACAACTACATCTAGGCTACGGATAATAGTTTTATACAAAGTAGATAATCAATTATGATTATTATATTTGAAGTACAATCAATATCACGACATTAGTTTTAATTAACTGAATTGAGCTGAAAATTACATCTTGATCTCGAAAGATTAAGTATTAAGTTTATGCATTCTATAATTTTCTAAAGTAATAAATGCTGCAATTGATTTCAAGGCTGTTTCTGAGTGAATACTTTCTTCAAAATAATATTAAAAATTATAGAAAGATTTTCGAGACATTCGAGATTTTCACGAGCATTTCGACTCGACTCGTGTCTCGACTCGAAAAATACGTTTGTCTCGACTCGTCTCGAATTTTACAAAGTGCGTCTCGACTCGAGCGCATCCCTACTCTTGGGACAATCCCCTTATAAATCATCACTTTTCTTCTCTACTTCAGTTATCCGATAACCCAGAAGACAAGGCCAGACTCCTAGCTACATCATCTCCTGAAGCAGGCGCTTGGCTCCATGCTATTCCATCACCTTTAGGATTGCATCTTCCTAATGACAGTTTTCGAATTGCCAGTGCACTGCGTTTGGTAGCAGATGTTTGCGAGCAACACAGATGTCCTACCTGTAGAAGTGTCGAAACAAGAAGGGCCTTCACGGACTCTTTTGTGCCAATAGTGCGGGTAGACATTCACGCCACTCCAGCGTCAACGACATTATCATGAGGGCACTAAGCACTTCTATGGGATTTTACTTGTTCCGATACCTTCGCCCCATCAAATCTACATTCTTCTTCAGCACAAGCTGACAACGTAGCTGCTCGCAGTGAAACAGAAAAACGCAAGGAGTACAGCAATTTACTTGACAAATATCATTTTGTCACTATTGCTATCGAATCAGGTGGTTCCTGGGGTCCCGAAGGTCTTAACTTTATAAAAGAAGTCGGACACCGTATTTATTTATCGTCAGAAGACGCTAGAGCAACCTCTTTTCTAATGCAACGCATCAGTATGACAGTACAAAAAGGGAACGTTGCATCAGTTTTGGGAACGCTACCCTCTGGTAAGGAACTGGAAATCTTATTTCTTGACCCTCATGAAAACTTTTGAGAAAACAGGCAATGTACAGTGCCTGTTTTCGCATGTTTTGCTCATGTGCTACAGGTGTTACGTGTAAAGTAAATGGTTTGGAACAGAAACAGGCACTTATCCGGGAAATAACACCTGTTTTTGAATGTAATAATTCTTGTCCTGACATAAAATCACATGTGTGCACTGTACATTGACTGATCAGTACCTGTTCGACGCGCATGTACATGCAATGTTCAGAAGAAAATGTTGCGGGCTGCAGACATGTGCAGATCAGCGAATGTAAGTTCATGTGTAGCACGTGGTATTTAGTGAAAACGTGTCTGCGTATGTAGCGGTACCAACACATACACTGTACCCCACCGATATTGTAAACATGTACATTTGCGTTCCAGGCTAGCCGGTATTTTAAATGTTGAACCAAAATTTTCTGCACATTACATATAATGTGTTCCGTTCTTTAACGTGATTTTCAGCTATGCTGAATTTCAAAAGAAATCTGCTGTGAACATGAGCTGTTTTTTCCCTGTATTGCCGAATGTTCATGCAGGTTCCAGAGAATTGTTCATCTAGCAGGAGTTTGTCGTTTACATGTCTGGTACATGGTATGTTTTTAATACGGAAAATAGGATATCCAGGTGGTTTGTTTTAGCAGAAAAGGATTGTATAAACATGAACTGTACATGGTATGTAGTGACAGCATGTATTTGCAGGTTGCAGAGAAACAGTACACTGTCTGAAATATAAAAGAAACATGTCCGGTAGACAGAATGTTTTAAATCCGAGAAAAGGCCATTTTCAAATGGGTTCTCATAAAAAAAAAAAAAAAAGGAAGCTGTTTTGTTATTAGGTGTATGTTGCCCCCATCCCCTCGTGCATCCTTGATTTCCGTTTTTTTCTTTTCTTTTTTTTTTTTTTTTTTTTTTTAAACAACATGGGGCCGTTTTTACTCTGGCGTTTCTGTCCTCGCCCTTCTGACACGGAATCGCGACGTGACAGATCGAAGTTGCTTTTGCAGCAGTACGCGGATAAGAAGCACCAATTTTGTTCACAAATAAGAAAATGTTCACAGTTGATAAACACCTCAACGGGCAGAATGACATGATGTATGCTACACCCAGTGCTGCAATATGTGAACAACTTCCCTAGCGAGGCCATCACCCTGCATCAGTGATGGTTTGGTTGTATGTGTCGTACCTGGGTTCCACTGACGTCCATTTTACCCAAAAGGGTGTGAAAATGAGGGCCAAAGTGTACCAAGAGGACATTCTCGGCAAGGAGTAAACCCCTTGGCACCACTATGTTCAAAAATAAACCTTAGATGTTCAAACACGACCCAGCACTAGCTCACAAGGCGAAGACGACGCAGGAGTGGTTTCGTTACAAAATTGCGTTTATCACCACCGAATAATGGCCCTCGTCCAGTCCGGACTTAAATCCTCTTGACTACACGATCTGGTACTATTTTGAGGAGTTGTGTGCTCAATCTCACATGACTTTGGTGCGTGCTGCCATCGATGATTGGCCACATTTACAAGCCTGTGTTCAGGCACAGGAACGACATTTTGAATAACTGCTGTACCCATTGATTTGTCACTTACCTTTTATATATTGCAATACACACTTCTTTCTCTCTATACTTCGTTTCATTTTTATAGTCTGCTAACCTTCTGATAGAATTTTTGACCAGACTGTGTACATCCTAACTGATAAAGTAAAATAACTATTTTCTTGAATTTACTAGATGACTGCTGATCATGTTTATTTGTTTAGAATGTTCTGTGTTAATACGTTTTTAGAATATTCATTTACACTGATGGTTTGATTCTATCTTAAAAAAATAATAAATACGAGGGACGTTCCGAAAGTAAGTTTCGTAATTTGTTTTGAACGAAAAGATGATACACCAGGTGAAACAAACAATCGCCATAGAAACTACACCCGTTGGTGGTTCAACGACGGATGAGACATGGGTACACCCTGTACCCCAGAAACCAAGGCCGCCTCAATGACGTAGAAGCATCCCAATTCACTAGTGAGGAAAAAATTCAAAGTGTCATCTCTTTGCAGAAAAACTTATGGCCACAGCATTCTGGGATGCGATAGGTGTGATCCTCCTTGATTTTCTCCATGAAGGGACCAATGCGGCACAGGTACTACGACACACCAAACTCAGGTCCACCATTCGACGAAAGAGACCAAGGCCCTCTAGTGAGTTGTGCTCTTGAACGACAAAGCAAAACCACACACGATCAGATTCGTCGCTTTGGAGGAAGAGACTGGATCACCCTGCCTACAGCCTCGATCTTGCCCCCATCGGACTTTCACCTGTTCCCTGCATTGAAATCCGCACTTGGGACGTCACTTGCAAAATAATGCTGATGTGGAGCAGGCTGTGTGACAATTCCTTGCATCGCAGGGCACAGAGTTTTATGAGAGTAATTTCTCGCTATCTCGCCTCCAAGGGAGATGGATTACAGGATCAGTCACCAGTTCCGGCAGAAACATTGGAGAAATAATTTTCACTGTTGTTATCCGCATCTTACATCATATTCTCCTACTTTCATGGCGTACCTGAGTCTCTATTCCAACATATTTTCCACATATGATTCAATGCACCCTGCATATTTTTCATGTGGGCGATATATCCCGCTTATGAGATTTCTGCTTTACTATTCGCACCATATTCGGTGATTTCTAGCCGTTGTAAACTTCTTTACTTTACAGTACGGCAAAACATAGTAATAACTGCATATTAAACACACACATACTTTCACACTTTTAATCCCGCAGATGTTAGTTTTGACGATTTGTATATTATAATAATATGCATTTCTGCCATTACTCATTGATCATTAAGGTTTGTGCTAGTGAGGTGAATCGGAAGCTTGAATATAAACTGAATTGAACTCACATGTTGGTGAACATCAAGTTTTGAAAATTTATCTAACTATTGAGATTTATCTGACTCATATTGAGTTGACTCTTGAAGATTAGCGCACCAATCAACTCAATATTTGGAAGAGTTTAGTTTTTTGAGCCAGACTGTATTTTCTTCAACTTCTATAAGAAAATAAACCAAAGCATGCAAATTTATCAGTTAATTGGGAAGGTAGAAAGATTTAAGTAGCAATACAATCAGTAAGATCACTGCGTATTCATTTCTTTTTAAATGAAAGAAAATAAAAATGGAAATAGTTTATTTGTGTGGCATATCACAACTACTAAGAAATATTTATATATATTTTAAATGAGCAACTTATATAAAACATTTTTTTCAAATGAATAATTTATATAAAACATTGAAAAATATTTAACTTCACGACCAGTTACTTCTATATTTTCACTTGAACGTGATTTCATACTCTCTTCTTTTTTAAATATACGGATCGACACTCTGATATGAAAACTAAACGTTGATATAAAATCTATAATTTTAACTTCGAATTCTATCTTGAGCGCATTAAAATATTTATATATATAAACATCCATGTTTACAAATACACAAGTAGTCACATTAAAGCAATGCTTCCGCAACTTCCTGAAGTATTTCTTTTAATTTGTTTCTTACCTATTTATATATGTGCATATATTAACATATTTACAACATACGCTGTACTTTTTTACGTTATGTTACATCTGACTATCTTACAAACCTTGTCAATACTTATTAAAATATTCTTAGAATAGGAACAGCCAATTATAGAACACATTAATTAAAAATATAAGCTGTCTGAACAAACTCATACACACATAATACTGGATTGAGACGAACTTCATCATCTGTCGGTTTTCGATCAACACATGTAAGTTCTTCACGTACAGACAACAAAAACGTCATTTTAGTCTGCATTTAGAGTTTACACAGCTTATAGAAATAGTCATTATTAATTTTTACATAACTAAATAACTGAAACAACATAGCTGACGCATAACAGGATCATTGTATAAAACGTTAGAAAGAACATTCTTAAAATCACTGATAAAACGTCTCGTAGATCGTAAGAAAAAAAAAAAAAAATAATAAAATTGGTCCCCCCCTCTTTTGTCACCAAAATGTAAGCTTTGGTATGGCAACTCGTATTATGAAATTACATATCTCCAAATTGTACTATGCTGTCCAGCTCTCTCTCGTCCATTGCACATGACGTCTACTCCACCATTTTTTAACTTCCGATACTACAAGTCGGAATAGAAGCTGCAAAACAACAAACATATCTATATAACAAAGGCATAATACGAAGTTTGATTGTGTGCAATATATTATTATTATAAATAATACATGTAAAGCGATTATCCTTATTTTTTTTAATCCCTGGCCTCAACACCATTATACACATAACCAGAAAATAATGAAAACATAATCACACACTAAAAAGAGATACACTGTAAGCACTTTAACGCTTAACCAGATATGGAGAAAAAAATAATAATAATTGTGAAGCATCCAGGTAGCTTCTGGCTAATACGTTATTTGATCATCATTAAAAATCAGGGGGAACAGTCACTCTGTTGTTACATGATGTGATGACTAACAGATAAGACAAAATGACACATTAAAAGACAAATATATCTTCTTCTATGTAGAATGGTTTAAACAAATATCCGTTTGTTTGTAAGATGAGTTCTGTTGGGTTGTGTTCAGTGCATGTTAGAAATGTGTCCTATACTTCGACTCTTCTAGTGCGGTTTGTTATTAGAAGGTATGTGGATGAGTCGTACTAATATACTAATTACAATAAAAACATTAGAAGTCATGCACAGTCCTATTATAATCAGTGGGGAGCCTCAAAATCTCTAGCCTTTCTTTGAGTATAACTATGCAGCCCTGTCCCAAATTTTGTCTTGATTCCATCAAACCGTTGAACAATTATACAATGTACAGAGGATGAAGATGAGCTAAAAAAGTGGAAAGTGGACTAGAAGGTTCCACGGCACCGGAAACTACTAAAATGAGAAGATAATACAAAATACATTTGTTGTATGTATATTGTTTTATCTTATTCCATACTCTTTCTAATTGCTTAGAAGCTTCCAATAACATTGTTTCAAAACTACCCGGCGGAAGTAGGTGTATAACAGCTACAATATAGTAAAAAGAATTAAAGAAGATTGCTGTTCCTTTTTCTATATGTGAATGACGAAAAGACCAAATGCTTTAGTTTAGCTTACATACGCTTCAATATACTGTTTGGAAAACTTTACAACTGACTTCGTAGAGATCTTCGGCGCGGGACACCCAGCTTCAATTCCGGCGGGAGCTCATGTGGTTCAGATTCCATAAGGTCCACGTCTCACATTAGCTTCGCTGCTTAAAGACACTTTAATGTAACCACTTTATAACTGACTTTTCACGAACTGCTTATTCTGTTGCAGCTAATTCTGAAGTTGTAAAAGTTATCTACATGGAATTCAGAAATATTATGAGGCTTATATTACGAAATATTTTGAAATTCAACAAAGGATATAATATGGTCTAAATAAATAAATTTTAACACAGTTAATTTTAAATAAATACATATTATCGTCGTATGAGAACCAGAGGAACGTAACTCCATTTTCGTAGGTTTACAGGAGAGACGGGGAAAAGTTATTTGTTTCAAACAAATGTTGGTTTAATAAGATGGCCAACACATTATTGCACAGGAGATAAGCCACAAAGTAAACTTCAATAACACTGAAATAACACCAAGTGGAGCTTTCAGAATTATGTTCATAATGCAAACAAACAAAAATTCCATTCTTGGAGTTACGTTCCTTTGGTTCTCATACGACGTTATTATAAATGGAGTATTATAAAAAGGAATCAAATCTGATTAATCGAAAGAACGTGCATGCAAGTGCAAGTCTCAAGTGTAGTGACAATTTTTGAGCAAGAGTCTATCATAATTCCTTGCACTTAACTGAAGAGCCCATTTTACGTGAATTGGCAGCACCTGAATCAATTATGTGTATCAACTTAATAAAGTCTAGATCATACATTATCAGAATCTTGCTCTTGCGTGTACTTCTATGCGTAATTTATATTATCTATCTATCTATATATATATATATATATTATATATATATATATATTTGAAGCCTTTGAATTTACATCGTGAGAACGCGCACAAACTTCATTAATAATAATAGTAATAATTTATCTATCTTTTGCTTACTTTGCAAGCAGTACTTACCAGAAGAGCACAAACATCAGCTATCATCAACATATAAAATACGTTTTGCCAGCCCGACGACGAAACCAAACTGGCTAAAAGTGGGCCTACGGCAGCACCTTTAAAATATAAAACAAGTATGTCAATAATTTCGAAATAGTTTACATATATTTCATAGCTGTTTTCAAGATACTTAGAATTCATTACAGAAATCAGGATTAGCTTCACCTATCATTTTAGCAACTTGAGAAAAAAATACGAAAAAACGTCGTTTCTGTCTTGAAAAGTACGCTAAATTTACTTGAGATTTCTCGAACAGTCACACATGGACTGAAGTAATAGATAACATCGCCCAATAGATGTGTATCAGAATTAATTTGAAAGTTGTTAAGCAAAACCTATTCGAAGTCCTACACTACGACGAATTACATCCAACACAAACAACAATCGATGTAGAGGAAAAAGTCCATAAAATATCATCTAGATGACAGTATTTTAGCATTGACTGCCACATGTACCAACGATGGTACATACTTTCTTGCTGATGGTGCATATGTACTACTAGCGGAAAAAGTCCATAAAATATCATCTAGATGACAGTATTTTAGCATTGACTGCCACATGTACCAACGATGGTACATACTTTCTTGCTGATGGTGCATGTGTACTACTAGCGATCATGCTTAACGGACTACATACAAGGAATGTTAGCCATATAACGTCCTATATATAATTTAAATCTATTATTTGAATCTTTTTAACCGTATTCGGCCTGCATGAAAAGTCAAGCACGAATACCACGTCAGTGAGACTGTTACGCGGGGCTGCCTTTCGGGAGTAAAACAGAATAAAGCCGTTGCCATCTTTATTGAAAACATTTATGGCTATTAATTTTTTTCAGACATTAGTTCACTTTGAAATGAATTAGTTAATTTCACTAACTAATCGTACACAAAAACACAGGAAGTATAAAACAAGCTTTTGCAGATTATTATGCTATTCCACAATCTGCTTAACCTTTGAAGAAAATCTAATATGTTGCCAAGCTGTAACAATGTAATCATGTAATCCGAAGATTCTCGACTATGGGACAACAATATTTACGTATTGATAACTTTACAAGTGGAATTTTATAAATAAAAATCACATACTTGACGGTGAGTGGTACAATATATATATATATATATATATATATATATATATAATATATATTTGTTTAAAAAAAGCTACACGAACACCCCACTTCTCACATATATAAAATCAGAAACTTTCACATATTATTTTAGAAAGACCAACAAATTTTCTACATAACAAAAACATTTTAATAGAATACTTGTAATGTGTTTAGTAAACAACAATTACAAAAAATTTTTCGCGTCCGTGACAACACTACCTATGAAACTAACAATGTAAGTATTGAGATATTTATGCGTCACATTTTTAATGTCATACGCCATATATTAAGAAAGTGCAAAAACCTTGAACAGATTACACATGCTACAAAGACCAATGATAGAAATAACATTTCCTCCCTATTTCCAAATTTTTGATTGAAAGCACTACATTTCAGGAAGTCAAAAAGATTCTACATTGTGATCGCTAACAAAGTAAAGTGTTTCACAAAAATATTTTATCAATTCTTTACAGTAAAGATAGTGATGATGATAAAAATAATTCTTACGTCAAATAATAGAATGCCACTATAATATAAAAGTAATTATAGCCACACACTTCATAAAAACAATATCGCATATTATTTTTTTATTAGTGTTTGCTACTCTTCTTTCATAGGGATCTTCCTCTTGTAGTGACAATAAGAAAATTTTTCATTTTTCAAAATTTATTTTGATACTTTCGACAATAAATCTTTTCAGTGGTGAACTGGCCATTTCAAATCTCGATCACAGAATTTGAAATATTAAGTTTTTCTCTTGTTTCTTCCAGAACGTTCCATATCAAATTGATATTTTAATAAGGATATTTAAATATTGATTTTCCGTATCACATCCCTCGTACCTACGTACGATTAGTTTCGAAATCCCTTAAGAAATGTTATAACAGAGAAATTTTGATATGATGTTGGCCTCGCACAAAACGCATTAAATTTGCATCATAATCGTAAAGCATGTATTTATACTTATTCCGGTATCACAAATTTGTGATTAAATTAAGCAAATAGTAAACTTACGTAGGTAGCGTAAGTCTAATTAATGTATAATAAAAATCTTGTCAGTGATAACTGTGTAGAACATTTGCTTCTATAATATCTGTCCAGTTTTTCAAAGCTGATATTACTAGACTTCAGTTGTAAGGTTCATCCTCTTCTTAACAATGTTGGAAAGCATACACAAAAGCTATTGCTACTCTAGTATGTGAATCAAATTCAACTGTATTGTCAGTTTTAGCTTGTTTCAACATTCCTCAAGCCTCAACTATAAGATAACTTCTGGTCCTAATAACTATAGAGTAGAGAAAACACAATATTCGGAGCACAATATTCGTTTTACACTAAGTGGTATATGATATTTTATCTACATAAATTCATTGAAAGATCACCAAACAAGTATGTTTTGCTTGTTCGAGTTGTCCTTGCTGTTTTCATTATACATAATGGAATATGCATTTGTCAGCGTCATCAATGGTCGATTGTTCGCTAATCGATTGTTTTATAGCATTCTCTATGCGGTATACGAACAAAGCTATTTCTACCAGGTGCAACATATTTATATTTTCCTGTTTATCATGTGCATATCTTTATCGTCCCAGGAAAATGTATATACATATACAGTATCTTATGTCAAAATCTGGCATTTCTTCTTTACCTTTGTGTTCACAGATATCGTATTACTTATATTACCAGATATTGTCCATTTTGGCTTTATTTTCTCCGTAACAAATAAAACACAGGCATAAAACAAAAGTTATTAAATAAGCAAAGCAGAGTTATTACTAGCAAACATCATATCTACAAATGAATAGTGCTACTTGTGCAAGGGAGTTCAAGCTACAGTGCACTTACCTCCTCCTAAGCAGGGTGGGTGGGGGTTTCTAAGGAGATTTTTTCTAAATCATTCAAAGCAAGGATGTGATAAAAGGTATTAAAGAGAGCAAGGTTAAAAAGAGAAACAATTACTGGCTGTGATCAAGAAAGGCTGAGCTGGTTATTACCAATGGAGCCTGTGCCATCAATAATGGCAGTCACCGTGGCAAGAGCCTTCGCGTTCCCCTGAAGTGAATGATGTGTGCCTAACTCCGCTGAAACTGCAGTAGTGATCAGTGCATATGGCCCATTTACCAGAAGTCCCACGACCATCAGCAAAATGATGTTTGTTCCCAAGCTTTCAGCGCCAAATGCTTGATAGACGAAGAGCTAAAAGGAAGTAAATAAATACATGTAAAAAAAGAAGAAGAAACTATTTACTATTCTACTAAATTTCTGTTACAAAACAAAACAAAACAAAATAAGGCAGTAAAGATTGATTTGTGAACAACTCCGAGTGCTCCTGGTCCCAATCTTTTCATTGGTTTGCAAGTAACGTGATTCATAACGTTTATATCCTAGTAATAACACAATAATACATAAATAACCTTATATAGAAATGTGATATACAGCATTTATATTCTAACTGTCTATGTTTGACTGTTTTTTATGGAATATAACGGTCGGTTTTAACATCGAAGCTATTTGAGTCGTGAACCAACAACTGAAAGTGGGACCAAGTCACTTGAGCTCCTACAAGGAATCGAAACCGGTTCTCCCTAACTATACAAAGATGCTATTAAAAAGTTTTAATCTAAATGGCTTCTCATTACACAGATTGAAAATCAAAGTACGTTTAAAGTCAGAAGTAAGAAATATAACATATTCTAAGTTTTATTTATAGAAAATGAAATCTTTGAGTTCTACGTCCGACGGTTATACCGCGAGGTTAAAACAGACGATGATTATGAGAAATGAATGAAAATGGTGGAATGAAGAAAGTGGGAGGAAACGGGAGAACCTCGAGAAAACCCACGCACACGTTTGTCCACCACAAAGTTCACTTGGCTTGAGCAGGGATCGAACCAGGGACCTTACACACCAGAGATGAACGCTCTACCACTGAGCCACCGCTGCCCCTAAGTTTTATTTATAGATACTGTAAATCTGAGATGGACAATATATTAATTTGACAAAAATTATTACTATTTCATGAATGAAAATATTTTTTTTCAGAAAAACAAACAAACCTTTCCTATAATATTTTAATTAGTTTATATTATTATCCTATCCATTATATAAACAACACAAAACAAAAAACACTACAGGAAAGGATGAAAGCAAGGTTGTTAATCGTAAACAATCGTAAAGAAAGTACACGGATCATCCAACAGGTTTCTGTAATACCCCAGCCCTTGATGTGTGTGATGCCGCACTTGATCCTAGACAGGAAATTGTCTTTTTCGATAAATTTGAGTGGGCCTATATGGCAGAACTTACGACAAGTGTATGGAAAACGCGTGTTACTCAATTACTGAGGATGGTCTTCTGTAGCTTAAGGGTGTGATCGTGGATCGTGAAGTTACATAAATATGAATAAAATAATGTAAAAATGATTAATATTCTCAGATACGAAAAATTTAAAGTTGTATAGCTATGTTAAGCAATTAAATGTTTATTTCGTTACAATGAACGAATGAATTAAATTGTTCTTTACATCTTGTGTGTGGAATTCATTGTTTGAAATATATACTTAATATTCTAAAATATCTTTGGTAGCAATACCTACGTTATATAGCTTATATAATTAAATGAGAACATTTAAAATAAATGAGGCACACAACCCACACGAAAATATTAGCGGGGTACAGCATTAGTTGGAAACCCTATAACGAAAAGACCTTTGGTTATGTAGAGAAAAAGATAAAAGATGATAGAATCGAGTTGAATATAACAGGATTGAATATTTATCATTGGGCAAGTGTGGCATAGAACAGAATATAAGAACATACTTTTGTTTCAGCAACGATTGATCTCTGGGACCTTAAGCCATGGTTAGTTATAAGTACCTAATGCTTACCAGAGGAACTGCGAGAATAAGCATTCCTGCGCAAGTAGTGGCACTCATTCCAGAATAATCGCTGATTACACCGGCGATTATGCCACCAACAATTCCTCCTACATCGAATAGCGTTGATAAATCGGCACTTTTTCCTGCACTCAAACTAGCTGCAAAAAAGTAAACATATGCAATTATAAACTTTAGGAACAAAGGTGATTTTAATTACAAGCATGTGTATTTTTAATATTAATTTTTTATTTTATATAGTGCAAAATTTGTAAATAAAAAAAAATCTAGGACGTATAAAAGATATTTCCAGATAAAAATAATCGACTTTTCTCATTGATTCTGTAAGTAGCTCTAATTAACTATTAAAGACAGATATATCCTAATATTATGTACGTCACACACTCTAAAGCGGAAAACAGAATAGTTGAAACCCATATCGCTTCGGACCGCTTGATACATGGACTTTTTGCTGCAATGTGGGATCACGCAATTTTAATGTAAAACGTAGCGAGAACAATGTCACCACCAACCGACATGCGGTACAGCTGTCCAGAAAAGCAGTCAGCAAACAAATACAAGTGACAATGGATCCAGAAATTCCGCACTCAGAACATGATTATAGAAGACTCTCCTCAAGAGTGTGTAAAGCCTTCTCAAGGTTAATTTGTTTAGTTTGTGAATATCATTCTTTTTCAAGTGCTTTAAAAATTAGTATTTACAGGCAAGGTTAAAAGAGATCTTTAAAAACTCCTGGGCCCCTTAGGGGTCCCCCCCCTCGAAACGCAGGGTATTGCAGTTTATAGATTCGGCACTGTTCCAAATTCTTTATATTTCATTATACCATTTTTACAAATATTGGTGTAGACCACAAGTCCAAGCTAGGAATTCTCATAAATACAAGATACTCGCTTATGCTAAGACTTCTCAACAAATATTCGATCGTTTTTAGTGTATCTGATTCCGACGAAATAGTCTTCAAGCTCGCAGAAATGAAAATCAATGGTCCAAGGGACATAATGCTTGTGAGAAAGCTCGATAAGGAATGACCAAAAGAAATTTAATATACATTACAAAGATCATCATAGGGATGCTAAAGCAGAATGCTCGATTTCAGCTCTTTCGAAGCACTGAAAGGAACACAAAATAATATTGTAGATACAATAATTTTCTTTAGATGAAAAAGAAAACGGGACTTTAAAAAAAAAAAAAAATGGTGACGGAAACGCATCTAAGAACGTCCAGCACGAATTCACGGATAAAAAAAGACTGATACTCAAGGCGGCAATCGTAGGTGGTGATAATTTCAACATGTCACTAACGTAACATCCTGAATGTTATACGAGATGTCCCACATAAAATCGGTATGAATTGAAGGTAGTATTATGTGCACACCATCGACAGAAAATAATCACAATATGCTGGGCGCATTTTGAACGCCACTGTGACGCATATTAGCAAAGGTTTCCGCTTTGAGTTTTGATTGTGGTTTTGTAATGTATGTTCGAAATCGTTGTTTATTGAGGAAGAGTGCAGTTTTCACCTGAAGCAATTTCACTAATTACTACTGTAGGATTACAGAAAGATGTGCTCAATTAAGGAGACTAAAACTATTTACAATAAAATATTCTAGTTTCAATAAGATTTCAATAAGCTGGTCTGCCCGGCTTAGCATACCACCGGCTCTAAAAAAGTTCCACTTCAACGCATATTAAAGGACCATGAGAATCAATTAAAAGAACAAAACACTGCTAATTGAGCTGTATATTTTAGGTGGCTTTTGGTTGACATCATTAATAGTTACCTGTCCAGATTTCTAACACAAAGCGCAATTTCACCTGTCAGGTTAGGTTACTGTGTAAAATGAAATGTCAAACGTGTTGTGTTCTTGTTTCCTTCAAAGTTCTAAACTTCATTTCTTTATCAAACTAATTAACATATGTGACGTAAAACCTTCAAAATTACATATTATTGATATCTGCAAGACACAATACAAACTTGTTAAATAATTCAAGCAACTCAATTCTACGTTAAAGAACAAAAACTATAATAAATAATGTCTCTGGCACATTGTCAAGTAAAATGAAACAAGTTACTCAACTGTGGTGTGCCTCAGTTGTTATTTTGTTAAAATATTTCAAGAGACAATGCTCTCTTCCCTGGTCAATCTTCGAAAAATAAAAGCAGGTATCAATGATTTCATATTTCAGTATACTAGCTCTCTTCTAACAAAAACAGAATTTTGAGACAATTTGAACTTGCTGTCCAGCTATACTTGTTCTTTAATACACTTTTACCTTTCGAAGACTGACTGATGATGAAACCAGTAGCATTTGAAATAATGAAAAAATTAATAATTAAGGCATACCTCGGGTAACTTTTGTCATCTCAAGAAAACTATTTTAATTAGTAAATTTATGCTGTCCCTTTCTCCTAATATCGTTTAAGTTCCATAAATCAGCCCTACACTATTCTTTCTTGGTATACTATGGTGTTGCCAATTGCACAATTAGCATGTTTTCTTTAAACATTTAGTCCTATTTGATATAATCCAAAACAAAAACAAACAAACAAACAAAAAACTGCAGTAAAGCCTATTTATTGTGTTGGTACTACCAACCATAACTTAAAATGAAGATTCAAACAGAATTTCATTTCTTTTTTAATCTAGGTATCTGATGATATATGGATACGCTTTAAAAATATTTTATTGATAAACGTAGATGGTAACACAATACTTACTGGAAGAATTTATGTACAGCGGCAGCCAATACAAAAATGTATAACTGACGAGTTTGGAGAAAAATAGCGAAAGGGAAAACTCTATGACACCCTATGAAAAATAAATATCTTAGTAAATAAATATTCGTTATTGAATATTATACAAATATAATAAATTACTTACCAGAAAACGGGGAAAACATAATC
The DNA here is from genome assembly GCF_964235325.1 of Thermobia domestica. Taxonomy (NCBI): domain Eukaryota; kingdom Metazoa; phylum Arthropoda; class Insecta; order Zygentoma; family Lepismatidae; genus Thermobia; species Thermobia domestica. Next base: position 88,532,913 of record NC_137463.1, read on the forward strand.
ACACTGAAAAGGTACACTACGAGCCATTTTGCTGAAACGTTTCTTTAGATAGAGCCGGGAAGGAAAGCAAAAAATAAATAAATGAAAATAAAAGAACATAAAAGTAACATTGAAATATCTAGGTGGATGCCATGTTACGATGTACATTCAAAAATAAGTTTCGTCTTTTTTTTCCCCACAGGGAAGCGGTATTACAAACTGAAAAATCACATTACCATAATTTTTCTGAATTCACGATGGGGGAAGCGAGAGGAAGAGAACAATGGCGCATGTCTAGAGTGCCGAAGAATACAGATAAGCAGCAGACCAGTGTGCCCACGCTCAATCGAATCAACTAGTATGTGCTCGAAACGTGGTCACAAATGGAAATGCGTGTTGTTTTGCTCTATAAATGGACGCGTGGTATTTGTGTTTCAGATATTCATCGATGTCTACAGAGCATCTATGGAAACGACGTCATGTCCCGTCAAATGGCTGGGCACTGATGTGCAATGTTCAATGACGGAAGACAGACTGTGGAAGATAAAGACCGGTCTAGGCGCCTCTCTACGTACATAATTGCAACAAACGTCGACAGAATTCAGGAAGTGGTGTTAGCCAACATGCGCACAACTGTGTCTGATGTCGCACCCATACTGGGTGTTGGATGTGCACAAGCCCATCGTATGTCTCATGACTTGAGATATTGGAAGGCGTCGAGAAGATGGGTCCCGAGATACCTCACTTCTGATCATAAGACTGCACGAATGGCGTTATGCCTCGAATACCTGAAGCAGCACGAGTGCGAGGGCAATGATTTCCTATTCAAGATCATCAATGAGACCTGGAAGTATAATTTTACTCCAGAGACCAGGGTCGCCTCAATGACATGGAAACAGCTTACCCGCCGCGAAAAAATTCAATGTCGCAGTACGCAGGGAAGGTTATGCCTGATAGGTTCTGGGTCGCGAAAGATGTCATATTGCTTGATTTTCTCACTACAGGAACTGTCAATGCTCTAAACAAATCACAGTCGGTCATTCGACGGCAGAGACCGGGCCTCTAGAGTCAAGGGGTTTTGTACTTCGGCAACAATGCGAGAGTCCACACAGCAAGGGACACTGAAGAACACATTCGTCATTTGGGATGGCAGAGACTCAATCACCCGTTACAGCCCCGATCTTGCCCCACCAGACTTCCGCCTTTTCCTGCGTTGAAGTCAGCACTTTCGGGACATCACTTTTGAAGTAACGAAGAGGTGCAACAGGCTGTGAAGAACTTCCTCAAATCGCTGGACACCGATTTTTACTAAGAGTGTTTCTTGGTACCGATATTTACCAGGAGGGTTTTATGAAGTTTATTTCACCGTATAACAGATGTGCTAATATCGGTAACGAACATGTAGAAAAACACCCAAAAGATTAGATTTTGTTATAACATAATATTTTTTTTTGTTTGTACTAAAGCTTCCCCATATTCTTCAGAGCTATCTCGTAGAATGCAGTCATATTATAGCGATGTCAAGCTAAAGTAGAGATGAATTCAGCTAGAGAAAGACTAAACTAACGAAATGGATTGGTCAAAAACAATACTAACGCAGCAAAAACTATTAAATGAAGGGAAAAATTATTTTTTAAACTGAGAAGAAATAAAAGATATCAGTGTAATTATGTTTTCACTACTTCCTGTAATACTTTTTATAATATTTATACGGAACTTAAAAACTGTTCACAATCTAAAAAACTTTATATACAGAGTGTCTCAAAAGTCTCCTAACATAGGTAACTGTTATTATCAGAGTTACAATAAAATGTAAGAGGGGAAACCGTCTCCAAATTTAATGTTTTCAATCTAAAATAAAAATGCAACGTTGCCATCTACCTGGGGTAAAGGAGGCAAGAACAGGACAGGGGGTGGACAAATTTTGTAAGAGTATGGTGAATGGGGCATTTTGAATTGGGAGCTGACCATCGACACGTTTGCACAACAGACAGTAACTTCATTCACTTATGTTGTGAATCCAGGTAAATGGCGATGTCTCATTTTCATTTTTATTTAACATTGGGCGCATAAAGAGTGTACAGCCCAAACGGCTCGTCCGATTAAAAAAAAAATCTTCACTTTAGATTGAAAACGTCATATTTGGAGGCGGTTTCCCCTGTTACATTTTGTTGTAACTCTGATAATAACAGAGTTATTCTGTCAGGGGATTTTCGAGACACCCTATATTTTATATATATATATGTATATACATAAACAAAAAGAGAAAAAACAATCTGTCACTCAAATTCAAACACCATTACTTAAAGAATGTACGAAACATTCTCTTAAACTGACTTTAAAGTTACTAATCTGCATATCTCCAATCACAGCCGAATGAATAACTGTTACTAAATATTTCGGATATGAACCTGGATATCCACCATTAGTAGAACAGGGTTTATTCAGTTATGTGGAAGATATAATTCACACTATTTTACTGCTTCAACTTCATGTGAAATTTCTCTAGACTAATGTTAATAATTAGTTGTCAAGTCTTAATTATGAAATTAGATAAAAGTAAGCATCCGTCGTTGTCTACTTTAATACAGAACATAGGTTGAAACAGAAGAAAAAAAGTTCCCATCTCCTCCGCTATTCAAACTCTCGCCATTCAATTCAAACGAAGAACAATTTCCGGTTTCAACATTTATCCCCATAGAACGAAAATGGTAACAGACAGCAACACAAGCGGTTTTCTGCAATCAATTCAGGGTTTCGAGAAAACATCACAACTCGCAACACTTTACCGAAACCGGTTCCAATTTACTATTTCCGGTTTCAATACTGATTTCCATATAGCAAAAACTGTGAGAGATGCTGTTTTTTGCAATCGATTCAGCATTTTAAGAAAAGTATTCGATCTCCTCCGTTAACCCGCTATTCAAGCTGGAAGTTGAAACTAACCAATGTGAGTTTCAACATTTGTCCCTACAGAACAAAAATAATAACAGCGACAAGCGGTTTTCTGCGATGTATTGAGGGTGTTGAGAGAACATACCATCACAACCCGCAACAATTTACCAAAACAGGAAGTGGTTGAAATTGACTACTTCCGGTTTCAATACTGATTTCCGTGGAGCAAAAAGATAAGAGATATCGAGATGCAGTTTTTTGCAATCGATTCAGTTTCTCAAGAGTAGATTCTATCTCCCCGTAACTACCAACCCTTATCGTCATAGAACAAACAATAATGCATAGCCAGTAATGGCTTTCTGGTATGGATACAACGCCCAAGGAGCTGGTTCTATCTTTGATCTTATTAATCTATTGCAACCAGTACCTATAGATGTACTACTTCAAGTTTGAGTATTGAATTCGCATAGTTTGAAAGTCTACCGTAGTTTCAAACTGTAAAACTCACTTGTTTTATACATACGTATAGATGTAGTTGTAATACTTATGGATATCGCATCCACATTGGTTTATTTTTCAGTGTCATAAAACGTGATCACTTATTAAAACAAAATAATATATAATCTAATGACTTCTACTGATGATGAATACCTTGGTTGATATTATAGAAATATTAGAACAGATAAGCATTCGGTTGTCACTGAACATGTAGGCTAGTAACTTTGAAGTCAATTCAAATAACATTGTTGGAACTCACCAACATGAACAAGTTTAAATAAATATATTAATATGTTTCCAGAAACAACGTAATTTTGCTTTTAAAAACAAATATATAAAGCGGATTACTATTAATGTTTTATCCATCATTGCTATTGAAGCTTAATCGTTAAATTTAGCAGCAAACAAGTTTTTGTTGGCAGTTAATACATATAATTTCTACTTTATAACAACAGAAAATTATGCAAAAGATGATCAAAATACTAGACTCAACAATATCTTTCTAATAGGTGAGATTAATTTTGTAATTCGATTATATAGAAATCGATTTTAATTAGTGATCAATATTTGTTGGTATTCATATCTAACTACTGCCAGTCTCTTTCGCGTATGGTGTACACATTCGTACTGATATATATGACAATGGCGATGGAGTGGACAAAGTGCTGATTGATCAGATTGATTGGCAGCAGCCGAACTATTTAGTACTTACTGCTTTATAGATTTTCAGTCCTTATCATTTAGCTACTCTCTTTATAACACCGTTTCTCAAACTTTTCAAGTAAGGATCACTTTTATTAATCAAAATATTCCACGAACCACAACAATCTTGTCATCTTCGAAAGAGAATTTATCATTAAAAGAAAAAAAAATCTTTTGGACATATATTAATACCAGCCTACCTGTATTTTTAAAGTAGTATGAATTCCTTAATTTTATGTTGATAATTATAAAAGAAAACGCACAGTTTCTTTCAATAATTGAAAGCTATCAAGAATATTTCATAGAATATATAGGATAATAAATTTAATAAAATGTCAATCAGAGGGGAGAAAGTGAAAGTCGACTAATTATGTCATTTTCAAATTCTGTTTGAGATTCTCAAGTACTATGAAATTATGTGAAATTCATTTGAATTTTATTTTTTCGGTTGTTTTTGGGATAATGTTCAAACTAAGAGGACTGATTTCGAGAACCACTTGTGTTCCGCAGACTACAGTTTTGAGAAACACTGCTTTATAATATCAAAATAGAATACCGAAATAAAACTTACTGGAATTTTTAGTGCACCCATAAACCCAATAGCTTTTTCATCTTGTGGCTTTAAGGTCAAAGGAGTATCTTCTTTAGCTCTTACTAAATTTTCCTGTAATAAATTAAAATGACACAATTAACGATGCAAAAATATTTACAATAGGCACAACATTAATTTTCTCAGTACCACCGACACATTTCTCTCTTAACCTATTTGAGACAACTGTGCCCCTAATCTTAAAAATATAAACTAATTCCGAATTCGGTCTACACCTACTAATTCAATTGCCGATGGCGTCTAGGCAACTTTCAAAACATCGGAAAAACGGAAAATCAACTATATAATCCATACTTAAAAGCTACTAGAGTTGATATTGCAGAGCACATTGAAATTTAAATAATTAAGCACCTCTTAATCTTAATCCTGCTTACCTTGTTTTACAGAACTTAGAACGCATCAAACCGCTACTGAAGGCAAATTGTGAAACTGCCATTATTTTGAAAACTTAACAAAAGTGACTAATTAACTTAACAGCCTCTTAATATAGAAAGGAATACTCTACAATGTTTGTCCAACAGGGAATTTGCTGATTGTAGATCTGATATGAAAATATTGCCTATAAAAGAAATCTCTTGGAGTATCTGTATAAATACTGGGATTACTGTATTTTTCTCTACCGTCCAGTCTACTTCGAAGTCAGATACTAACATTATTAACATTTACAATTATTTAAGAAGACAAAATGCAACTTATAATGCTGTACTATTGGCATATGGTTCAAGATAACTAAATCGAGATGAGAGGTCTCACATGAAGTTGCATACTAAAAACTCCATACAACACAAGTTACACCAGGTATACACCTGCAGAACAGAGCATTATATGGGTTCAAAATAGGAGAAATTGAATTTTCATTGAACTGCATTCTGTACCTAATATTAAAAATAAATTAAAAATGACTCACGAACCAATGGATATTGTGTAAATATCAATAAAATATAATACTAATTTCCGTGCTGGTATAAGGAGTTGATAAAAAGGAGAAAGTGGATGAAGAAACGAAAAATGAGAGAACCGAAGGAAACTGAAAAAAAAAACGCAAATAAAATTGAGAATAGGACGCCGAAAATGATTTGAGAAAGAGGAATCCAGAAACAAGCTAAGAGAAATTACAGTAAGACATGAGAACGAATTCAAAAATAAGTTGGGGAAACCGAAGCAACACAAAAGCAGCAGGTATTCACAGATTGATTCGCAGAAACTGGAGAAGAACGAGCAAAGTGAATTCGGAAAGAGGAATTTAGGATAAGCTGAAGGAACCACGAGGAAGATAAGACTAGTGGTTCAAGGCAAAGAAAGGTATACAAATGATTGGAACAAATAAGAAGTTGACACGTGAACAGATGCGGAGGAGGAGTCAGGACGTGTGGCAAGAAACAGATGTTCTGATGACTCTGAATATGAAGCAAAGATGAAAGAAAGAAATAGGAAATGAAAAAAAGAGGGGGAGGGCGAGTGCTGATGTAAGAAAATGGTTTAGAAAGAGCACTAGCCTCGAGGGAAAAGAAGAAAAGACAATTTGATGTTCTGTGATTATGTTGTTGTCATGATGAGGTAAAGGAAATTTCGTAATGATGAGACTAATGGATTGCTATTAATATGGACCAAACCAAATTTCAGACAGAAGAATAGTACATAATTTTACTTAGCTGGGTTGGTAGTTAAATTGGATGCGAGATAATTCTTTTCTATTTTCAATACCAATAATATTAAAAGATTCAAGAAAAGTCTATATGAAATTTTACTAAGATGTAGAGAAGATCATCCAAGGGAGAAGAGAAATACGATAAGAAAAAAAATCGTAAAAGGTGTCAAAAGAATAGGGAGATGAAAGAAAGGCAAAAACTGAGGATGAATGGATATGGGAAAACAAATTACAAAATTTCAAACAAAAGATTATGAGTCCAATATTTAGAAGAGTGCATATTAAAGTAGGCAAGAATAAGACAAAATTGGTCCAAAAGAGTGCTTTACTAGCATAAGACGATGTGAAACTATCTTACGATGTCCACCGTTAGTCGAAATTACGTAGAATCCTTTTATCTAAAAGCGGCGTTTCAGTTTTGATGCAAGGTTATTTCACGGATTAAATCTGGTGTCAAGAATCTTGAACGAAGTTTTGAATGTCTATTAGTTTGAGGGAAGAAAAGCTTTTTTTCATTATGAAAATCATGCTATACATTGCAACGGAGACTTTAAATTGGACATTTTATATTCAATATCAAGAAATGTGTCGTTGGACGTTCGAAAACGATTTATTAAGACCCTGGTACGGACCGTGACGCTTTACGGATCAGAGACGTGGACATCGAAGAAAGCTGAAATATCGAAGCTGGAAGCATTTGAAATATAGTGTTGGCGCAGAATGCTGCGCGTATCATGGACCGAAAGGAAAAGGAATGAAGACGTACTAAAGAAAGCTAATGAAGGACAACAGATCATGAAGACAATAGGAAAAAGAAGAATCAGCTTGCTTGCATCTTACTCGGCACTCTGATCGGACCATCGTATTAACAGAGGGAAAGGCAATAGAAAACCAGAAAGAAGAAGACCAAGGATAAAATATCTAGATGCAGTTACGAAGAAGAGACCTCACCAAAGCATAAAACAGCTCTCCCAAGGCAGAGAAAAGTTTTAAAATTTCCATATTGCCCACCAACCTATGGTTGAGGTGAAAAAGAAGAGATATTCAATATAAAAAGCACCCATATTAAGTTAACCACACATACATATTCAAATCAATAAATAATAAATTCGTATAAAAATTTCGAAAATAAATTATAGGTTATCTTAAACGTGTTTTAAATTCAAACTATAAACTTACAGGATTAGACATTTGCTGCAACCGGATTTCCTTTCAAAATTAGAAAAAAAATATTATTAAGTTTATTATACGCCAAACCTACTGATATAAACGAATATGAAAATTTATATAAGCTATATTCTATTTCTATTTTATTTCCTAATTTCAAATACGCCAAGTCTTCACAAACTACTGTACTACTTATCATTCACTAGTCTAGGCCACACATGTTCACAGTTTTCAAATATTCCAGATCAGATAATAATGCTACAATGTAATGTTAAATATAATATGTGTAAAAATAATACTAAATTATTGTATGTAATTTTATAGTACTTACAAAGTACTACTTAGTGGAAAATCACGTTATCGAGATATTATTTACTGCAAAATAATATATGCAGTTCTTCAAATCGATTATGACGTCATGAGCTTTGGAGACGACTTCATTAACCATAAGTATCGCCTCGGAAACATTATTTTACACAAAGGAGCTACTTTTTACGTATAGAAAGTTACGCAGTAACATTACAAAATTTGATATTCGCAATATTTTGATACATATGAAAAATTAGGGACGAAACTAGTGAACAGTCAAAGATATAACGAAACTACATATTCTAGCATGTTTTCTACGGCAAACTGCGAACTATTTATGCAATACAATGACACAACTACTTGTGCAATATTTCTAACAAATACGAAAGTACGAAAGGCACTTAAAAATCAAAGAAACTAAATACTGATTTAATGTCTCCATGCAAAAAAAAAAAAAAAAAAAAAAAAAAAAAAAAAGAGCATTTATACCAATATTTTTTTCTGTCTTCCTAAGAGCAATTCCCCTTCTAATTTCGCTTGTCTATATTGTTAATTACACAAGCAATTTAGAAAGCAGTTTCACGGACGAAAAGGTGACACCAGTTTTTGTAAAAATATTTTCAGTTCTGTAACTATAAGCACAATTTCGTGGATTACGGGTCTTGTTTATTAAAAATAAATAAAATAAAAAGACTGATAATCTGAGATTAACTTTTTCCAATGAACCATACACTGAACTGGAAGCATCCTTCTCAACATGTTTATAATTTCCTTTGATTTCCTCTCGCTTTTGTTTTAATATTTCAACACTTACTAAAGGTAATAGTAAAAACGTACCGTTGTTTAGTATATATATTTTTCCATGTAGTCATCCTGCATATTTAGGAACGTATCGTATCACATTAGAAGTTTCTATATCTAAGAGTTTTAAGTTCACTCAAAGGCTTTCTTCAATTCAAAAAACGTGATATTAAAGGACTATAGGGTTCATAGTTTTCCTGCTAAAGCTTTGAAGTTATTTTGGTGATAATTTGTGATAAATGTTATAGAATACATGATGAATAACTCAGATACACAGTATTATCTTATATCATGAAGTAACTGCATTTTAGTCAAACAATTTCAAACATTTTATCGATGACTACTATAAAATTCCTAAACGGAAAGCTTTTGTGAAAATTGCTTCCTTCCTGTGAAACCTTTCTGAAAGAAAAGTAAAATAACCTCACTTTTCAAAACTGTAACGTACTAGGCTTCTTAGGAAAAGTAAGATACATAGTTATTAATGAAATAGGAAAAGTAAGATACATAGTTCTTAATGGAATCAATGATATTAATTAGTTGTCCTTCCTAGAGTAAAATTGGAACGAAGTTACACATAATTGCAATTCACTTACTCAAGTAGTTGAAAACTGTAACGAACTCGGCTTCTTGGACAATGAACGATGCGCAGATCACACGCTTATTATTGATTTTAATTTCTTGTCCTTCCTTGAGAATTTAGATAATTGTAATTATGTAACAATTCATAAAGTCTTGAGAATATCACGTGGAAATTCGCCCTTATGGGTCAGAGTAGAACAAAGAATACTTGAAGTCGACCATTTCAAATATCTGGGAAGTATTTTGACGAAAGACGCGTACTGCACCAGAGAGATCAGGTCGAGAATTGCCGAGAAGAAGCATTCAACAAGAAAAGGCCACTCT